>NC_090895.1:7404017-7406517 GCF_036669925.1 Montipora capricornis | reverse complement strand
ATATTATAACAATAGAGTGAAATTAGGGATAAAAAGGTAATCAAGAATTTTTGTTAAAAAGTATGTGGTATTGTCCTGGAAGTGGGCAAGAGTTATTGTCCTTGTTAGGCGTGTTTGAGGTGAGCCAAGATTCTAGAAATTTCCTGATGCGGAAATTTCCTTTGTCAATGATCAACGTATTGTTAAAGTCACTCTGAGACCAAGCATGATTGGCAATTCTGGAGCCTTTGGCCGCTGGCTTCACTTTTCTGATATGTCCTTTTCTCCTCGTGGCAAAGGATCTGCCTGTTTCGCCAATGTAATTCCAAGAGCAACTGCCAGAGAGGATTTTATAGACAACGTCGGGTTGTGAAGCTAATGGGTGTCGTGATTTAGGAATCGGAAATTCTTGTTGGAGCTTTTTTAATAGCCTGTTAACAACATTAATATCGTGTTTTCTTAGAAAACGTGTTAAGGGTTCGGTGAAACTTTTGATGTACGGAAGGGACGCAAAAATGTTATATGGCTCTAGCGTTTCCACTAATTTGAAAAACGTACCAACGGCTGATTCTTCGGAGGAAGGGTTTTTCCTGTCTTGATATTGTGAATAAATTTAGGAGGATAGCCGTTGGACTGTAAGGCTGAATAGATTTTGTCAAGTTCTCGATTTCTTCCTTCGGTGGTGTTAGGGAGATTCAAAGCTCTGTGTAATAGGGTTGCCTTGGTGCTTTCTTTGTGTTTAATGTCATGGTGGGAGTTAAAATCTAAGTATGTGTCGGTGTGTGTTGGTTTCCTGTAAACATCAACATAGATGGTGCCATCATGGCGAGATACTAAAGTGTCAACAAATGGAATTTGGCCATTGTTGTCATGTTCAATAGTAAAGGAAATGCGAGGTTCCAAACTGTTGAGTATGTTGTGGAAGGCTGGGATTTCATCTTTCTTAATAATAGCGTTTCCACACTTTTGGGGCAACAACTGAAGCACGAATTGCTGATTATTTCATAGGTACTGAGATCTATCCACGAAAATCATAGTGAATGAAATTCGTACTGATTCTAAATGTAGCCAATCAGGAACACGAACGGCAAAATTTCACTGTGAAGAAATATCGTTCGTCGCATCAGCAACGCGAACGACGAAATTTCACTAGTGATGAATAAACGTATCGAATGGAAAGTCATCCGACAGCCGTTGCACAAAAACACTGCGTTTTGAAAAATGGCCGAAGGAAGGTTTGCTTATGTTTGCTCAGTTGAGGAATTTATTTTAAAACAAGAAAACAGAAATGCCGCTCAAAAAACTGAAAGAGATGTGCGATTGCTTGAACGACTTTTGAAAACGAAAGTCGAAGACAGGAAAATGGAAGTTATTCCAGCGGTTGAGCTGAATGAATACTGAATGCATCAACCAATTTATCATCTCCGCCCGCACTTAAGACGGCAATGAATACGAGCCGACTTTCCTTCGAAGTTAAGTGGCTGGCTTCGAACGACAACTGAAGAAAAAGGGCCATTCCGCAAGCATAACAAACGACCTGGTATGTGAGAAAGCCAGTGCGGTTCTTTAGTCCAAACAAAATCAACATAAGAAGCAAGGAAAGGGAAATAAACCCAAAGCGCCGGTAGCTTTGACAAGCGACGAACTAAAAACACTCTTCACTTTGGAATATCTGAAACACAGTAAAGTGTTGTAAATTGTCGATTATGGCGATTTTAAACCATTGTTTATTGCTTTCATCGCCCCACTCCATTTGTGCGAATTAAATTTGTCTATCAAACACTACCACAAAAAAAAACCTTAGTACCTATAAAATAAACACATTACAGGATGGAAAATGCTTTGTGCTATTTTTATTCACTCGTTGTTTCGCATCAGAAAATTCACTCGTTCGCTGCGCTCACTCGTTCGTTTTCCGATACTGTCCTGAAGTGTTTGTGACCGCATTGTTTGTGGAAACGTGACCGGATGTGACATTACATAAGATTAGGAGGGGGACATTGGGATTTTCGGTTTTGCGGTTTTGGCTGTTTTTTAGATCGGTTTTTCGGTTTTTGTGCCAAAAGACTTCGGTTTTTCGGTTTTTGGTGTTCATTGCGGTTTGCGGGTTTTTCGTTTTTTAGCATCTGGTTTTCGGTTTTCGTAAAAAATACGGGCGGTTTTTCGGTTTTGTTATCCGATGTGCTTTTTGGGTTTTTCTAATGGCAAACTGTTCCACAAAACTGCGCCACTAAATACCTAAAGCTGTTTTTTGTAGTAGTTTGTGCGCAGTTGCGGAACATTTACCTTATTCACAGAGTCTCTCAAACAATAACCAGAATCATGATGGACAATTTTCGAGCAGAGATACTAAGGTTCTAGTCCCAGAAGGGACTTCATTACCATTGTTGCTCTTTCAATTTGCCTTTGATAGACTAGGGATTTCCATCTTAAGAGTTCAAATAAATTGTTGACATGAGCGTCATAGTTAGAGTAGGTCAAGACACGGGCTGCTCTTTTCTGTAGTTTTTGCAGTTTGTCC
>NC_090895.1:7379017-7396517 GCF_036669925.1 Montipora capricornis | reverse complement strand
CTTTTTGGGAATGTTTAAGTCCACAGAATTCATTTTCTTTATTTTTAGAAGTACTGTAAGACTGTTGACTTCATGGGTTCCCCATTGATGAGTAAAATCGTCTGGTGTTAGACAGAGCAAAATACTAAGTATGGCCGGTTTAGGGGTGAAAGCGTTAATTACAGTGCGATCATTACTTTGACTTTCTTTTTCTTCATATGAACCAAAGCAAAGTGATTAATTATCACCTCCACTATTGCTATACAACTGCTTTGGCTTTTGGAACAAAGTATCAAGCTGGTGGCTCAAGGAGTAAACTTTGCAAAAAAGTTAGGTTAAAAATACTTTTATGGTGTTTGAGTATTATTGTAGAACAAATTTGCATAGTATCATAAAAGTCATTAAGTCAATGAGAATCCCAACATGAGGATGCATTTTGCTCAGGAGGGGTCTTTTTTTAAAAAACAACCCTTAAAGGTAACAGAATCTTGTTTTGTGTATGTAGGCTAAAGAAATATGACCCCTTAGAAGAACCAGTTCTAAATTGACAAATGACTGGCATTTTATAATTCATAAGTAAAAGCTATTTACTTGCTTACCAAATTGTTCTACAGTTCCATTCATTTTTCAGATTGATAGCCTTAAATGTACTGCAGCAACTCTGCCAGCTGTTTGGTCTCAGTATCATAAGCAGTACAAATCCACAAATTTTTCTCCAAAAAGGAACAACAAGAACAACAGTCATTTTTGTAAGGGAATCCCCCTTGGGGTAGTTTGTTCACTTCACCACCAGTGTTTAACACTATCCAGGGACTAAAGCAAGGATGGAAATTGAATACAGCTTAAATAAATTGGACCACTTGTTTTACTTCTTACACTTACTGCATTCAACTTTAGTTTATTCATCCTTTGAAATGGTAGGAATGATTACTATTATTTACAGCAATTGCTAAAAATTCATAATTTGCATCAAATGTTGAAATATTTTTTTACATTTGAGTCTTAAGTATATATGAGTCAATGGGTTAGTGCAGTTACCCTAACCCATAAAATGAAAGCTAAAATTTCAGAGAGTGCTTAGGCCTAATCACTGAAATGAGGGCTTAGGGTTGATCAATAAATTATTGCTATATTGACTGTGAGTCTAATGACTAATAATTGACTCATAAATCATGGGACCTCTTTACATATGGAAAGGTAACAGGAGTTATTTCTGTGAAGTCTTATCCAGAAAACTGCATCATGGGATTATGCCCCTTTCAAATGTAGCTTTGTATGCTTTTGCTCAATGTTTTTGAATGATTATGACAGAAATATGAAGTTATGGTTTCTTTAAAGTTAAATCTAATGCAAGGGGATTAAAATTATTGAAGCAGCTGTGTTGCAACCAGAGTCTGCAAAGAGAGGTTAAATAATTTGTTGTACTAGAAGTACTTAGTAGGCCAGTGTGAAATTTGTGAAAAGTTTTGGAGGGTGGCACTGAATGATCACCTTCAACAAGTTTTCTAAACTTTGAAGATACCTAATTTTATATCCTCCTGCTGTTTTATTGCTGGAAGATAAAATCAATTCCTGATTAAGTATTTTTTGTTGTCACATTAACCCACTACAATGTGGTGAAAGCGTATTATTAGCTGTAGTAATATTTTGTTACAGTAAAATTCTCCCTGCTAGTAAGCTGGACTTCTGAATCAAATTCTCAACTTAGAATATTGTTGTTTTGGCTATTCAGAGTTAACCTAATCTATGTTTATTTCTATAATTTGGAGGAAAGCAAACAATTGGCATTTTGCTTGGAACAACTATAACAAAATATAATTGCAACTAAAAGGTTTTCCTTCTAGTGTACCCAATATGAGGTGCTATGACATGTTAAGTATGATTTTGGTTATTATTACTGCTAAATTCACTTTAAAATTTATTTTTGAATGACTGAAATACATTTCTAAATTTTCCCCTCGGTCTTAATAAATTTTCCTCAATGGACCACTTGAATGGCAATTTTAACAACTTAATTTTGAAAAACAATGCGAAAATCTTAACATTTTCTGTTAGATGCAGGCCCTCGCGGAAACAGTGTGTAAATATTTAGTCGGGAGAGAAACCACTTGGAAATTTAGTGGTATCTTTTTTGCTCCACCTTTTAAAGACAAACGCATGAATTGAAATCAAGATGGTAATCCATTAGCCGGTAAGCTACACAAACGAATTTTCACTGGAACATTAGCAACCGAGACTCGCGTTGACCTTGAAAATTTTAAAGAAATTTTCCTTGTAGCACTGTTGGCTTAAAAGAGAATCTCGCTGGCATAGAAACGCACTACGCAGTCAAACATTCGTCCGTTTTACTGGCCTGAAAAAGGGTCTTTTTTTGTGTCGACGGAGATCTAATAAACACCGAATGGCAGCCATGTTTAAATTGAGGTATTGAAGTCACATGACAAGGCCTCGACCAATCAGACATTTTTCGCCAGTGAACAACCCGGTGAGGCCAACACATCACGCATGCGTAAAACCATTTCACCCGGTCAATTAGCAGCCATACCACATGTTTGGCATGTGAAGCTGCCACTTAAAGGGGTGCTAAACCCACCCGCCTGGTATGTTAGCTACGCCATGCTGATGAGGCCCAAAAGGTCGAGACAGCAGTCCATGGCTGCTAATAGACTGGGTGAAATGGTTGTGCGCATGCGTGAGGTAACACCGGGTTGGTGTTAGCGGGTGTCACCTTGCTTTTATTGCTGTTTTTAATTTACGTGACACACCGATGTCTTAATGTGATCCACCTTCCTGCTCGCTTGCCGTGGGAAAACAATTTTGCTGTTGCCAACCCAGTTAACCACATGTATGGCATTTGAATTGGCCACTTAAAGAGGTGCTAAATACACCCACCTGGATGTTAGCTACACCATGCTGGCCACACCGTAATCGACTGTGCTTCACCCAATTTAAACTATTTCCACCAAGATGTATAAGGGGAAGGTGTCCAATAAAGTTCCCTCTATAGATTATCATAAATTCAGACCTTTTAGTATGGGGAATCTAGCACACCAAGCATATAGTTCACTTAGGGCTTGGTTGAAAGCGGCTGACACTTCATCAATACTTTTTCCGATACAGAACACAGTGGTATCGTCTGCGAACATGTAGACAGTCGCAGACTGAACAGACTCCACAAGATCACTTGTATATAAAAAAAATAAGGTGGGGCCGAGGATACTGCCTTGGGGGTCCCCGGAAACGACTGGGCTGGTGCTTGATCGATGTCCGTTCAAGACTGTGTACTGTGTTCTAGTCGTCAAATAGTTTGTTACCCATGCAAATAAGGGGCCACGTATTCCAAAATTGTACTGAAGCTTATTCAAGAAAATGTCTTGATTAAGAAAGTCAAAAGCCTTCTTAAAATCTATAAACACAACACCGACAACAAGACCGAAGTCTACGGCCTGTCTCCAGGTTTCTGATAAATGAGCAAGGAGGACTTCAGTGGAAAATCCCTTTTGGTACGCCCATTTATTATCCGTAACAAGTTGATTGGTATTAAACACGTGATCCACGAAGACATCGTTGACACACGACTCCAAGCGACTCCAAGATCTTACTGGGTACGCTCAACATGGATAGAGGACGACAGTTCCCTCTACATGTTTCATCATCTTTCTTGTGAACCGTCGTCATTTTAGCTGTTTTGCACTCCGGGAAAACAACACCTGTCCTAAGGCTTAGAGTGAAAAGAGCAGATAATGGAACAGCGATGCTATCACTTGCCATGTTTATCAGGCTCGGGGCAATGCCACCTAGGCCAGTCGCCTTGTTACTTTTTAGGCTCAATAATTTACCTTTCACCATACCTGCCTGGATCTCGATAGTAGATATAGTTGGAGTATCCCTTTGGTTATTGATGACATCCAGCTCAATTTGTAATTTTGGTAGTTGTGCAGCTCGTTCCGTGCCAATCGTAGAAAAGTAGGTATTCATCATGTCAGCCTTTTCGATGTCTGAGACGGCCAGGCTTCCATCATCACGCTTAAGAGGTCCTGTCAGTTTACGACACGCAGTCAAATTCGTTCCTTGTCTCACTAGCCTCCAATAAGCATTCCAGGTTTTGATCTCAGCACCCTTATTCGAGCCGTTAACAATTGTATCTAAGCTTGTCAGCAGGATCGTGTAAGTCCTGTGTTTACGAGCGATGTAACTCACTTAAGCAAGATATCAAACAAGATATTTAACTCAGTTAAATTATAAAATTTGTGAGCAATTGTTCATTGAAAATGACGACAGAATGGCTAGTCCTATAATTCTTCAAGCCTCGTTATAGCTTATTTTCTTGTTTGTACCTGGCATAGTTCTCCGGTTTCACCTGTGCGCCTTTTGATGGGTTCGAAGCACTAGTCGAAAAAATCCACGCGGAAAATATGGATTTTCTTTTTGGGGGTGTTATTAACGTGGACTATCTTACGTAATATTGAAAAAAAAACCAGCAGCAGTGCTTTATCGGGTTTAAAAACACGAGACGTAGCCGAGTGTTTTTAAACACGATAAAACATGTGCTGCGAGTTTTTTCAACGGCTTCAAAAACATTCAACAAACAGCGTGTCCCTCGGAAGTCCGAACAAAGGTTCAAATTGTGAGGGGAATATATTACCATACAAGAAAAACAAGTGGACCTCATAAGTAGTATGAAGTAGTCCTTTCCTTGTTCAAAATGGCCGCCGTATCCGTGAAATGGTGTTTGGGTTAAGCCAGCTAATCGGAGAACCAAGGAGAGTTGCTGTCAACTCTTTCTCTCAAATCGGCCTCTGTATTACGATTCGACCACTAGAATTGCAAAGTGCAGAGTAATCCATCTTTGTATTGGCCATCGTATACTATTTTTGTGACTTACAAGGCACAGCACGAACACTTTGGTGTCAGAGTAATCAAAACTCGTCAAATGAGAAATTCTCATACCTACAGCACAAACTGTGGTCAGATTTCGTCTTCTCAACGGTGTAATATTCATCACTCTAAAACAATTGACCATACCATTTGTATACGAAAGCTCCGTAATCATGGTCTTGATTGGAATAGCCTTAAGAGCAGTTCTCTGAGAAAGTCAAGCAAAGTTGGAAATGAAAATTTTTAACATCCCCTTCATTTTCTGTGTCTAAAGGTTGCTGTGTAAGAATTTTGACTTCTAGAATAAGAAGAAAATACTTGCTCTATTATGTTACCTGTCGGCCATTTTGAAAAACCACAAAAATGAGCACAACTTTTTTCCCATTTTCTAGCTAAGTGTTTTTTTTCCCTTCACCACCTTTGCAGCAGAGCTCATACAGTTATCATGGTCCTTGGAAAACTAGTCTGGGGAAAATTATCACAAAGGTGATAAGCAAATTGATGAAAATTAGAAATATTTGGAAAATTGACCAAGTTTAGACTTAAATTGTTTCGCTCTAAAATGGTTTAGAGATATTGTTTAAGCTCCGACAATATTTTAAGTATCCTATCTGTAAAGTGCCAGCGATTTAGATCAATTTAGTTTGATAATATTCAACTGAAGGAAAAGCCTACCTTACAAGTTTGTACATTTTAATCGCTTCCGTTTCCCCTTCGTTCGTTCCATTTTCTAGACCAAATTTAGCGCAGGCTCTAAACATCGGTCCTCTCCCATCGAAAACAACGGCTGTGGGACGCTACAGGTATGTTAAACAACAGATCCAGATAATGGTGCATTCAAGCCGCACACACATCACGAATATAACACGCATGACATTGTGGTGCACTGAAATCCATCTATGTGGTCCAACGAGAGAATAACATGAATCCATCACGATTAATTCACTAAGAAAATACAAGCCTCTGACCATCAAGAACAAAGCGTTAGGCTAAAATTGAACGGTTTAAAGCATTGGTCGAGAAGCCATGAAGTTTGTCACGCGGACGCGTAGACCGGACATGGAACGACAGACTCAACCGGAAGCATGCATTTCCTGCCTGACAATGAAAGGAGAATTAAACAGTAGCGTATGAAATAATTACTGTTCCTGACCGCAAAAACAACAGCGTTATTCACAAGAGAATTTGACACACGAATTGTCTCATTTATTTACCTGCACAGCAAAAAGTCACGGATTTCTGTCCAGCTCTTGCATAATCCATCGGTTTGTGATATCCCTGTCACATTCACTTAGTTTTACAACGCTTCCCCTGCATTCCCGAACCTCCCCTTTCAAGTAATAATGTCGTGTCGTGTCAACCGAGCTGTGCTACGATGAGCATTTTATGCAAATCAGACTTTTTAACTTTGACATTCCTACTCCACTTCCGACAGCACAGAAGAAGGCATTAGTTAATAAAGCCACAATCACAATCAATGTTGCGAAAAGACAATATATAAGTAAACTAATGTCGTTACATTTTTATCCTGACAGTGATTTCATCATATCCGTTTAATTTTTCTTTTCATTTATTATTTTTAGCTTTACTATTTTAATTTTATATCGGCGTTGGTGGGTTGAACTGTAGAGATGTAAAATCCGGTCAACAGTCTGTCCCCACTCATTTCCGTCCGCGAACAATTTTCTCGGCTTTTCAACGACATATTACAAATTTCCCTCACGATTTTAGCCAAACACTTTATTCTGGATTGTCATAGGTATACGTTTGCTTGGCATGGTGAAAGTAGTACATTCATGTAACTCGCTGGGTAAACTTCATTTCGGAAGAGACAGTCTCAATCTTTCATTCTTGTCAATAGGGTATTGTTAAGTCAAATGGATGCGGACAAATTCATCATTACCTATGGCTTTACTTTTCTTGAGTTGATGTTGGATGGAAGAGAGTATTAATTTGACTAGGCAGCAAGGGAAATCCATCGATTTGGTCATGAAAAAGGGAGCTAAGACACCACAGCTAGTGTTAAAAATTGCCAGGAATTACAGGATATGTTCAATGTTAATTTCTATTTCATCACAGTCATATTCAGCTTACAGACAAGATAATAATAATTACTTTGAGAGTTTGACGGCTTGCTTTAGAACATTTTGAGAGCGAAAAAATTAAGTGTAAAAATGACTTAATTTGGACTGTTTTACAATTTCCATCAAATTCGTTTATCACGTGTTGTCAAAATATGACTTTCCCCAAGTTAGTTTTCTAATATTTAAGAACTATAATAACGGCATAACATCTGTTGCAAATTCAGTTACGGAAAAAAGAATACTTTGGGAGAAAATGGAAAAAAGATGCGCTCGTTTTTGTAGTAAACCGAAATGATCGACACCTAACTTAGTAAAGCCAAAATTTTTTCCTTGTTCATAAAAGTCAAAGCAGTTTTGAAACATCCTTTAGTAATTAGAGGCATAGGTCTCCTCTGTGGTGGAATTTCATTACAACTGACTCGCATCTATGCGAGAGGTAGACACACATATGTTACCCATTTTGAGTATCAAAATATGGGCTTGTGGTTATCATGATTAATTGGGGTTACCAGGGCAACGGTAACTCAGCTGACCAAATATGTTTTTTTTTGTTCATCCTCCCAGGTAGCATATCTCCACTCAAAAATGAAGGGGAAGTTTAAGATTTCTATTTCCAACTTTGCTTGACTTTCTCAGAGCCCTGCTCTTAAATGGTTTATATCTTGATGTTTGTCTTTATGGCCGAAGTCCGAGATGCAGCACTGATGGTCACGTGTCAAATGCTGCACCACTCACTTGTAGCGTCCCTCAGGGGAGCAACCTTAGTGCACTTACATAATTCTTAGTTTGTATTATCGATCTGCCCAATATCCTGATCATAGCTACCGCAAGGAAGATGTTTCTCGTTAATTCTAAAATAACCTTTGCTGGCAGTGCATTGCTAGTTTTATCGTGCTTGGTCTTCCATAGCCCTGTTTGGAATAACTTCAACGTACCCTTGAGCTATAAACTCCAAAACTCCAAAATAGGGCTGCCAAGATTATCACTAGGTCTAGTCACGACATGAGTACCTACTTTCTTTTAAATTGGCTCCATTGGGACATTCTCGCTATAGCTTAACGCGACACTAATCTTCACAATAATTCAAGGGTTATCCCGACGTACCTTTAATGAGAGATTCTGATACTGAAGTAAACTTGCTAAACTCGCAGCCAGTTGGGATTCTCAACACTTGTTGTTCTTGTTCTTTTCTGTCGTTTCGTTGTGTTTCATTGGCCCTGAAAAGCCCCTATGGGGAGCGGTCAATTAACTACGTATTGTATTTGTATGTACCTGCCCAAGCACAAACAAACTACTGCAAGTGTGCTTTTGGGTATACCGAGAGCTACTTTGGAATAGTATCCCAGTAAACGTGGGAAATTCACAGACTTAATAACAACTGTTAGTCTTGTAAAACAGCGTTCTGGCTAATCATAATTTTATTTAAAAATATTGAAGGGCCGCAGCCAGGGTGACACATAGTTGAAATTTAAAAAAAATCTCTGGCTAAAATGATTAAAAACTACGAGCTTTCGACTGCCACCTTGGACAGGTAAAATGAATGATAAGAAAGCGAAGAGAAATTTTTAATAGAAAGCGTGAATTGCGAAATAATAAAAATGTTAATGGTTATGAATGTAATTTTATTGTAATTTGTAATCGTAAAGATTTTCTCGGTCGTAAATAAAAATATGAATTGTTGGTTTTCACTCACGTGATCAACAGCCATGTTTTTCAACGAAAACAAAAGAAAACGTTTTCATAACAATAGAGCTCCAACAGGGCCGCCGTTTCTTTGTTTAGGGGCTCCAACATGGCCGTCTTGAAGTCATGTGAAAACCGAGAATAGCTAGAATATGTCTTTACAAACTATGTAAAGTATAATTTTAGACACTTGCCATTGCTCTTGCTAGCAACTTTTCTGATATGTTGTATCACCAAAGTCCAGCATATATTTTGTATTGTTAAGATGTTCAGTTTCATGAATTAATTTCCGATTTTATTGATCACTTTCTTTCATTTTTTTTTCCTCAAAGGTTATAGTGGAATAATCTTCACATCACCATACAAGGGGAAACGTATTCTTCGTACAGTTGGATCTTCTGTAACATTCACTTGGAACTTTTCTGGTATAGTCACAATAATTTATTGGGATCTAAGAAATGGAAAGCGTTTAGTAGTTCTGTACCCAACAGGCAAAGTATCAGTTCCCGCTCCAGCCCCTTACAAACAACGTGTGAGTGGAATCATTGTTAGTAATGCATTCTCTGGTCAGGCCATATTTAACATCAGTAACATTACAAAGGCTGATGCTGGATTTTATACCTGCCAGCTTTACAAACGTGAAGGTTATACAAGCTCTGAAATTAATGACCATGTGAAATTGATTGTGGAAAGTTAGTTAAGTTATACACGAAAGACATTTCTATAGTGCAGTTGATTTTGTTAATTACAGTTTACATGTACTATTCCTCTCCCTCTCTCTATAAGTTAACATGTGTGTTGAGTCAGTAGGGAAAAAAATTAATCCATACGGTATGTGTAGATTGATAGTGGTGCAATCAATAGATTTTCTCATATAAAAGAGTATACTGTAATGCAGTAGTGACCACATGATCAACACAATTGTTGTACAATTGAATGAAGATTCATCCCACGCACACTGATGTATCTCAGGTGATTTTTTTTTCCAAATCTCATATTCAACAGTCTTCCGCGAAATAAAAATTCTTGTCATGAAATTAGTAAAATTAGAAACTCTCTTGATGTGTAATACAGCAGTTATTCTCGCATGCCCATGTTCAATAAAGCCCACTACTTCTCAGAATCCCTGTTGTGAGTTTTTTTTCTGTGCTAGACTCTCTAGGTGAGTTATGGAACGTCTAAACTGCACACTAGGTTTGGTTGGTTTTATTGATTACCATTAATTCTAACCACTCATTTGACAAAAACAAATACCTTGTAACCACGTCATACGCCGATCGTATCTAAGCACCTTAGGTCTGCTAAAACTTTCCGCCGTTTTCCCAAACGAATTAGAAATGCAAATGAAAACTTGACTGGGCGAATCAAAATTGAACAGACGGATGTGTGCATCTTTCATTCTTTAAGCGTATGCGTAATAATTATAACTCACGAACAGCTGTAACTTTGCTCAGGTTGAACAAATATTGGCTGCACGTCCCTTTTTTGGCCAGCCTTCCAAACGGGTAAAAATAGCAAGTACGATACTTTCATGAATAATGTTAAGCCTTTACCGAGTTTCCACATGACGAAGTTACATATTGCACCATTAAAGAAACGTTTGGGGCATTAGAGCCCATACAATGGACAAAAAAAACACTACAACTTTAAAAATTTACTAACTTTTAGACATTTTCGAACACCCCAAGGGGTCGTTTGATATTCTAGAACTTAAGAATTTTTAGCGATTAGATGTTGTTTGACATCCTACAACCGTTAGAAATGTTAGAGAGTTTAGACTGACAACCACAAAGGACTTTACCAATTTTGGAGATTTAGAAATGTGAGAAAGGTGCAGATATTGTCATTAGAAGGTAGACCTCACCTGTAGCTGTATTCAAATTTAGAGTTATTTTAAAGACACTGAGGGCAGGTGTCTAAAATCTAGAAATCTATAGCTAATAAGTTCAAGAAGCTCTAAAATTAAAACGCGTTGTAGAGTGTTAGAATTCCTACTGTTCTAGAGTTCTGAAATACCTAAACTTTCTAAAGTTCTAGAATGCAAACAAACTGTCTGGGGGTTCTAAAATCTGTAAAGGTTCTTTGAGATTTCAGAGATTTTAGAACCCCTAGACGATTTGTTTGCACTCTATAATAATAATGATAATGACTTTATTAACGTGTCAAATGAAGTAGCGGGGGAGAATTTCCTATGCTAATAGGGGACACCTTCCTAAAATCTCTAACTAGAATAGAAACAATACAAGTACAAATAAGTTACCATGCATCTGAAGAATACAAAAATAACTACAATTAAAATAAATAAAATCATGAATTACATAACTGACACCCACTACATCCTTCTATGATGTTACTTAGATCACGTTTACGTATCATTGTCTTAAAATGCCTGAGAGTGGCAGCTGATCTGTCTTTACTTGATAGCTTGCTTCAGAGTCTGGGGCCTAAGTAGCTTATTGAATGTTTTCCATACTTGACAGTGCTGAAACTTGGTAGAGAGAAATCCGTTTGCGGTAAATTATAGGAATGACTGTTATTCATGAACAAATTACAAATTGTCCGCAAGCACAAACTATCTTTCACTTTATGCATTAAAATACACATATCTTGTAGTTTCCTAGTATGAAAGGATGGTGACTCGGCTTTTTGTAGCAGCTGTTGGTAGCTAGACATTATGTACTTAAAAACTGCATGCAATCCCCGCCCCTGCACTCTCTCCAGTCTACGAGTATCCGAAGCCCTACAGAAATGCTAAACTAAATGGCAATACGTTAAGTGAGGGAGGCTGGCTGCCTTGTAAAGTTGTTAGTTGGTCTCAGTTGGTATGAGATTCCTTAACCTCATAATTACCCCTATTCGCTAACTGGCTTTCGTGCAAACATCAGTCAAATGCTTATTAACGTAAAGCTTTAAAACTTTAGAATATTAGTTATGTGTTTCGTTCCAACACTCTTCATCGCGTTTTGATTTTAGAGGTTCTTGAACCCTTTAGCTATAGAGTTCTCGACTTAAGAGACCTGCCCTCAGTGTTATGAAAATAACGCTAAATTAGGATACAGCTATAGAGGAGTCCTACCTTCTAATGACAATATCTGCACCTTTGCCCCATATTGCTGATGCTTGTATGCTCAAAGTCAATACAGTCGATGCAGCTACTGTGTCACCTTGATGTTCTTACTCTACTGAATGTATCTGCCTTATCCATTTATACAATTTCTTCGCAGTCGTTTTTGGGATGTCACGCAACGGCTACAAGGGAGACTGCTGCAGCTTCAAAGTTTGTTTTTATGGATCTTTAAAAGAGCTTTCAGATGAAACTCATGCACATACATTTATTCATATACACATTCACGTGAGTGTATTGCTCTGTGTTCAAGGAAATACAAGTTTCCAGCCAAATCCCTTCCACTCACTGTGGTTGCTGGTTGAGACCCATCCCTCATGGAGATAAATTGGCTGACCAAAAGCCATCTTGATTGTAATGAAATATTCAGTATCCGTGTTTCTGAGAGCTCATTTTCACCTGAATCTCTAATACGTCCCTAAAGATGAAGTGGGGACAATCAAAGGGACTTTTGCCACACCGGAACTGAAGAACGGGAAAACCCCAATTAAATTTTAAAATTAGAACTGTCCCCTATGCACTACAGAAATCAATTCAGAGAGAACATACATTCTCTCAAAAAGTCAATCCGGATTTCGCTCTATCCATTCTACGGTCAGTGCTCTACTAGGGGCAACCGATAGCTGGGCTTTTGATATTGATCGTGGAAACGTCAATGCTGTAGTATTTCTAGATTTAAAAAAGGCCTTTGATACAGTAGACCACACGCTATTACTCTCTAAACTAAGCGCCTACGGAATTCAAGAAAATGCTTTTAATTGGTTTAGATCATACTTAGAAAACCGATCTCAAATATGTTCTGTTAGTGGTTCACTTTCCAAACCTTGCTCTCTCCAATGTGGTATCCCTCATGACAAGGGATTATATTGGGTCCTCTATTGTTTTTGCTATACATAAAGGACTTACCAAATTGCTTAACTAACTCTTATTGTGAAGGTTTCCGTCTATTGTTTTGTTTTGTTAAATTTATGTCTGTTTTTCGTCATCATTAAGTTCTCACATTTCTTTTCGCTTGCACACGTTTTCATTCGATCACGTATCTCGTTCAAGTTAGGTTAAACGCGGGGGTGCCTATAAAAGGAAATCTTCCTAAGGAAGATTTTGATAAGTGGTTCAACTTGGCGGTCGCCATTTTGAATGCTCCCACGCGTGGTGAGAGCAAATGAAGATAGCTCAATATATGGCGCTTTACCATTGGTTAAAATAAACAATTCTTATATAGAATAGCTTACTCTATTGGTTATCGACCAAAGACCTATCCAACATAACCAACGCGAGTGCTATGCGCACAATTCGTGGTACAGTCGCTCGCAGCGATACAGTCAAAGAGATCTTTTCACATCAACGAAAATGTTTCGTGTTCAAGTGAGTTCATTTGTTAAATATTCTTTCCTAATGCTCTTGGCTTCTGTAAAAGTAGTGGTGGTACACGTATAAACACTAGGTTACGATCGATGTTCCCGAAAGCGAACTGCCTAGAGTTCAAGCCATCATGACAGCTCGATTGCCACAGAATTGGCAATATATAAGCCACAGACGCGTTCCTCAGCGAGCAGGTAAGTTTCTCCAGAGATCACCTTATTATGTAAATTTATCGCAACTCTTATTTTCTGTACGGTATGCTTTAGTTGTCAGTTTTGTTCTCATGTAAATTCACCCAAACAAAGGTTCCCAGTTGCTTTCATCACTGATCAACTGCATCTTTTGAACTCGGCTAATTTACGGTGTCTGACATTTGAAGACTGCAGACTAACCCTAAATCACAATTATTGAAAGCTAACCGCTTTAAAACGGGCTCTTAGATTTAAATAATGTTTATCAGCGTTATTTGAAATGGGTGCTTAGACTGAAATAATGTTTATCTGTGCTATTTGTAGGCAGTCTGCAAATGTCAGACATTGGCTAATTTACGCAATGGTAGTTTGAGCTTTGCAATTATTTTGTTTCTTTGCACTGGCGAAGTTTTTGGTTTGATGATAAGAGGCGTAATGAGGGAGATATCGAAAATGTAATTTGCAGTAGTTGAAGTTATGACACAAAGAGTTGTTATCTTGCCGATTTTTTGGCATTGCTACATGTTTACCTCTACGTTAGGCAATTAAGTGATCTTCGATTGCCTTACATTTGTTTCCTTGTTTCACACGCGTCCCCTGTTGGCGATAAGCTTACGAAAAGTACAGTACCAAGCATGTTTTGGTTGTGGCGTTATATATTTTTTTTAAGAGAGAGAAAGTGGTGATTGAAATGCATTTTCACTAATTTATCACTTTGGTGGTATTTTGACATAATGCTGCTGTGTTTTAGGTGTTGCATCAAGACTGGAAAAAACAAAAAGGACTGCTGATGTGGAACCACCTCTGGTGGCCACTGCTTCAGCAACACAGTCAGCAGAACAGGTGCACATGAGAAATGTGTGGGTAGACAGTGTTTTAGGTGGCTTGCAAGATCACCCTCCATGCCCTCACTGTCTAATGGGTCCTTGCATCACTGTCGGTGAATTGACCCACATTCAAGGATCCTGTGCACCAGACATCACCAATCACACCAAGCGTCACAAAAACTATCGACGGTTTTGGAAAAGTCTGAAAGACAGGGGTTTGTGGCAGCACAAAATTTATATTAATCGAAAGACCTCAGCTGGTCTTAGTGAGGTAGAGTTGCGTGAGCTTATGCCCCAGTGTGTCCTTGACGACACCAGGAAACGATACCCCAACCCACCTGGTGTGCCATATATGGGACACAAAAGGGCATACCTATCCAAAACGCCTTTGAACATGGTAATGTTAACTTACCACAATGAATACCACCATTTCACATTTACATAAAAATATATATATATTAATTAATAATCTCCTTATGTTCTGTACTGATCAATAGCAATTTAAGCAGTTATATAAATATATTATGGATTTGTTTGAATTGTGTTGGTCCATTTACTGGCATATTGCTACTTATTATCCTTTCCTACTGGACATCTTGTTACTGGAAATACATTGTATCAGTGATTTATTTTTTGTCTGCAACTCATTTATAATTGTAGTTGGGAAGCTTCATCGGTGTCTGATAAAAATACTTCGCTTGTTACATTTTAGTCCTTGGCAGCTTTTATAAGTATAAATTTGGTTACAGCTTGTATTGAATACAAAAGATTTGTTAAACATATCAATTACAGCTGATGAATTTCTCTGCAGTATTCTACAACTGAGGGAAAGAGCTCCTTTTTCAAATTTCTTGAGCTCTCTTAGTAATTAGTCTTGAAGAAAGTGGTCCACACGCGTTCCCTGAAATTAAATGTTTTAGGCTGTAGATTCGGGTGCCCCGTTCTACGATTTGGTCGGCGCACATCTTGAATCAAGCTCACAGATGTTGTTTCTCTGTTTACATTTTCATTCTGCAAAGAGATCAAATGAAATAACATACAAATGTTTTTGTGTTTATCAATCTAAACTGTTTCTCTATTAATTGACTCTTTAATTGTGCAAAGAGAAATGAAATAACACGCAACTGTTTTTGTATTGATCAATTTAAATTGCACATCCCATCTGTTCATTACTACAAAAGTGTCTTTCTAGTCACCCAGTCCATAGCTGCCAGTGCCATGCGCATGTTGAAAGTGCGGTCGGCGAAGTGGATTCGCTTTGGACAATAGATGAGGATGGTGTTGTTGAAAGATTCCACCCAGTAGGTGTCACGACACTGGAAATTAAGAAAATTAAAATCACCGGTTAATTATTACAAATACCACCTCCAACTTTGAAAAACCTTTCTCCTTTTTCAGTCTGATAGAGTAAGAAAAGAAAACATGGTTAATTCCCTGGTAATAGTGTTCAGCAAGTTTGTACACTTTTGAATCCAAGATGAATTTTCGAAGGGCAGCTATTGCTCGGGGATTTGTAAGTTTCACTTTGCTGCAGTGGTACCCAGGTATTTTTGCACTTTGACTCAGGGTCACAGCTGTTGTAATTTGCCTGCAAGCAAACATATTTTGAAGATGTTGTATGTGTTGGTAATAAAATTATTATAGTTAATTGTTATGGTAACATCACAGAAGAACTAACTATTTTTATCATATGACTAGCTCCGTGAGTGGGTTAGATGAACCACATCCCATGATGTGATTGGCTACCCAAGTGGGGGCTTTCTCGCTTGGACCCACAAGAAAATGTACAAGGACAGAGATCATTTCTTGATGTTTTATCCCATATAATAAATCCTTTATTTACCATGCTTGTGCGATCAAGATGGATGGATATTGGCCTCATTCCCTTCATGTGTGATTATGGACCTTGACGAACATGGCCAATAGACCTTTTCAGCTTGTACATTTTGTTTTCCCAATACAGGTCATGTGATAATACTCAGAAGGTTTGGTCCTTTGTTTTGTTCATTAAAAAGAGTGCATGCAGACATATTCATGCTTGCTTGCACTCTTTTTAATGAACAAAACAAAGGACCAAACCTCCTGAGTATTATCACATGACCTGTGTTGGGACACCAAAATGTACAAGCTGAAAAGGTCTATATCCAGCCATCTTGACCTCATGCTTGGTCAATAACCCACATATACATACCTGATAGTGATCAAGTACAGTCAAGAATCTTTTTTTGAGGTCATCTGGACTAGTGCAGTTCTTCATGGAAAAATAAAAGTGCCTTTTCACGCTTGCCTCTGCAACAAATTTTTGAAATTGAATGAAAATATGAAAGAACTGAGGGACTGCAATTGTGTTACCCTGCCATTACTTATTTACCTCTTATGTCTGTTCTATTGTTAACAAGTTCTATCTCTTATTTTTCAAATGTCCTGAATTGCAACCACCTACGCTTGTCAGACAGCTCTGCAAACCACCTTTCGCCCTCCCATTTCTGTGCGCCACAACTAATTTCTTTCATAGCTTTTGCCACTCCCTTTGTCCCTGCAAAAAGAAAATTGGAAGTGATGTTCTGCTTCATACAAATAAAAAGCACTCCTTCCATTGGCAAAAAGGTGGTACTTATACCGCGGTGGTCTTAGATGCACTAAGCTCGTAAAAATTTCCTACCATGCCATGTGCGAAAGGAGTTCTGTATGTTCTGTGCAAGAAGCCACTTTTTAATTTTTGGCACAAAGTCATGTGCAACCTCTACCACATTAACTCCTGCAATAAAATAAGGTATGAACGATATATTACGCACCTCCATAGACTTTCTTAGCTTTGCATGAAATTTTATTTAAATATTTTTTGTGATTATTAAAATCAACATACTGTTTGTGTATATAATGTAGTATTATTTGGCAAAGTGTTCACATTCAGGCCATTTGTGTAAGTGTTGCTTCCAAGAAACTCATGAGTGTGATATGATAACAGGTACACAGTGATGCTTGTCATATCACTTTCAGTGGTAATTGAGCATGAGGAAAAGAAAATACACCAGAATACCTTTGGCTTGAACAGTTGGTAAAATTTTCCTTATTGCCTCAAATTCATGGGTTTGGGAGCTGCGAAAGTCTTCCTTCGTGACAGTTTGCACAGCTACAACATGGTGGGTTCTGTCCAAAAGACACATTGTAAGATTAACGAGAATTGGTGACAAGACAAAACTCAGAGTAAGGTAAACCAATCTGACTTTTACAAATGCGCATGTTTTCCTGCACAAAACTTACGCGCACATGTCTTTACTTACTCATAAGATATCATGGCCACTGTAGAGTGGTATGCATTTGATGTCGAGTCATGTCGGCAGTCAGTTATGACAGTCTACAAACCAGAGA
>NC_090895.1:7341517-7351517 GCF_036669925.1 Montipora capricornis | reverse complement strand
ACCGGTCACCTCCGAGTAGAGTCTTTCTACTGAGTTTTTTTCTTGGTGCCCCGCACACACACCCCGCAACTTGACAGAATAAAACTCGAGGAGCTCCCTGAAGGACATGTCCTCGAAACAGGATGTGTCTGCAAAGAACTCAGCAGCCACACAAGATCCAACGCAGTCTTCACGTTTAAATTGTGCGGCCACGCCAGCCAGATCCAAATCTGGTCCTGGACGAACCACTACCTCCCAAATAGCATTTTGGATGCACTGCTCACGCTCCAAGGCCGCTTGATGCTGTTCACGGTCTGCCTCCGCTTGCACCTGAGAATGAGCATGATTCGCCAGCAGGCGCTGCAATACTATTTGGGCGGCGTCAACAACGGGTTCCTCATCTTCCTCTGGCGCTGGGGGGGTAGTCGCGGCCGTTGGGAGAGACGTGTGGATCGTCGTGCAGGTTCGGGGCAGGGTGGTACCAGGTCGTTTAGTTCCGCTGCCACTTCGGAAGCGATGGACAATGATCCTGCGGGAGAGGCACAAGGCAATAACTCGTCTAGCAGGTCGGCGGCGTCGGATAGATTCACAGCCAAAGACGGGGAAGCGGGGGGAACCAGGCAGTCCACATGTGCCAAGCCTTCTCTCAGGTAGGGAGGCGTAGGAGGCCGGAGCCTGTACTTTTGTACGAGCCAGCCGCCCCCGCCGTATCAATGACATTCGATGGACAGGCATCAGTCGCCAAGCCATCGAGGAAACATGAACCCAGCTCAGGTCTCTGACGTGTATCGCGATATCGTCTGTTGTATTCACGAATTTGTTCGTGTTGGTTCGCCTTGTACTGTCTTTGAATTTCGAGGCAATTTCTCCGACGTGTATAGTAATATCGTCGGCTGCTTTCACGAACAGTACTCGACGTCACGGTGTCATTCCTGGTTGGTAATGATCTTGCCGTAACTCGAGTTTCCCACCAATTTCATGGTGTCGGCAATGATGGACCGGTTGGGGTCCCGATCCCCTGCTCGTCGTGCGTCGGATACCGCGTTGCCAAACGGTTTGAAGCACGGCTTGGGGTATACTCCACCACCTGATAGATTTTTGTGACTTGCAAACCGTGGGCCAGGTACCACTTGAGCAACGGCGTGATGAGGAGGATCCTTTTTTTCAAAAAACGGGGGGTTACCCCAACATTTATGGCCTGACTTGTAAGGTCACACGACCTGAGGAGAGGGATGGGGGGGAAGGGGGTATCCCCAACATTTATGGCCAGACTTGTAAGGTCACACGACCTGAGGAGAGGGATGAGGGGTACCCCAAATTTTTAGGCCTGACTTGTAAGGTCACAAGACCTGATGACAGGGGGTTGGGAGGGGGGGGTACCCCAACATTTCTAGTCCCCATGTGAGAAGCCTTAGAGAGGAGAGGTATCCCCATGGTGGGGTGGTACCACGTCGGAAGTGATGCACGATGATCCTGCGGGAGAGGCACGAAGTAATAACTCGGCTAGCCGGTTGGCGGCTTTGGATAGATGCGACGACAAACACGGGGATGTGGGAAGAACCAGACGGTCCACACGCGCCAAGCCTTCTCGCAGGTAGGGAGGTGTAGGAGGCCGGAGCCCGTACTTACCTACGAGCCAGCCGCCACCGGTCGCATCAATGACATGGTTGTCACTGTAGACTTGAAAATTTCTCATCATTGGGTTACATGAAAAAATGGCGGAGATCCGTTCGGCAGGCGACCATGTTGTAAAAAGAGGGTGAAGAGAGGAGGGTCGTGACATATATAGAGACGTCGCGTACGGGATTGGCCAAGAGGGGATGACATCACACACGGGGATTGGTTGAAAAGGATGACGTCACAGGTTTCCCAGACCCCTCACGTTAAAAAAATGCAAACGAGGCCATCTTTAATCATTGTCAACAAGACAAAAATAGGATTCTTTTTTACGAATGAAACGATTTAATTAGAAATGAAAGAGCTATTGACAATCGGGAACGTGGGAGGCAGCCTGCTGCTTAGCCTCGTCCTGTTTTATCCAAATTCGTGTCCATAGGTTATTGTAAGCAAAATTGCAAAAGTCAAGCAAGTCTCAGTCTCTGGGCGCGTTCTGTATTCGCAAAAAAGGGAGGACTGAGGACCCATGCATTCAATACACAAATACACAGTAGCACAAACAACGTTCTTTAGTTTGTACACCTAAAAATCGTTCACTTGTCATCATCATTTTGTTCTTCTTCATCATGCGTTGGGATGGGACGCGGTTGGAACATCCTCTTCAATAAAAATTTCCGTTTCTCCACAGCCGCATCTGTAGCCTCTTCAACATCCATCGAGTCCTCCTCCATGAAACGATGTCGGGTTTTGATAACGTCTTTATGCACGGGGTCATGCTGTAGACGTTCAAACCACTGGAGATAGTGCAAGTACAACCCTCGCAACTTTCTTCTGTAAACGGATAACAGAGCATTAAAAGCTTTGGCCTCAGCTATCGAATTCAGAGAACCCTTCCTTCAAGAACTTGTTGACTTTTTTGTCACAGGTTGAACTCAGTGACTCTTCCACCTCTTGGCGCAGAGTTTCCCAGGGATCTTGGTCATCCATTTCCTTGTCGTAAGTACGGGCTCCGGCCCCCTACGCCTCCCTACCTGAGAGAAAGCTTGGCGCGTGTAGACCGCTTGGTTCCTCCAGCATCCCCGTGTTTGTCGTCGGATCTATCCGACGCCGCCGACCGGCTAGACGAGTCATTGCTTCGTACCTTTCCCCCAGGATCATCGTCCATCGCTTCCGACGTGGTACCACCCCACCATGGGGATACCTCTCCTCTCTAAGTCTTCTCACATGGGGACTAGAAATGCTGGGGTATCCCCCCATCTCCCTGTCATCAGGTCTTGTGACCTTACAAGTCAGGCCTAAAAATTTGGGGTACCCCCCATCCCTCTCAAAAGGTCGTGTGACCTTACAAGTCAGGCCATAATAAATGTTGCGGATACCCCCCATCCCTCTCCTCAGGTCGTGTGACCTTACAAGTCAGGCCATAAATGTTGGGGTAACCCCCGTTTTTTGAAAAAAAGGATCCTCCTCATCACGCCGTTGTTCAAGTGATACCTTGCCCATGGTTTGAAAGTCACAAAAATCTACCAGGTGGTGGAGTATACCCCCAATCCGTGCTTCAAACCGTTTGGCAACGCGGTATCCGACGTGCGACGAGCAGGGCATCGGGACCCCAACCAGGCTATCATTGCGGACACCATGAAATTGGTGGGAAACTCGAGTTACGGCAAGACCATTACCAACCAGGAACGACAACGTGACGTCGAGTACTGTTCGTGAAAGCAGTCGACGATATTACTATACACGTCGGAGAAAGTGCTTCGAAATTCAAAGACGGTACAAGGCGAACTACCGTGAACAAATTCGTGAATACAGCCAACGATACCGCGATACACGTCAGAGACACGTGCTGGGTTCATGTTCGCTCGAGGCTTGGCGACCGATGCCCGTCTGTTGCATGTCATTGATACGGCGGGGGCGGCTGGCTCGTACAAAAGTACAGGCTCCGGCCTCCTACGCCTCCCTACCTGAGAGAAGGCTTGGCACATGTGGACTGCCTGGTTCCCCCCGCTTCCCCGTCTTTGGCTGTGAATCTATCCGACGCCGCCGACCTGCTAGACGAGTTATTGCCTTGTGCCTCTCCCGCAGGATCATCGTCCATCGCTTCCGATGTGGTAGCGGAACAAAACGACCAGGTACCACCCTGCCCCGAACCTGCACGACGATCCACGCGTCTTGCACAACGGCCGCGACTACCCCCAGCAGCGCCAGAGGAAGATGAGGAACCCGTTGTTGACGCCGCCCAAATCGTATTGCAGCGCGTGCGGGCGAATCGCAGGCGGAGGCAGACCGTGAACAGCATCAAGCGGCCTTGGAGCGTGAGCAGTGCATCCAAAATGCTATTTGGGAGGTAGTGGTTCGTCCAGGACCAGATTTGGATCAGGCTCGCACAATTTGAAGGTGAAGACCCTGTTGGATCTTGTGCGGCTGCTGAGTTCTTTGCAGACACATCCTGTTTCGAGGACATGCTTCGGGGAGCTCCTCGAGTTTTAATCTGACAAGTTGCGGGGTGCGCGTAAGGGGCACCAAGAAAGAAACTGAGTAGGGACACGAAGGAACTGACGTGACTTTAAGGAGACTCTACTTGGAGGTGACTGGTGGGATGAGTGTGTTTTTTCATTGGTTGGCCACATCCAATTCAGCCTTTACCATAATGATAATAAACTAGGGTGCATGTGCAGGGCACCATCTTGTACATAGTGTGACATTATTTTATGCTTTTTTCTTGTTGTACATACTCCTTTATGATTCTACTTCTTACACTGTTTGATTCGGAAAGAAACTATCCTGTCTTGGTTTTTTTTTCTGGCCGTGAGGGGCTTGGGTCTCTGTAATACCCCCAATTCGAATTTCCTATAAGGTAATGCAAAACACCCCAACCTGTTTCCTGAGGGTCCACAGAGTGTCACGTTTCTGTGACGTCATGGCTTGACTGTTCCCCAAACGTAGGTTGGCATGACCCGCCCAAATTTGAATTTTCCCGTCAACATTTGAATCCAGCAATCAGAACGCTCCATTTCCAACCGTCTACTATTTATATATAAAATCGTTGTCTGCCAAATACGTATACAACTGGTCGTAAGCTATACTCTCAAATACTTTGGCCACTACCGAGATAACAGAAATGGGGTGGTAATTGTTCAAGTCATTCTGCTCCACTTGTTTGAAAAGTGGGGTAAATCGGGCACTTTTCCAGTCGTCAGGAAATATTCCAAGACTTAGCGATTGATTGACGATAACACACAGGGGAGAGCAGATTAGATCGGCGCATTCCCGAATGAGCCTGAAGGCGTTCCAAACTAAATCGTCCTTGTCCATTCTAGGAAAATTCCGCTAAAAATGGCGATATGTTGTGTTTTTGAGCTCCGTCGTCTTTAAAATGCAAGTTATTGCCTATATTCTGTCGGAATGATTTCACCTAAAAATCAAACTCGCTCTCCTTGGTCAATATTACGCGGACTTTCAATGGATTCTGAAGAATGCATTACACTTTCACTTTTTTTCTCATAAGAAATCAGTTTGACTTAACTCAGATTTTTGAACCCAAAATTCTCCCTTTTTTTAATTAAGATTATTTTTTTCAGTCACATTGTTTTGATTGTGGTCTGATTGCTATTTTTTGTACGATTTTCGGAAAGAACATTTTCATTATTTGATTGTGTCCGACGATGCTTATTTTTTTAGCTCGATTTTTCGAACCAAAATACTTACTGTTTTTCTGATAAGGATAACTTCCAGAGTACCGTGAATTGTTGAAGACGATGCAAATTTTTCAGTCTTATTTTCAGAGCAAGCTTAATTGCCATTTCTATTCACGTGAAATGCCCATTTTTGCTCAACGGATAGCACTGGTTGGAATCCGTTTTTGGACCCAAAACATTGTTTTACTTGGCTTACACGTTAATGGCGTTAAATTTTCCCGAGCCGATGAGTAAGTGTTTTAGACGACATGGGACTGCAATTGATACATTACATAGGTGCAGAAAATGGTAAACTTGAAGCTTGGATAATTAGTACTAACAGTTAAATTTCAACACAACAGTGCATGAAGTCGTTTAATCCCTTACATTTATCATAAATTCGTTGTTTTATTCTGCATACGAAAGATTCAATTCCGAATCTATAAACTTAAACATGAAAAAGAACATAACAATAAAGATGTCTCGTTCGGGAATTTCTCAGAAAAAATCGCAACAAAAATATTAAAGGCTGACAGCCATTGCAGAAAGGTCTGAATTTTCTTGCACGGTTGACATGGCTCAAGGGTCAGACGAGGTTGATTTGACGAGTTAGACGAGGGCGTTAAACAGACAGAATATCTATCCTGATTAGGGGAAGATGTGAGAAGGGATCCAAACTCGATGAATTTGTTAACCCAAAATTTAGCTTTAAACTTGGGGCTCACCCTACTCCCTAGAGCCACCGCGATACTTGCGAAAGGCTCTCTATTAGCTGGCAGCAAAAGCGGCTGTGCCGTGAACTTGGAATTGGTGGCCGTACCTTCGGTGAGCACGAAAACTTCATCCTGTACCGACGCCTCTACAACCTCTGCAGTGACCGGAGTTGGTGCTTTGTTGACCTGCCCCAGTGCCTGCTGGACAGCTTGGGTGACAGCGAGAGATATAGTTGCGGACAGAGCTTGCACGTCCACCGTCATTAGGTTTATTTCTTCGAGAGAAATTCATCTTAAGAAAGAGCAAGACATAGCAATAAAGAGTCTTCTGCCCGTCCGTCGCATGTCATTGATACGGCAGGTGGCGGATGGCTCGTACGTAAGTACGGGCTCCGGCCTCCTACGCCTCCCTACCTGAGAGAAAGCCTGGCGCGTGTAGACCGCTTGGTTCCTCCCGCATCCCCGTGTTTGTCGTCGGATCTATCCGACGCCGCCGACCGGCTAGACGAGTTATTGCTTCGTACCTCTCCCCCAGGATCATCGACCATCGCTTCCGACGTGGTACCACCCCACCATGGGGATACCTCTCCTCTCTAAGTCTTCTCACATGGGGACTAGAAATGTTGGGGTACCCCCCCCCCCATCCCCCTCTCATCAGGTCTTGTGACCTTATAAGTCAGGCCTAAAAATTTGGGGTACCCCCCATCCCTCTCCTCAGGTCGTGTGACCTTACAAGTCTGGCCATAAATGTTGGGGATACCCCCCGTTTTTTGAAAAAAAGGATCCTCCTCATCACGCCGTTGCTCAAGTGGTACCTGGCCCACGGTTTGCAAGTCACAAAAATCTATCAGGTGGTGGAGTATACCCCCAAGCCGTGCTTCAAACCGTTTGGCAACGCGGTATCCGACGCACGACGAGCAGGGGATCGGGACCCCAACCAGGCCATCATTGCCGACATCATGAAATTGGTGGGAGACTCGAGTTACGGCAAGACCATTACCAACCAGGAATGACACCGTGACGTCGAGTACTGTTCGTGAAAGCAGCCGACGATATTACTATACACGTCGGAGAAAGTGCCTCGAAATTCAAAGACGGTACAAGGCGAACCACCGTGAACAAATTCGTGAATACAGCCAACGATATCGCGATACACATCGGAGACGTGAGCTTGGTTCGTGTTTGCTCGAGGCTTGGCGACCGATGCCCGTCTGTTGCATGTCATTGATACGGCGGGGGCGGCTGGCTCGTACAAAAGTACAGGCTCCGGCCTCCTACGCCTCCCTACCTGAGAGAAGGCTTGGCACATGTGGACTGCCTGGTTCCCCCCGCTTCCCCGTGTTTGTCGTCGCATCTATCCAAAGCCGCCAACCGGCTAGCCGAGTTATTACTTCGTGCCTCTCCCGCAGGATCATCGTGCATCACTTCTGATGTGGTAGCAGAACAAAACG
Organism: Montipora capricornis; assembly: GCF_036669925.1. Lineage (NCBI taxonomy): Eukaryota > Metazoa > Cnidaria > Anthozoa > Scleractinia > Acroporidae > Montipora > Montipora capricornis. Next base: position 7,344,080 of record NC_090895.1, on the reverse strand, counting down.
ACCAGGTACCACCCTGCCCCGAACCTGCACGACGATCCACGCGTCTTGCACAACGGCCGCGACTACCCCCCCAGCGCCAGAGGAAGATGAGGAACCCGTTGTTGACGCCGCCCAAATAGTATTGCAGCGCCTGCTGGCGAATCATGCTCATTCTCAGGTGCAAGCGGAGGCAGACCGTGAACAGCATCAAGCGGCCTTGGAGCGTGAGCAGTGCATCCAAAATGCTATTTGGGAGGTAGTGGTTCGTCCAGGACTGGATTTGGATCTAGCTCGTGCGGCCGCGCAATTTGAACGAGAAGACCGTGTTGGATCTTGTGTGGCTGCTGAGTTCTTTGCAGACACATCCTGTTTCGAGGACATGCTTCGGGGAGCTCCTCGAGTTTTAATCTGACAAGTTGCGGGGTGCGCGTAAGGGGCACCAAAAAAAAAACTGAGTAGGTACACTACGGAACTGGGGTGACTTTAAGGAGACTCTACTCGGAGGTGACCGGTGGGATGAGTGTGTTTTTTCATTGGTTGGCCACATCCAATTCAGCCTTTACCATAATGATAATAAACTAGGGTGCATGTGCAGGGCACCATCTTGTACATAGTGTGACATTATTTTATGCTTTTTTCTTGTTGTACATACTCCTTTATGATTCTACTTCTTACACTGTTTGATTCGGAAAGAAACTATCCTGTCTTGGTTTTTTTTTCTGGCCGTGAGGGGCTTGGGTCTCTGTAATACCCCCAATTCGAATTTCCTATAAGGTAATGCAAAACACCCCAACCTGTTTCCTGAGGGTCCACAGAGTGTCACGTGTCTGTCACGTGTCTGTGACGTCATGATTTGACTGTCCCCCTAACGTACGATGGCATGTCCCATCCAAATTTGAATTTTCCCGCCAACATTTGAATCCAGCAATCAGAACGCTCCATTTCCAACCGTCTACTATTTATATATAAAATCGTTGTCTGCCAAATACGTATACAACTGGTCGTAAGCTATACTCTCAAATACTTTGGCCACTACCGAGATAACAGAAATGGGGTGGTAATTGTTCAAGTCATTCTGCTCCACTTGTTTGAAAAGTGGGGTAAATCGGGCACTTTTCCAGTCGTCAGGAAATATTCCAAGACTTAGCGATTGATTGACGATAACACACAGGGGAGAGCAGATTAGATCGGCGCATTCCCGAATGAGCCTGAAGGCGTTCCAAACTTAATCGTCCTTTTCCATTCTAGGAAAATTCCGCTACAAATGGCGATATGTTATGTTTTTGAACTCGGTCTTTTTTAAAATGCAAGTTATTGCCTATATTCTGTCGGAATCACTTCACCTCAAAATCAAACTCGCTCTCCTTGGTCAATATTACGCGGACTTTCAATGGATTCTGAAGAATGCATTACACTTTCACTTTTTTTCTCATAAGAAATCAGTTTGACTTAACTCAGATTTTTGAACCCAAAATTCTCCCTTTTTTTTAATTAAGACTATTACTTTCAGTCACATTGTTTTGATTGTGGTCTGATTGATATTTTTTGTACGATTTTCGGAAAGAACATTTTTCATTATTTGATTGTGTCCGACGATGCTTATTTTTTAGCTCGATTTTTCGAACCAAAATACTTACTGTTTTTCTGATAAGGATAACTTCCAGAGTACCGTGAATTGTTGAAGACGATGCAAATTTTTCAGTCTTATTTTCAGAGCAATCTTAATTGCCATTTCTATTCACGTGAAATGCCCATTTTTGCCCAACGGATAGCACTGGTTGGAATCCGTTTTTGGACCCAAAACATTGTTTTACTTGGCTTACACGTTAATGGCGTTAAATTCTCCCGAGCCGATGAGTAAGTGTTTTAGACGACATGGGACTGCAATTGATACATTACATAGGTGCAGAAAATGGTAAACTTGAAGCTTGGATAATTAGTACTAACAGTTAAATTTCAACACAACAGTGCATGAAGTCGTTTAATCCCTTACATTTATCATAAATTCGTTGTTTTATTCTGCATACGAAAGATTCAATTCCGAATCTATAAACTTAAACATGAAAAAGAACATAACAATAAAGATGTCTCGTTCGGGAATTTCTCAGAAAAAATCGCAACAAAAATATTAAAGGCTGACAGCCATTGCAGAAAGGTCTGAATTTTCTTGCACGGTTGACATGGCTCAAGGGTCAGACGAGGTTGATTTGACGAGTTAGACGAGGGCGTTAAACAGACAGAATATCTATCCTGATTAGGGGAAGATGTGAGAAGGGATCCAAAACTCGATGAATTTGTTAACCCAAAATTTAGCTTTAAACTTGGGGCTCACCCTACTCCCTAGAGCCACCGCGATACTTGCGAAAGGCTCTCTATTAGCTGGCAGCAAAAGCGGCTGTGCCGTGAACTTGGAATTGGTGGCCGTACCTTCGGTGAGCACGAAAACTTCATCCTGTACCGACGCCTCTACAACCTCTGCAGTGACCGGAGTTGGTGCTTTGTTGACCTGCCCCAGTGCCTGCTGGACAGCTTGGGTGACAGCGAGAGATATAGTTGCGGACAGAGCTTGCACGTCCACCGTCAT
>NC_090895.1:7309017-7321517 GCF_036669925.1 Montipora capricornis | reverse complement strand
AATTTGATTTTTCGTTTATTATATTCAGGATTTCCTCCAACTTTACCTGTCCTTCTCCCCATGGCTTGTTAACTTTCTTCGTCCTATTTATAGTTATCTATAGTTCAATGTGTGTGTGTGTGGGTGGGTGTGTGTGTGTGTGCCCACCAGACCGTACTTACAAGGACCACAATGTGTTTACACACCAACGTTGCGAGGACCACCGTAGTTACGAGGACCGATACCTGGTCCTCGTTGTCTTATAGCTCCAAACCGTCTAAAATGTTCAGCAATGTCAGGTTTACTTGACATTTCCATTACTACCTGGATACTTTGGGAAGAGTATCGCAAGCTGAGGATAATTAACAATTATTCCATGAGCGCGTGTTGGATATGAGATGGTAAATAGCCAGCGACACCGAGTTGGCTATAACCAGTCTCATATCCAACTAGACCCTCCGTGAGGGTACACTGGGTTGCCTGTGGTACGTGCAGCGTTCCACGCAATTTTTTTCAAGTTGGGGGGTCATTAAAGACCATTTAAGGGCTCACCCAGAAGTCATACCAGCAGAGTCCCTTTGGCTCACAAGTCCTCACACGTTCGTACGACGAAACAAATCCTTTTCTGAGGTTAAAAACCTGGCTACGGGCCTATTAATTAATCACTTGTCAGAAAGAAGAAATTCTTGTCCTCTTTTAAAAATTGACACGCATTGCTTACGTGTGGTAGTGAAGTAACACAGCGATTTATTTCATAATGTCAACTGAGCTGTGTGTTGTCTACCAGGAGATTCAGGTTGTCCTTGCGTAATATGTAGCTCTAACAGTGCACGATATTGTTTGGTATTGTCTATCATTGTCAGTAATGTCAGTAGAAGTCTTGCGTAAATAGCCTGAGAAGACATGTGGTTACTAGCAAAGTACTGAACCCAGAAAGATTGAAGAAAATAAATGGGAAGTGAAAAACATTGTCTTCTGGGATGACATGTTGACAGTTGTCTTTGCGTAATATAGAGGTCTAACAGTACACGATATTGTTTTGGTATTGTCTATCATTGTAGCGCCATGGTAGAAGTCTTAGATAAATAGCCCCTTGAGAAGACATGTGGTTACTAGCAAAGTACTGAACCCGGAGAGATTGAAGAAAATAAAAGGGAATCAAGAAACATTGGCTTCTGGGCTGACTTGTTGATCATGCAACTTCTTTCCACCATAAGTGTAAGCGTGCACTGACTGCATCTGACAGCTTTGTAAACAAAAATTGAAAGCTGAAGTTTTCCCTGTCTGGCAGGGTTAGTAACTGGATGGGCGACCTAAATATATCACTCAGTAACAGAAGCATAGGACCGAAAATTATATTCTAATGCTATCAAATGCGAACCAAGCAAGATACAGATTTTGTTGATGTAAAAGTAAATAAATATGAATACACAGTTTTTAAGAAGAGCAGAAGGAAGTTTCAGGATGGTCGATCGAGAATAAAATATTTTGCCATAGGTATTTACTAAATGAAACCAAAATTAATTTTGAAACACGACTATAAAAAGTTACCATCAGCGAAAAAAATTTTGGGAGATTTTAGTTGTTTTTTTGTAATTTTACTTTTTGCTGCACCGAGTAAATAGCACATCAAATTCAGCGGGCGCAGTGATGAAGTTAACGCGGCATGTTTACTCGCGAAACAGTGAAGCATCTGTGTCAAATGATGCCAAGATACCGGGTTTTTGTTTTTGTTAGTTTTCTTTTTCTTTCACTTGTTATAAATTTTGACAAGAAATGTGCGAATTCAACACAAAGATCACAATCGCCCAACTCTCAGAGGTTGACCATTGTTTCTGGAAAATCAAAAATTTACTCTCCAAGACAAGGTTATTTATCACCAGGTAATTCCATCGTTTTGGTAATAGCAGCTACTTTATTATTCATCAGCGTCACAATCTTTTGCCGATTTGGGGGTCATTTTGTTGAAACTCTAGCACGCTTCGAACAGACCTGTTTATTTTCGTGACTTGTGCGTTACCACAAAAATTCTCCACGTATCACATTTCAACACATGTATGCAAATTTGCTGTTCTCGAAAATTACACATGATAAATTTACAAAAGCTGGAAATTTCACAGAAATATTTTCCAGCGAAACATTTATTGAAACAAGCAACATATTTGCTATAAGAGGCAAGAAACCCTTCCTATTTCAGTTGCGTGCGTGCAAGCGAAACACACAATCACAAAGCATATGCAATTAAATAAATTTCTGACAGTTCACATCAAACCCTTTTCGTAAGAACCTTGACTGTAAATAATAAAGCACAAAAGAGACAACAAGCGTTCATTCAAATAATTTTTCACTGTCGCATTTCCAATTTTTTTCAACCTTTGCAGAGTTGAGTACAAAATAAATGTTACTTGCCAGACAAACAGGTTAAATAGATGCGAATTCAGTAAACACTGTGAGACACACAACAGAGATCACAGATCTACTTATGGTGTTCGATTACTTATCAGTCTTTGTTGAACCCGTAAGTTACCAGAGAAATTTCGATTTGGTTTCAGTGTTGTACATAACACCACCTTGGCGAAATATTAGAAGTACAGCATATTTTGATTTCGGCTTGACGGGCGAAGATTCACGCTGTCGAAGTCCATTACTCGTCGCTTTTAAGACTCCAGATCTTTATGTTTCACCGCCTGTCTTGACGTTCTATTCTTGAGCTCCACATGGGTATATTTTCTTTAAAGATGTACTAAAACGCCATTCGCGTTACAATGACTTTCGACGCCATTACATGTTAATTGTGCAGAGCAAGCTACGCATTACCCCAGCCCCCTCAAACCTAACAAAATACGCACAGAAAACTCTATGCACAAAGACACCATTTAGCAGGGGAGCGACAGACAAGACTTTTCCCGACACGGAAAAAAAATACAAATAACAAAAAAACCCACGAAATTAAACACGGATTCCGACTGGGTTTGCCATACTGGCAACCCAGTAACAAGTGCGAATGGGATAATTGTTTTATTAAATTCCTTAAACTCCAAAAGTTTAGGAAGTACGAAATAAATAAACAAATCCCAGCGAAATCGAAAAACCTTGATGAGAACTGATGTGATGTTGTGGTCAGACAGACGTAGGCTCATCACAAAAACATTTGTTACCTTTTCGCGTACTTCTTAAGGTCGGAATTGATCCAAACTTTCCACAAAAAGGTTTTCTTTTTTGCTTTATTCAGAGAGAAATTTTGCTTTCCGGCAAAAAAAAACTTTTAGCTTAGCAACGCTTAGCGCAATCGTTTACCATATAAGGTCAAAATAAGGTATATGAGCTGATAACCGAGATTTAGTGAACCAATCAGAGCACGAGAAATGCATTATCCGAGGTTCAAAATTTAATAACAGTCGATATACCCTCTAATAAAAGTCCCTTTCAGATCCTTTTTACACTCTACTTTAAATTTTTGATTATACACACCATTTTGCGGTCCTCACAACGTTGGTGTGTAAACAAAGGATATTCCCTGAATGTAAAAAAAACTTGCCCATCTAAATGCTACTTTTTTAACAATTATTCGCCGAAGGCGAAGAGATTATCCGTGAATATTCAGAGAGACGAAGTCGAGGTGAATATTCACCGATAATCACTGAGCCTAAGGCGAATATTTGTTTTAGTATAAATATACAGGTGATTATTTCAAAAAAAGAAAAAAAAAAACATTTCAACGCGAAATCATTTTCACTTACAGTGGCAAAACGACTACTGGCAGCCATTTTGTCCGTCCAGGTGATTATCGGCTGATAATCCGAGATAGGCAACCGTCGTCTATGGGAACAGTTATTACTCCATGGCAGCTATCGTCATGCTTTGCTTAGACTGCTGCAAGTGCTTGTTGGGGGTCGCTACAGACTGAATGAGAAAACTGGATCGCTCCACCAGCTATCTTTTAATCACATTAAAATGACCACTTTTTAATCAAATTTTAACCTACCTTATTACATTAAATTTTCGCGACACGTTAATTTCGCGAATTTCGCGGTTTGAAAAAATCGCAGAAATTTAAGTGACGCGAAAATTAATTGACTCACATTATGTCAATAACTAAAACAGCGACTTTATTACACACGTTTATAACAATCATTTTGAGCTATTCTGTGGTAACGTTCTGGTCCTCTCCATCGCTACTGCTTTCCGTCTCATAATCAAGGTGTCGCGAAATATGCAAACCTCAAAATCGCGAAAATTTCATGTAATAAGGTAGTTTCAAGGCTTTGGGGAATAAAACAAAAGAAATTTTACACTGATCTAAGAAACTCATTTTCAGCCCTGTTAAATTCCCCTTTCTCTTGTAACCAAGTAAGAAACTTGGTATGTTTCAATTATCAAACTTAGTAAAAAAGATACAATGGAACCAAGGTAAAAATAGTTTTAATTTCCGCACTTTATCTTCATCACATAGAAGAACTATAAACAGCGACGTCAAAGTCGTTTTTTCCTACTCGGTATTCTCTACCGCTTGTCTAAAATGACCAATTCTTGATTTACCATGCAAACGACTTATTTGTTGAGAAACAGGCCGTTCAACCACTTTTGCAATGTGCTTAGAGTCCCAGAAACTGATCACATAGTGAATCAGAAAGAATGTAACCGCTTCCACAGACGGTGCATCCTAATTCCACAGTATTTTTGCGCCGTTCATGACCAACCGAAAAAAGCAGAACTTAGCAAGGGGTGGTACCACTTTTTAATTGTGAGTAGGCTTTCTTTGATTTAGTTTTTTTGCTGTTATACTGCAAATTATAGAAAGTCTATTTGGATTTAAATGCAAAGTTACTTAACTTCCTTTTTATGCGCGCTTTAAGAAAACAAAGAGGAATTGTGGAATTTGAAAAAAATATAGGAGATAATTTACTTCAGAGATCATTATACATCAATAAAAAGCTCGGATAACACAAAGGTTTTTTAATTTAAATTAAGTATTGTTGTCTCTGACAAATCGTAATTACCCTAATTTTCTTTTTGGACTCCCACCGCCCTTGCTAAGATCTGCTCCAGCAGTAAAATCATACACCGCGCAAACCCAGAGTTTTTTAAGACCAGCAACATATATGCCATATGCCAAGACGCCCACCTTCAGTAAGTTATATGAGGCCGTCTTTAATAGGGGTTTATACCTTAAACAGCTAAAATGCAGCAGAACCACTATCAGGCCAGCCAACACGGATTCTTCTTCAGAGTTAATATTCACCAGAAAAGTCGGTGACCACAAACTATGCTTTAACTGCACATCAACGACAGAACCAGCACAAGTAATGAGGCTGGAGAAATCAAATCCTTCATTCAATTTTTTTGAACCATTGCTGGCTTTGCCAGCAAAGAAACAGACCACGGCACTGTAGTCTTTACGATGACAATGGGTGTTCCAATTAATCAACCACCCCTATCGCATCTACCTGGTGGCCCCGTTGGTGGTTCTTACTATTGTTCTTGCCACTGTCAAGCAACCACCCAAATCTGATAGATTTTGTTCGGTTACATTTTACTCATATCCAATCTGAATGACATGAATCAAAATCTTAAAGTAACTGGTGCCATGTCTGCCAAGTCAAGACCCTATCACGGGAAAATCAGCGAGCCTATGCAGTCTTGAATAACAGCTTATGTTATGCACAACCGTTGCCAGTCTCCAAAGCCTGAATGTTCAATCACAACCATGCTCCGACGGCAACTCATGTTAACTTCTGGCAGTGGAAATCTCCTTAAAATTTCTTTAAGGGTGGTTGCTTCATAGAGGGATTGTTTGTACAATGATTCCGAAATCATTCCAAAATGTATTAGTAGTTCGTGAAAAAGTAGACTTCTTTCTATAATTATAAAGTGAGATTACTTTTCAGCTTAACCACGAGACGAAGAAGACAAAGGATATTACAGTAAATTGCCATGATTGTCATCCATTTATATTGTTTGTATCATCTAGACCTCAATATCAAGTTGAATTGAGGAGCTTCCCCAAGAGAGGTATTAATGGCTTTTTTGGACGTGTAATTTTTGCAAACGGACTTGTTTTGACATGAGAAATGTTGTTCTATGAACTTTTTTGCTTCATTTTCAAGAAAACTGGGCCAAAAATCGCAAAAACGCGCACAAGGTAATTTTCATGTCAACAAAGTGCGTATGTAAAGAAATAGCAACATCCTGCAGAAAAAATAATCAAACTCCTCACCAGGAAGCAATATTTGCCCATTTACGGGAAGCCCTTCAATTTTAAGCAAGGGGCATATTAAAAAAGATATAGGTCACACTTTTGCAAACTCCGTGAAATTTAAAAACCACGAAACAAGAAAAAAAAGTCTAGTTTTACACAAACTCTCAGCCAACTAGAAAATGCGGTCAAATTTCTTGGCACACAAGCTGATCAACACAGCCCAGAGTTTTTGTGTTAACTTTATATGCGTACCAACAAAGGAGGGGTGCGAACTGAAGCATTCTTCTGTTGTTGTCCCTATTCTTCAACTTGACTTTCTGAAAGTCTGCCAGCACCACCCAAGCACTATGGGGTCTTAAATGTCTTGGAAAACTTTCACAAATTTTGTCAACCAGGAAAAAGTAGGGTTGACAGATTTTGTTAGCAAAGTTATCAAGTTTATGCAAAAAATGCCAAATACCACCACACATGCAAGCAAAGAATAGTATAAAAGTATTGCCACAAACTGGGCCAATATGTACCCACCAGCAAAATCAGAGCATAATGCCAAAACTGGGGTACCATTTCTGTTTAGGATCAGCAATTTTCGTTTCTGTTTGCATATATTGCACAAAAATTGATAAGAAGTCTCTCCGCAGTTTTTTTGACAAAAGAGAGACGAAGTCCAGGTGAATATTCACCGATAATCACTGAGCCTGAGGCGAATAATTGTTTTAGTATAAATACACAGGTGATTATTTCAAAAAAAGAGAAAAAAAAACATTTCAACGTGAAATCATCTTCACTTACAGTGGCAAAACGACTACTGGCAGCCATTTTGTCCGTCCAGGTGATTATCGGCTGATAATCCAAGATAGCGAGCCAATGAGAGCACGCGATTTTGTATAATCACCTGTGTATTTATACTGAACAGCTATAACCACTGTATTATGTAACAGCAAGACCTCCATTAGAATGTTTTGAATTATGGTTATTATTCCCATCATCCATTAGAAAGGAAGTTGCTAAAAGGCCACTTCCAGTGTATTTAACCGTATGGAAGATATCTTATTGACAGCTCAAATTTCAACAGTTCAGCAGAAATGCTTCAAGCCAATTCTGCAGGTACACAGTCCCAAAGAGCCGGCTGGGATCATCATGGCTACCTTCCTGCATTAGTAGAATCTTGTTCTACCGGTAACAGGGGCTTCATTAAGAGAAAAGCTGGAGGAAAATTGAAGAACTGTGAAAATCATTTTACCAGACCGCTCTTAGCATCCCAAACAATTTTCTCCAAAACAAGAATATAAAATGCCAATGAAACCCCTCCATAAATTCAATAAAATTATCTATCACAACCAATCCTAATCCTTCCACCCCCCCCCCCCCCCCACTCAGTAAATACAAAGCAATACATTATACATGAAGCCCTCAACATAACGCCTTGCACTGCCAATGACCATCCTTAATTTACAATGAAGAAACTGTGTAGTGCTCATTGGAGGCTCTGCAAATAAAAGAGAAAATTGTTGGAAATATTTCCTTTCTAAACATCTCCACAGCATAGACACAGATTACATTAGGGAACTTTGTAGATCAGAGGACGAGAATGACTACAAGTTTTCCGTTCTGAGCACGCACATTTCGAAAAATGTTGGCCTCCTCGTCCTCTGATCTCAAAGTCCCTAATAGCCTTTTAGCCCCACGATTCCAAAGCTCACTCAGATATACATCACTGTTTCAACATTCAACACAAAATCATTAATAAAAACCCTCACATCATACTCATAACTATCACAAGTTAAAGTACCTTTGATTTTAAATGTCACTATATTGAGTCAAACAATATAAAACAAAACAAGAAAGCTGTCAAGGTTTGTTCAATATATACTCTGTCCCCATTTAATGTAGCAATGCTTATAGCCCATGAAATCGCCATAATACCGGTAATCTGGAGACCATAAAAATACCCTAAAAATATTATTTTAAAACTGCATGAAAATTAAGATTTAATAATCAAATGACAATCGTTAAAGATTTGATATAAGAATAACGAGATTACAAAATCACATGATGAGCAGAGGGAACAACTCTTGCAGCCATCATCCGCCAATTAACTTGAACCACATTTACGAATCATCTTTTCACGACGTTTCAAAGTTCTTGCACATCTAACATCTAGAGATAATTAATTTTTCCCCATAATTTTGACCCAAGATGCTGCAAAGGATGTTACAGTATTGTAACTACATGTACTGTAACAATGGGGAAGTCTGATTGTCTTAAAAAAAGTAAGAATTCAATTATTATAAAATATCAGGGATAAGTTGAAGTGCGTACTCATCAGCATTGGCAACTCAGCAAATAAACGAATAACTTGCATGCTTGTCTCCATAGGTCGCCCTCAGTCCTCTTTCTTGCATGTCACCACAAATACAAACGTGCTAAACTATATAGCAATACGTAAGGTACAGTACAAATTGAGGTTATGTGATCTGTAATGTTCAGTTTAGAATCCATTGCAACACCCAAGAGCTTAAGATTTTCTACAGTTGAGATTTCCTCATTATTCACACAAACTGCATGTGCAGCACTGTTGATATCCTTAATGTAACCAGTGTTTGTAGTCTGACATTTCTTGAGGTTTCCAGCACAAAGATTAAAATCATACCTGTACCTCTTGGTAGCTGTGCACACACTAATCCTGTTGAGCTTGGATGTAACACTGGATTGGTCACTCCAGTATGGTGAATTTTATGATCATCTGCATACATTGATAAGGTTGTTGTCACCCAGTAAGACAGGTTGATTTGGAAGAGGCTCCATATTAATGGACCTAGGGCAGAACCTCGGGGACCACCTCAACTGACCGTCCTGCATAAGCTTACAAGACCTCCTAATTTCAGATGGTATTTCTGGTCACACAGATAGCTATTTAGAAGTTGTACTATGCTGTCCAGAAAACCACACGCCCTGAGCTTGCTCAGCAGCAATGACCGATGTAGTAAGTCAAAAGCCTTTGATACGTCCAATATTACGACGCTGACAGCCCGTGTATTGTTGCTCTCCTTCCTCCATCCCAGAACAGTTGTTTCACAGCTTTGCGCTTTCCAATGAGTACATGAGTGTTCATAGGTGCAGCCGTCACAGCCCCCAGTGACTTGTTTACATACTACAGCTGTACCTGCTCAAATGCCATTGCAACAAGTAGCCTTCTTAGTGTCACTTGAGGGATTCTAAAACGGCAAGGACAACCTTGTCCTTTCATAACAGTTTCACATCAAGGGTCTGTTTCCACTTCTAAACTTAGGATACTCAATTGACAGTACCCATTATTTACGGTACTTCTATCCTGTCATCCCGACCAAAACTCTTCCGTTTTTCCGAAATCGTGAACGTTTCTATCGGCCAATCCCGATCTTAGTAATGACATCACAACATGATATCCAAGCCTCATCACCAATTACAACTACAGTTGATTTACAATATTATGCCGTGTTAGTCTTCTCCGAGCAACCTTTATGACCCAATTGACCGTAATAATAGCAATTCGCAATTTAATATTTGAAACCAAAATGATGAGTGATTGTTTGTTATTAGTAGTAATTGAATCTGTTCACATGTTCCACTTGGCTAATTGGTGACGTACACATAATTTACTACATAGCTACATGTATGTAATTAGAGATAAAAGTATTTCAGACAAACGTAAATTATTGTTTCTTACTTATTGCAACCTTAGCAAACAAAGATTTGGTGAGCAAAAAATTATTTACAATTGGTGAATTTACTAGTCAGTGAACTAAAGAAACAAGAATTAAAAAACTTAATGCACAACTTTACACATTAACATTTAACTGTGCAAAGGTTTGTCCTCAAATGCACATGTTACACTTATCAGTACAGGTAGGACTCGAAGCCAGCACTCTAAATTACCGGTACATGTGTTTTGTAGACTAGGTTTGTCACGACAGTAACCTTTGTTACACCTCTCAGTAATAGTTTGTAATAGTTTGAGGACCACCATACTGTAGCCAATTTATCTCTTCTACTCTTAAAGTCACTCATACATGTATAACTCTACACTAGCATTATAAGCACCACAGTATTTAAGACAAGGTTTAGCCCTACAGTCATCTCTCATACACTTACAAATGTATACACTCGTATGATTCTACATTGTACACAAGCGTCATAAGCACCACTGTCTTGTGGATAAGGTCTAGAAAGATAGATAGATAGATACTGTAGATAGGTAGATGTTTAATTCAACTCTTACAGTTACTGTAGTGAACTGGATTACAGTTCAAGGTCAATGTACGACAATCAGCTAGCTATATTACAATCTTACAAATTTGGAAAAACAATTAGTTCTAACTTGCGGTTTCAGTGTCTTTGTAATCCCTGACCTAAGATTGTAACCGTGGCACATGACCTCTGCTCTGTTACTGATTATATTATTCAAAGGGATCGTATTCTTAGCCTGATCAACAAATTTTATGAACGGCCTGCTGTCTACGAGCACAAACACTGAAAACCAGTGACATTCATGGCCTCAGCGTAGTCATACGTAGGCAGAATAATCTTCTAGGCCTTTTTGTTAATTGATCTCTGATACACTCAAAAGCAGTCATATGATGCTACATTAGAGTTGTAAGGACCACTGTATTGAAGACAAGGTTTGGCCCAACATTCATCTCTGATAAACTTACACATGTATAAGCACTCATATGATTGTACATGAACACTATCATTACAAGGACCACTGAATTGGGACAAAGTGTAACCGTACATTCATCTCCAAGACAATTCTTAAGCTCTCGTACAATTCTACACCAGTATTAAAAGTACCACTGCCTGGAAGACAAGGTTTGGCCCAACATTCATCTCTGATACACTCATAATCACTCAAATGATTCTACACTACCGTTACAAGGACCACAGTATTGAACACAAGGTTTGGCCTTAAATTCACCTCTTAACCATTTCACTCCAAAGAGTGACACTTATAGATTTTACTCTGTCTAATGCCAGACGATATTACTCTTCAATGGGGAATCCCACAGGAGTAAAAGGGTTAAAACACTTATCAAGCACTCATATGATTCTACACCGGCATTAAAAGGACCACTGTCTGGAAGACAAGGTTTGGCCCTACATTCGTCTCTCATACATTCATAATCACTGAAATGATTCTAAAATAACGTTACAAGAACCACAGTATTGAAGGCAAGGTTTGGCCTCACATTCATCTCTAAAACACTTATTAAGCACTCATATGATTCTACACCGGCATGAAAAGAACCACTGTCTGGAAGACAAGCTTTGGCCCTACATTCATCTCTGATAGATTCATAATCACTCAAATGATTCTAAAATAACGTTACAAGAACCACAGTATTGAAGGCAAGGTTGGGCCTCACATTCATCTCTAAAACACTTATCAAGCACTCATATGAATCTACACCGGCATTAAAAGGACCACTGTCTGGAAGACAAGCTTTGGCCCTACATTCATCTCTGATAGATTCATAATCACTAAAATGATTCTAAAATAACGTTACAAGAACCACAGTATTGAAGGCAAGGTTGGGCCTCACATTCATCTCTAAAACACTTATCAAGCACTCATATGAATCTACACCGGCATTAAAAGGACCACTGTCTGGAAGACAAGCTTTGGCCCTACATTCATCTCTGATAGATTCATAATCACTCAAATGATTCTAAAGTAACGTTACAAGAACCACACTATTGAAGGCAAGGTTGGGCCTCACATTCATCTCTAAAACACTTATCAAGCACTCATATGAATCTACACCGGCATTAAAAGGACCACTCTCTGGAACACAAGGTTTGGCCCTACATTCATCTCTGATAGAGTCATAATCACTCAAATGATTCTAAACTAGCATTACAAGAACCATAGTATTGAAGACAGGGTTTGGCCTCACATTCATCTCTAACACACTTATTGAGCACTCATATGATTCTACAACAGCATTAATAGGACCACTGTCTGGAAGACAAGGCTTGGCCCTACATTCATCTCTGATAGATTCATAATCACTCAAATGATTCTAAACTAGCGTTAAAAGGACCACAGTATTGAAGGCAAGGGTGGGCCTCACATTCATCCCTAAAACACTTATCAAGCACTCATATGATGCTACACCGGCATTCAAAGGACCACTGTCTGGAAGACAAGGTTTGGCCCTACAGTCACCTCTCATAGATTCATAATCACTCAAATGATTCTAAAATAACGTTACAAGAACCACAGTATTCAAGGCAAGGTTGGGCCTCACATTCATCTCTAAAACACTTATCAAGCACTCATATG
>NC_090895.1:7296517-7301517 GCF_036669925.1 Montipora capricornis | reverse complement strand
ACTGTACTTGCTCTTAGAGGCAAAAACCTCTTCCTATTTCATTGCGTGCACTCAATCATGTCAAATTACCATGTACGCAACAGCCTTTCCTGAAGAACCTTCGCCTTGAAAAATGATGCACAAAACAGTCGACAAGCTTTCTTTCAAATAATTCTTGACTGTCACATTTCCACTTTTTTTTTTTGCTTGACTTTGTTGAACCCATAAGTTACCAGATTATTTTCCATTTGGTTAACACTACAATCATGATAAAGTATTGGAAATATAGCTCACTTTGATTTCGGATCGATGGGCAAAAGATTGTTGTCGAAGTCCATTACTCGTCGCTTTTAAGATTCCAGATCATCATCGCCTGTCTTGTTCATCCAATTGACGTTCCCTTCTTGAGCTCCATGAGAGCATATTTTGTTGACTAAAACGCCATTCGCGTTGCAATGACTTTTGACGCCATTGCTGGTTAACGAGAATAACAAACTCACGAGGCAGAATGTATATTTATATTTAATTAAGTTAGCACAATAGAAAGACGCTAACCTCATTTTGACGCAAAAATGCTTTACTATTGCCATAAAAACTATCCAGTTAAGCTCGCATATTATACAATGTAAAACATGATGAATTCATAAAGGCGACCTTTTCCAGGGAACAATTTTTTTAAGCAAACAACATATTTGCTATTAGAGGCAAAAACCCCTTCCTATTTCATTACGTGTGTGAAGAGAAAAACTAAATCGTGTCAAATATGCACAATATTACAACAAACTAAATTCAGGATCAAACCGTTTCCATGAAGAACCTTTTCCTTGAATAATGAAGCACAAAATAGATGACAAGCTTTCTTTCAAATAATTCTTGGCTGTCACATTTCCAATCACTTTTTTACTGAAGACTGTGCAGAGTTGATCACAGATCCAGTTAAGGTGTTCCATTTTTTCTCTGTCTTTGTTGAACCCATAAGTTACCAGAGAATTTTCCATTTGGTTTCAGTGTTCTACATAACAGCACACTTGGTAAAATATTAGAAATACAGCTCACCTTCATTTCGGCTCGACGGGCGATAGATTGTTGTCGAAGTCCATTGCTCGTCGCTTTTAAGATTCCAGGTGTTTGTTTTTCACCGCCTGCCTAGTTTATCGAACTGACGTTCCATTATTGAGCTCCATAAGGGTATATTTTGTTTAAGGATCCACTAAAACGCCATTCGCGTTACATGACTTTCGACGCCATTGCAGTATAATTTATTGATTCTTCTGTGTCCACCAGATAAATCTACGCAGTTACACTACCCTCTCTATGCACAAAGACTCCACTTACCAGGGGAGTGACTGGCAAGACTTTTACCGACACGGAAAAAATAATAATAATAAAAAATAATTAAATCGAACAAATCCCACCCACTTTCCGACTGGGATTGCCATACTGGCAACCCAGTAATAACCATAGCATTTCAATTTACACCCGGTTGGACTCCACTCAGTCCTATTACCATTATAAATTGAGTAACATCGATTTATCGATTAGTTTTCCTATGTTCGATTCGATCGATGCATTACATTGTATGTGGTGAATAATACCACAATTTTGCTCAAATTCCCTACAACTGAAGTGAGTAAATACAAAGACAGTAAATACCATTTTTCCCTCATTTCCTGTCATTTCTTCTTAACTCCAAATAATTTGATTAGTCAACTGTAATAAATTATTAGAAATGACAATATTTAACCAGCAACCGATGTTTCATAGAGACCCTCCTGATGTGCCTCTGGCCTCAAGACAACTGTCAACTAATTATGACTGTGTAGACAAAACCTGTTGCATCAGACCAACCACAGAAGAGAGCAGAAGGGAGCCGCTAATATTTCGAAGATCGAAGGAAACTGAAAGCACTTTAAAAAACCAATTACCATCACAAATTACCGATCCCTTTCATTCATTATTTGAGGCACTCGTGCGTAACGGTACGTTGTCTGACATTTGCAGACTGCAGACTGCAGACTAACCCTAATTCACAATTATTGAAAGTTAACCGTTTTAAAACGGGTGCTTAGACTTAAATAATGCTTATCAGCGCTATTTGAAATGGGTGCTTGGACTTAAATACTGTTCAATAGTGCTCTTAGTAGGCAGCCTGCAGCCTGAATATGTCAGACACTCGTAAGCCTGAAAATATGCCCTCCTAGCCAAGAAAGATGTAGCAATGGACTGCAACGCAATGCTAAGTTCAGCAACTTTTTTTTAGTGGGCGAGATTCCTTAAAGTAAGCTTACATAAGACACATGATATACATGTAGTATTTTTAATCAAAAGGTGGATGTGTCACTTACCAGTGAATCGTCTCACTAGCACATTTCTTCATGAACCGTTCTACTGAAGAACAATCTGTGGACGCATATTTTCACTTTGAAGACGTTTTCTCATTTGATGACCAGCGATTGCAGAGGCAACTTTGGATATTGATAGTCTTTAGCCATAATTTACAGAGCACGCACAAAAGCGACTTTCCCCACAGGCTCCCCAAGCTGAAAATAGGTGGTGTATTCGACAGCTTGTGTATGTAGAGAATTGTATGGGAAAATCACTGATTGCAAAAAAATTGTGTAAATAACTATCTCATTTAAAATAAAGTTTTCCTACCTCAAATGTGTGACGAACTTGTCTCTTATGCCGAGTTTAGAGCCATTCTGACGACGTTTAGTGAAGTTATCTGGAAACGGTTACTAAAAGAATAGGAAGGCCGACTACTCCATCCATCGCTGGCCAGACCTCACTCCACAAATCGCTTTCTCCTCAACAGGAAAAGTCCCGAATCGCAATAAAAACAACAGTTCCTTAAAGCCCAATAAATTTTACTCCAAATACGTGTGTTTCGGCGGCCGATTTGACCGCACGCTAGCAACACGACCCTCCAATCAGAGTTGAGGGTGAAACCAGCTTGCGAGCGGCCGTTGTTGAATGCCCGGTCACAAGCCACGGAGGAAAGCCGAAGAGGGGAATTTTAAGGCAAAGTATTCGTTCGCCACGATTCTTTCTGCAGCCGAAACACACCTATTAGGAGTAAAAAATATTGGTCTTTAAGGAACAGTTGTTTTTATTGCGATTCAGGACTTTTCCTGTTGAGGAGAAAACGATCTGTGGAGTGAGGTCTGGCCAGCGATGGATGGAGTGGTCGGCCTTCGTATTCTTTTAGTAACCGTTTCCAGATAACTTCACTAAACGTCGTCAGAATGGCTCTAAACTCGGCACAAGAGACAAGTTTGTCACACATTTGAGGTAGGAAAACTTTTTTTTCAAATGAGATAGTTATTTACACAATTTTTTTACGATCGGTGATTTTCCCATACAATTCTCTATATACACAAGCTGTCGCATACACCACCTATTTTCAACTTGGGGAGCCTGTGCTTTCCCCACGAGGATTTGACAAAGAATGACGTAACAAACGAAACAACTTCGTTTCCAGGTTGCAAAAAGAAAGCGCTTCAAAAAAAAGACCGGTACCGAATTTCTTTTCGACGTATCTTCGCTATTTTTAATGTACCTTCCGAGGCGGGGAAAATAAAAAGGTGATTTAGATGCATTCGTAAACTCCATTGGAATTCTTTTATTCCTTTTCTTTTATTTGCAACTGTTTTTGTTCATTGTTGCTTTCATAAGAATTTTCTTTTGTTTACTTATACGAGTAAATGTATCTGTAAGATACATTCTTAAGATGGTATTACCACTCGTTCCCACAAAAGAATCAGACAAGGTCAAAACATAGACATGTCTAACCGCTTTATTCTTCCTCTATGGTCTCTCGACCTCGTGGTCGACCAGTTTCTCCTTATCACGTGACTGACTGCGATTGACTTTGACTTTGTGGAGGTGGGGTAACCCCTACATATTCCCCCTCTAAAATGAGATGTCCTCCTGGACATTGTAACAAATTGCTGCAGCGTTCTACATCCTAACAGCAAAAACTACTTTGGAAAAGTGATCAGGTCTTCACAGTCGAACTCTTCCATAATGAGTAATGACTAATTACGTAAGCACTGTCTCTAAATTGCTGAACAATTTATCTCTGAACAAGTCTCTTTGTTTTTCTTTAAGAAACAAAACATGATACCAATGTGTGAATAGTTCAATCAAGTCCAATAAAGTTCAGTGAGTTCAAGTCTTCCACTCTGACAAACTTGAAGTTTTCCTAAACAGTCATTGCTGGCACAACGTGGTGAATGCTTGGGGGCACAAATGGTACAGAAGCTAAGTACACTGCTATGTGGTAGGGTATCATCAAATGATTGTGCATGGTTAAGGTTCCGTAAGGTGTAACAGGAAACCATGGTGAATAAACAGAAACAATGGCATTTGTCGCTGGAGTACTCAAAGTATGATGGGATAGTAACTTGGATGTCCAAGATGATCATAACAAAGAATATTCGGTGGATGGCGGTTTCGCACAGGATAATGAGACCCTGCTGGCTCTTGTTGTAGTAAGGGTTCTTGTTCTGTGTCAGAGTCAGATGGAGAACAGTCTTCTGTCTCTGGCGTGTCGTCACCATGTTCTGATAAATTCTCCATATCGTCAGGCAACAGATCTTCTTGGGCGCCATCCATATTCTCTTGTCCATGATTGTTTGTTTCTGCTGTTGGTGTTGACAAAATTTCCAACTCGGTGGCTGAGAGGCCAAGTAGCTCCCCCTCATCCCCACTGTCACCACTATCCTGATGAACCTCGCTTCCTTGGTTAGCAGGAACTGACCTTCTCCTCTCTTGAGTACGTTGTGGGACAAGGTTTGACAAATCACTTGCAAGAAATCACAAGGCAACAAGAGATTTCGGTGGAGTGTTCTAGATTTGCCTTTCCGGCCTTTTGGTGTTACTTCATACACAGGGAAGTCTCCCTTTTGCTCCACTATGAGATGTACTTCTTGCTCCCAATGAGACCTTAGTTTTCCAGGACCACCCCGCTCTGAGAGGTTACGTACTAACACTCGGTCACCGGGCTGTAAACTGAAGAA
>NC_090895.1:7289017-7291517 GCF_036669925.1 Montipora capricornis | reverse complement strand
TGGTTTACAATCAAGAGGTAATTCTGTTTTTTGTGTTGATGAGTCTTGTGCTTGATTATAAAGAACTAAAATTATCTAAACCAATGGTAATGGCTTCTTGATTTTTTTTAAATGAATACCAAGATAGTCCCCACACAATTGCCAGGGTTTCAATGGCTATAATGAAAAGATACGGGGAGAGTGGATCTCCTTGCCTGACACCACGTTTAAGTGAGAAATAATCTGTGGCAACACCATTATTAACCACACAGCTTTGAATGTTCTTATAGAAAAGCTTGACCCAATGTATGAAATCCTGTCCAAAGTTGAAAGATTTAAGAGATTTAAGAAGAAAATCCCATTTCAGCGAGTTGAATGCTTTTTGAAAGTCAATAAATATTAAAAGACCGGGAATATTTTCAATATCTGTGAATTCCATGGTATCAAGAAGAGACCTTACTGTTTCGCCTATATAGCGGTCTTTAACATAACCAGTTTGATTGTTATGGATGATATTTGGTAGTACATCCTTTATTCTGGCCGCAATAACCTTTGACATTATCTTTGCATCAACATTTAGCAACGAAATAGGTCGCCAGTTCTCAATGAAGCAGCGTTCTTTGCCTCTCTTTTCGATGAGCGTTATTACAGCTTTCTTCTGTGTATTTGACATTTCACCTTTTTCAAAAGATTCATTGATACATTCAATAAAGGGGATTCCATCACTTCTAAGGTGATTTGTTCTCCTTAAAGCTATTATTTCACATTCTTCCAACGATATATTTCCTTCACACGATTGCTTTTCATTATCTAATAATTTTGGAATTTCCAGATTAGTTAAGAAGTTGTCTATCAAACTATCTCTATCTGCATAGTTGGCTCCTGATTGGTATAAGTTCATGTAAAAGAGAATAACAGAAGGGTTAGTTGTTAGATAATCATTCATTTGTAGTTTTCTTATGTTTTTCACCTGGTTTCTTTTTTCTAGATTCAAAAAATATTTCGAGTTTTTTTGCGCCATGCTCATACCATTGAGCTCTTGCGCGAAATATAACACCTTTGACCTTTTCATTATAAATTGGTTGAAATTGGCTTTCAACTCAACTATTCGAGATTTATGGTCTTCACTAGGATCGTCTTCAAACTTCCTTGTGGCCTCATTCTGTAGTCGAGTTTCAGTTTCTCTTTTCTCTCTTGATTTAATGTTTGAATAGTTGATAGCATGGGATCGAATATTAAACTTTAACCAGTCCCAAATCGCCCGTTAATCCTGCAAGTCTTTTTCACCTTCAGCTATCCACATTTGAAAATTATTTTTTACTTCATCAACGTAGTTTCCATCCTCAAGTAGTGAGCAATTGAACTTCCAGAACCCAGGACCATTATCACCTTTTTCAATATTATCAATACTCAGGTCAATCGCGGCGTGGTCTGTCCTAATCGCTGGCGAGATGTTGGTGGACTGTACAAAATCCTGCAGATTATTGGAGATAAGCCGATAGTCTGAACAGCAGAACACACATGGAGATTTCTGACTAGTGTAGGTCTTCATACTAGGGTTACTAATCCTCCATATATCAATTAGATCCAATTCGCTTTGCATGCATATAATTCTCTCCACCACAGCTCTTCGTGGAGATAGGACACCACCTTTTTTATCGAGCGAGGGATCAATGGGGCAATTAAAATCACCACCAACAATTATATTTTCTTCATCATCTAGGTTGTTATCGCAGATCAACTTTTGAATGGTTCACAAAAAGCCAACAAGTCTTTATCCTTGTTAGGGACATATATATTCACCAAGATGTATTGTTCATCTAAAATAGTTGCCTTTACAATGAGGTAACGCCCTAGGGGTCTAAAATGACCGAATGCGCCTTGAAAGCAAAACCATTCCTAATTAGGATCGCAACACCTGCCGAATTAGAGCTCCCGTGAGAAAACAATATTTTTGCCTCCCCATTCATTTCTCCATTGAGATTCTAGTTGTCTCTTGCAAAAAGACAAGGTGAGACTTTTTTCGTCGACACCATAAAAACATTGTTCTCCTTTATTGGAAATTAGTTATGCCCCTCACATTCAAAGAGGTTAATTTGAATAATTCAGGAAACATTTAAACAAGATTAATGGAGAAATCAGAAAGAAAAAAATAATAATGGTATAAAACTCATGTTCTGGGACCGCAGAAGGACGTTTATGACTATGGATTGATAGACTGAAAACAGAATTTTATGCTGGCGCATGTAATAAGACTGCCTGTGGATAACGAAATAAACCAAAAAAAAAAAGCGTATCACTATCAGGAGAATTACATTTTTGGTGGCATATAAACAGTAGTGTTGCACATGTAAAACAGACATTAATAGAAAAATAACAAAAAAACAAACTAGTTGCTTTACCTACACTTTGAAAAATCATTGCACCTGACAATAAAAAAAAAAGAAAAATAGCAGAGATGGACGCCTCATGATACTAAGAGGGTATTATTTGAATTGCCTATAGATTATCTAGATCTTCC
>NC_090895.1:7254017-7276517 GCF_036669925.1 Montipora capricornis | reverse complement strand
GTAAAGGACTGCGTTCTGCCCCTGGGAGAGATGTATAGCGTATGGGATCCGCCATAGTTCGCCACTTAGGTGGATTGTTCACAGGGGCTGCTGTTGCACCACCACCGCTCTGTCTCGGAGCCGTACGTTGTTTTGCGGTTTGGTGACGCGTGAGATCGTTCAAACGAGAAAAGGTTCGCCCACACTTATTACACTCGAACGGTTTGGGATGATCACTCCGTCGGTGGGCCGTCAGCGCACGGGTGCCAAGAAACTGTTCACCACAGGTAGTACACCGCGTAGGCTGGTGGATCTGCACCTGGTGTCGTTCTAGACTGAGGGCTTGCTCGAACGTACGGCCACAATCCTCACACTCGTGACTTTCCCGACGCTGCCTGGCGGGTGGTGTCTCATCGTCGGACTGGTCTTGTCGGTGCTTTCGACAGTTCTGGACGAGTCGATGGAAGTTGTCTTGACGATTGAACGTTCGTCCACACTGAGGACAACGCCACGAACGGTCGGTGTAAACCCTGGTCTGGTGTCGGACGAGGTTTTGTTGGTTAGTGAACCCTTGCTGGCAGACGTCACACGAAAGGGAGCCTTGCCCGCTTGGTCCTGGCTGCTGCTGGTCCATTATAACTCAAATCAACTGAAAACCGCGCGCTTCGTTCTTTTTGAAGGTCGGGCTTCGCGGGGGTAGAAAATCACAGACCTTGGGTGACCTTTCCAGCACGTGAACACAAAGCAGCTCATTCGCTCGATATGTATGGCCTGACTTGGAAGGTCATACGACCTCATGACAGGGATGGGGGTTACCCCCAACATTTTTATGGCCTGACTCGTAAGGTCATACGACGTTTTGAGAGGGATGGGGGGGTACCCCCAACATGTTTATGGCCTGATGCCTCCTAAAGGCCAGAGAGAGTGGTTAGGAGTTCACTACGTGGCAGAAGAAGATTTGGATCAATAAACACCAGACACATGGAAGTCCAGAACTTCGCTTTTTTAATGTTTGTAACAACAACAACAATGTCAGTCAGCCATTAAAGTCTTTTGCAATTTGAGTTTTTGTTTGGCTTGCATGATTCTCTTTACGATGGCTTTGGTCCAGGTTTTCTTGCCGGGGAGATGGCTGATCACCTTGACCATTTTTGCATTGGCTTTCCATTTGTCTTGTAAATTCTTGGCCTGGGAATAATCGATGTGTTGTTTGGCAATCTTGTTCAGCCCATTGATGCCCTGATCGCCACGCTTGCGTCTCTTTTTCAAATGCGTCCCCGGTCCCATGTACTGGTACCCTGGCCAATGAAATTCGATACCCGTTTTCTCCAACAGCTTTGGCAGATCCAATTTACCCCCTTTCTGGCGCATTCGTCGCCAGGTCTTGGGAGGCAAGGCCTGCCTTTGGGTCGTGTGCTTTTTCTGACTGCGCTTAGAAGTCCTGGCCATCGAGACGCCGTTGGAGTTTGGTGTCAAAATCCTGGTGGGTGTTGTAATTTATCTGTTTCGGTTGGGCAACGACTTGGGTTCTTACGAGCTTTCCTCTTGGCGGATAGGGCCGTCCCTTTCATCATCTCAGCCACACTCTCACCCATCATGGGATCTCCACCAAAAGGGAGTTCACCCCAATCGGCGTGTGGGGTCATTGTCTTGGGGGTGGCTTTCTTCTTCTTCTTTGCTTTCTTTTTGGGTACTGGAGTCTTCTTTTTAGAAGTCACAAACTAAGACGAAGACGTTTCTTTGCTTTAGGAGGTGGACCCGCAGCGGCCGGTGTGGCTAGAGGTTCCGCCTCAGCTGCTGCTGCCGGTCGTTTTTTTTTTTTCACCAGTTGCATTAACAACGTCTGTAACGGGCCTTACGTAAACGCTTCTCCTTCCACTTCCTCGTCCTCCTCAGCACCACCTGCACCACCACCAGGACCTCCTCCAAAACCCACGTGACGTCGATCGGCTTTGGTCCATTTACGCACTTCGCGCGACAAAGGTTTGACCAACACTTCTTTCATGGCCGGCGGGATGTCCTCTGCCATGAGAAGACGGAGCCATTCCGGATTCACCAACACCCATTTTTGAAACCCAGGAATGACGTCCTTGTCACCACTCATCGTAACGTGTCTCAACATTTGTGTGATGCCTCGTTTTTATAGTAGAGGGTTAGTTCCTCTTGACGTTCTCATTCCAATTGACGTATTTGATGTTTCAGATTGCCCAGCTTTCGTTCGAGTTGAATTAAAGCTGTACTCCGTTCTTGCAGTTGGTCGGTCAATTAAAGTATGATCTCACATTGTTCATGTTTGCGATGTCGAAGATGTTGGATCTGATCTTTCATCGCACAAATCAAATGACGACTGTACGTCCATGTATCACACCATCCATCGTCCATGTTATGCAATTCTTGCCAGAACTGGATCACAATGACACCTCATCACCCACCGACGCTCTTGTATGGACGCGTCCACCTCGCAGCTTTCTTCGTCTTCGTACCATCACAACTTTCTTTTCCACGAATGGGGGCGTAATGTCCTTTGGTCAGTGCAGCTCCCCTCCTTTTATATCGTTTGTCTTTGCCCAAGAGGAACTCATTGGCGCTCGTGCACCACCGTGGGACCGTCCTGCTGTGTCACATGACTGAAAACCGGAATCGGTCGTCGGGGGCAGGATGAAGGTCGATCATGAGATACCCGTAAGGACGTTGCGTGCACGCGACAAAGAGTTTGAGGACGTCTCGCCATCGATCTGGAAAGGCTTGGAGGACCAACGCGCGACATCCCGTCTGATCCCTGGGATTCTTGAAGATGATCACGTAATGCACATTGCGCGAATTGGTCTTGGCAAATTTTCCAGGTGGAAACAGATCTTGACACAAGTACAAGACCGTAATGTGTCGATGATGGGATTCTCGCGTAAAGAGATCCAACACGCGTTTATCGTTCCCTCTTTCGTCCATGAGATCGTCCAAGACCAACACCCCACCTTGAGGAAACCATGTTTGAAGATCGGCGACTTCAGGGATTCCTTCGTGAAACTGGATGCCTTGACGTTTCATGCCATTGAACCAGGGTTGCCCCACGGCCTAACAGTAATGACACGGCCGTGTCTTTCTGCCCTCAAACACAGTGCCTTCCGTCAAGAGCGCTTCGGTCAATTGTGTCTTGCCACTTCCCGACGGACCGACAATCATCGTACCACTAGGCATACGTACAATGACAAAAGCAAGAAAGGACGAGAGGGTACACTTCTTTTAAAGGGCCCGGTTGCGTACCAACGTCCCAGGTTATACTCCATCACTTGATGGACTCCCATCCTTGATGTTATACGTGTACGACCCGACTATTTATGTAAGACAAAACACGCATACCGTTTCCATGAGGTACGCTTTTTATTCAGGAATCACAACAAACTCATGCACAATACAAGATTGATTCGATGGCATGGCATTCAAATCTTGAACCAAAAGACGACGGACTTGATTGCCCACCATCCGATCATTCCCCACAAAATCGTACGAGGAAAAGCCTTCTAAAAACTCTTCCATGGTCCGTCCTCTGGCTCGTTCTTTTAAAAACAGCAAAGCATAATGACCACACTGTTCAAGGCTTGTAAGGTCCGATCGTTGCGCCATACCTGGGACCACCGTGCCAACCAGTCGTGCAAACCTGGCGCTTGATAGGTGGTGAGAGGTAAGCCGTAACTGTCCATGACTTCACATACTCCCTCTTCCGTCCAGAGTCCTGACCAATGTTTTCCAGGTTCGCCTCGTGGATCCGTGTTCACAATGTAGGTGGCTTACATTGTGTGGGTGGGACGGGACAGTAACCCATCAGAAGGATGCACACTGTGATATACATGTTTCAGGATAGGATAGTCCAATGCCAAATGACAAAGGGCGACGTCACTCAATGGCACAAATTCCATGTTTTGTTCTTGGGGTTCATCGCATTGCCGGCTTGTCTGGGGTCTCGATGTCCTGGAGCATCCGCGTCTCCATTGGGTACATTGTTAAAGGCAAACAACGTACAATTCTTGTCCTGTCCCCATTCCCTGGGTTGGATCATACTGGGACGATGATTCAGCAACGAACCACTGACTTCTAAGAAACAATGGTATCCCAACAAGTCTTTACGGCCATTGGCTCCATTCAATTCCAAGTTGGGTACGGATATTCTTCGCTGTCAATGACTTGACGAATCCGGATCACCCCAAATTCTTGGAAAGCGAACGGGAAATATTCCAAATCGCCATTGAAGCCTCAACTGTCCAACAACCCCACAATTATCCGGTCTGGCACCCAACCCACAAACACATTGTCTTCCGTGAACTTGGTGGTCCGTCCATCAAACGAAAACGTACGGATCTCGCTTCGGACCACTGGATAATTGGCCCACTGTTCTTTGACTTTTCTCTTGGCCTGTAGGGCATTGTGGATGGATAGGTTCAGTGACAAACGGCAGAGATGCAGCGTCACTTTGAGGTCACCTTGACTCAACGTCACTTGACGTTTGACACCCGCACCACTGGTATTCGTTCCAAACAAAAAGAACTCAGGCTGATTACAAAACAATTCCAAGACGATCTCCACCCCAGGCACCAGCACGCATCCCTTGCGAAAGGCTTCCAGATGCGGATGCATGATCAAGGTGGCTTTATGGTTGTTGTAGAATGGTACGGTGGCCGGAGTGCTATCACAGTGTCCCCATCCATTCGTCGTGCAAATGTCATTGTCGCCTCCACTGGCAGTTAAGTGTTCTGTCACATTCAAATAATTCACCCAACCTTGAGGTGCCAGCAAGGTCTCCCCTTCATCTCGACTGTAATTCAGCAGCGTTTCCAAAAAGGCATTGTAAGCTTATGTATTGGTCTGTTCGCTCATCAAAGTGCCATTGAACCGTAGATTCATCTTGTTGAAGAGAGTGTAACCCAGATTGTTGGTCACGTAGACAAATCGGGTATTGTTGGCATCTGAAGCCGCGTTGGCATCGGGCGCAATGCCATTCGTCGATGCCGAATTCGATTTCAATTCCACTTCCAACAAACTCTGGTTGAAATCGACGAAATCGTCCAAGGCTGGGATGGAAAATGAAATGGCTGTGATCCCCGTACTGGATGGACTGTACTTCACGTTGCGATACCCTTGCACGGTCACGTTGGCCGAGGGGACTGTAAACACATCCAAACTCATCGTTTCTTCTTCTTTTTTCGTCTTCTTTGAAGTCTTCTGGTCATGAACGGGACTAAGGCGTACTCAGGAGGTCGTGACACGGCTCCGCTCAACCAACCACCGACCTGACGTGGGTGGTCAGTGCCTTTTAGTACGTCTGACATGAAGCAACTTTTCAAGCTCGTCGATGGTATGTTCAGCGTAAAGTCTGCTCCAATTTTACCGACACATGATTCTCTTGATCACTTGGTGGAGAGTTTCAGCGACTTCTTCGAATCTAAAATCACCAATATCAGATGTTCTCTATCTCAACAACTATTCTCTTGGCCCAAATGTGGGACTAACGGATTGTGCTCTACCTCCTTCAGTCAGTTTGATTGCGTCTCTACTAATGGTCTCAAGACTATCATTCAGTCATCAAAAAGTAAAAGTTGTGCTCTCGATCCAATACCTACTTGGTTGTTAAAGGACTGTATTGATGTTCTGTTACCTATTCTAACTGATATCATGAACGCGTCTTTGGATCAGGGCATTTTTCCCTCTCTTTTCAAGAAGTCATTGGTTCACCCTCTGATTAAAAAGGATAACCTTGATGCCGACGTCTTTGCCAACTATCGGCCCATTTCCAACCTATCGTCTCTCTCTAAGACGTTAGAGAGAATAGTGGCTTCCCAGATTGAGGGTTATCTCACTACCAATGGCCTATTTGCTAAAATGCAATCAGCGTACAGAAAGCATCATAGTACTGAAACTGCTCTTCTGCGATTTGTTAATGATATTCATCAGGCCATCGACAATAAATGCGAAGCTGTTCTAGTGTTATTAGATCTGTCTGCGGCTTTTGACACGATAGACCACGCTATTCTTCTCGATAGGCTTCGGGATCGCTATGGCTTCTCTGGAACGGTTCTTCGTTGGATTGAATCATACCTTAAGGATCGTCCTCAATGCATTGTCCTTGATAGGATTCTTTCTCGACCAAGATATTTGTCTTGTGGTGTCCCCCAAGGGTCTGTCCTGGGACCACTGCTATTCTCGCTTTATATCGCCCCCCTTGAAGATATCATCTCTGCACACGGACTCGACGCAATGATGTATGCTGATGACACCCAGCTCTACATTTTTATGCATAAAGGGAACCGCGTTGTTGCTTTAGAAAATCTCAGTCTGTGTCTGGATGATATTATGAGTTGGAATTTATGCAATATGCTTAAATGTAATCCATCAAAGACTGAAATTATCCATTTTTCTTCGCGCTTTTCACCTCCTGAACCGATTGCTTCGATAAAAGTTGGCCATCACTACGTTCAGCCTACCAGTGTTATCAAAAACCTTGGAGTCACGCTTGATTCACATCTCACCTTTGTTCCTCATGTCAACAACATCTGTCGCGCTCTTTCGCGTTCGTTTCATTCCATTGGCAGAATCAGAAAATATCTTTCGTAAGCGGATACTGAGCGCATTGTCCATGCCTTCGTTTTATCGAAATTGGATTATTGTAATAGCTTGCTTTATGGGTTGCCTTCTCGTGAAATTGAGAAACTTCAGAGATTGCAGAACACGGCGGCAAGTTTAACTGTGTGCATGAAGAAGACCGATCACATTACTCCTGTTCTTAAAAAGTTGCACTGGCTTCCTGTTAATGACAGAATAACTTTTAAGTTACTGTTGCTTACGTATAAATCTCTTAATGGCCTTGCTCCGGTGTATATTAATGAACTGTTGCATCATTACACTCCCTGCCGTTCTCTTCGTTCATGTGATTCCAATTGCCTTGCTATCCCGAAGACTACTACAATTACCTACGGAGATAGATCTTTTGCGGCTATTGCTCCAAAGTTATGGAAACAGCTACCGCTTGCCATTAGACAAAGCGACAGTGCTGATAGTTTTAAAAGGGCTATGAAAACGTACCTGTTTCGTGAGAGCTCTTTTTTTTTTTGAGTTGTAAAAAGGGATCGAGACATTTTATATGTAGAATGCGTTTTTAAGAACTTTAATTATTATTATTATTATTTTATACTGGAACCTGGCGTCCCATACCGACTCAATGCCCGTTGAACCACGTACATGTTCATGTTCGACCAAAGATGTCCGAGACTTTGCGTTTGGCTTTTTTGTAGACGTGCTGGGCTCCCACTTTCACCCCAGCTTGGATGAGTGCGGCAGCTTTCCGTTTGACTCCTCGTTTCAAGGTTTGTCCGATGACATCTCCAACAACACCTAGGGATTTTCCACTGGAAGCTGTACGAAGTCCCGATTGCAACGATTCCAAGATCACGGGCGCAGCGACCTGAATCAATTTCTCTGTGAAACCGTCCCCGCCTTGACCGCGTGCAGCGGGAGGGTAATACCGCGTCAGACTTCCGCCTCTCATGTGGATGTTGTGTCTTTGCCTAGAAGGGGGCGACCGGTTTTTATACGTCTGCCCCACGACGACGAAATTGAACGGTGACGATGGTCTTGCCTTTTTCCAAATGCGACCAGATTTCCACTGCTTTCGGCAAAACTGACTTCAATCACATCCAAGTACGGGTGACGTAACGGTAACCATTGGATGTGTAGAGGTTCGAAATACACAGTACCCACACCACTTCGTCGGTAATAGACTTCACGTACTAAAGGATGCGATGCATCCCCCACAATGTTACTGTTCACCACATCCGAATACAAGAGCAAGGTTCTCGACGTCTGGGTGACGGCCTGTTCGAAAGCTTTATTGAGATTCCGAAATTTCCACTCCACCATCTGACCCAGGACGAGTTCTTCGTCCGATCCAGAGGGGACAGACCACAGACGATTGGTAGGCCATTCAGTCGAACTCACATGGGTCATATTCTGGGCATCCTTGCCATAGAGGGAATATTCGAGATTGGGACCCAAGTTGTACGTTCCATCTTCCTGAATGGAAAATCCGATGTCGGTTGAGTTGATACTGGTAAGGTCTTCCGCTCCATCACAGCATCCTCTTCTTCCCAACTCTCCCACCTGTAATGTTTTTGGAGGTTGTGTTTCTCTGAAATTCCATCTGATGAAGGAGAGCTTTCATGAAACCCACCCCATCAACGATGACGGATTGCTTTCGAATGAGATCATCGCGGTGAACCATATCTGTTCGGGTAGAGATTTGGCCGGCATCCACTCGGTACCAGTTCGATAACCAACTGTCTTTGTCGGGATCCAACAATTCTTTCAAATTCAACCCTTGGTCGAGCATGGACACAGAGGTAAGACCCACTTCCCAGTCTCCATCAAATTTCACAGGATGCGGTAAACGGACTTTGAAACTGCTGCTGGTATTATCGGAAATTCTGGCAAGACATCGCTGAGTAAAACGACACGATCCATGACGACGACGACGAAAATGGAGACAGATGGTCGATGTCTCCTTCGGAAAGGTTACGGGACACCCGTTCACTTCTGTCACACGTACGTGTGCCGTCTCGATCGTAGGTCGGCGAAGACGATAATATTGCACCTGACGCGGTTCCCACCATGCCTCTCCGCTTTTATAGGGTACCGTCCGAAGCAGTTCGTCGTACGAATCCTCCAACCATTGACTTTCCACCAGATTCACATAGACGAACAAGGGACGTTCGATCGTCTGCACCGCCAATGGGGTCTTTTTGAATTCCTCAAACGCTTCGTTGATGCGTACGAATCGCCAGTTAAAAGCTTTCGCTAGGACCATGAAGTGGGCTTCCTGGTACGCTACAGACCATCCTTGACCTTCCGTGACGACCGCTACAGGACCATGGGCAAAATCATTGGGATATTCTTGAAAGACTGATCCGTCGCAAAACGATTCCTGGGCATAGTCCGGCATAGGTGCTGCTTTGTCAAAGGGTTCCAAGAGTAGATTGGGACCTCGGTGATAATGCCCCGGCGTAAACCGGTCCAAACCGCGATTGTTCGTCAACGAACCCATGTGCTGAGCCAATTCGAAGACGAATCCAAAATATTTCCATTGGACGCCGCTAATGAACACATGCGTATTGTCCAACACCAGATCGTCCCCTTCCCAGCAGAGCGTCACGCCCATTTTTTTCTTCATCGTCTTCGAATTCTCCATGACGTCGATGTAGAGTGTATCCCCAGCTTTCAGACTCTCTGCGATCTTCTGTTCTATCTTGTCGATGACCTTCTTTAGGAACTCTACGCCGGTCGACGAAGGGGTAATCTCTGACAATATCACCACACCCCGTAGATTCTGTGAGATCTTTCCAGAATTCACTACGGTATGGTAGTACGTGCACAGGTATCCATTCTTATTCCATTCGTCCGGATGTCCGAGGCATGCGTTATCTTCGTGGACCAGGATGTTCTCGGGGTGCACCTTTTGTGGCGGCGGTGGGGGTGGAATAGCAGGGAACGATGCGCCCGACAGTCCCACTACCCATCTGTTGTCCTCTTGCCACAGGCGATCTTTAGGCAACTGTGCCTTGAAGTCAGAGGGACCATTGTCAGGAAACTCGGCTTTCTGCACATGACTCGACAAGGTAACGTAACACGACATGGTTCATATTTTTTATTTTTTTTATTTGTTAAAAATCTCTTTTTATACATGTGTCATGGAGGTACGAGGGACCCAACTGTCGTATTTTGGGGGCCAGCCCAACCATCGGACTTTCACCGCGTGTCCACGTCGTAAAATCTTTACCACTCGGAACAAAGCATCATCTGACACGGTGACTTTTTGGACATCTTGCTCGTAAAAAGACCCTTCCAAGGGCGTGCCATCCCATTCTTCCAATTGATAAGTAACCACAGGTCCTCGCACCACACGTCTCACAATAAAGACTTCTTCCGTCCAACCAGGGAGATAGCCTTTCTTGAACGGACGATGTTTCTTACTCAAACGGACACGATCGCCCACCTTGAGTTTAGGTCGAGGGCGTCGTTTCAAACGTTTTCCATACAGTTTGGTCCATACAACGCGTTCGTTGTCATCGGTGACGTCTCGTGGGGCCATGCCAATACTTCGATGACGATGTCTGATTGTACCAATTGTGTTAACAATTTAGGTAACACGTTCAGGTACGTTCGAGTATTTCGTGCGGTAAAATACCGATACATGCGTTCTTTCAACGTACGATTGATCCTTTGGCATCCCCGTGCATTGAAAAGTGTTGGATCCCTTCTCGTTCCAACATCCGACGAAACGGAGCATTGTAAAACTCTTTGCCCAGATCCGTCTGTAAACGTTGAGGTTTCCGTCCTTGTTGTAACACGTTTTTAAAAGCTTGAGTCACCGCAGTGCCTGTCTTGTTCTTCACGGGGACCACCCAAGCGTATTTTGACAACACATCGATGACCGTCAAGAGATAGCGATGCCCACCATTCCATCGTTTGAGAGGTTGCACCTCCACCAAATCGGCTTGCAATTGTTCGTCCTTGTGAAACACCAAGACCGGGAGCGTCTTGAACCGTCGTCGAACGGGACGATGCAGTGTGTAGGCCAATTCCCCTTGCAATTCTCGTAAGGCTTCCTTCTGCGTCAATCCTTGAGCTTGAGCGTACTGATACACACCACCCAATGAACCCGGGGTCTGAGGATCCGTGTAGGCACTCACGATGGGCGTGGCGGTGACGCGGCAGCGTCGTTTCTGTTTCGACATGTTTTGGTGACGAGCCAACGCGTCGTCAACTCCAGAATGGTCGGGATGTCCTGTGGATGATGCTTTTTAAGGGTTTGCCACGTATGATAAGCACGTTCGGGTCCGAGTGTCGTCATCAACCAGTCCATATAGACGACAAAATGACTCCACTTATAGTCGATTCCTTCTTTCATGACTTCAAACACCGCTAGGGTATCGATGGGTTCGTCGGTAGGATATCCATCCCACTCGTGTGTGCCTCCGAGCAGCTTCATCATTTCCCGACAAAGCCAAGTCAAGAAACGCCAACGAACCCATTGTTGGAATTCACGATAAGGGAGTTGGGTCACATGAGCGACGACCGCTCTCAACAGACGTCGTCCAAACTCGACACACGACATAATGACACACACCAATTTGAGGGTTTAAGCTTTTATTTATACCTGATCGATTTCCATCTCAAGCATTTTCAATTGTTCAAAACAAGCATGCAACAGTTCAGGCGTAATGGGGCGGGTGCGTTCTAATCGTCGGCACCACCTTTACTGCAACTCTTCGTGTTCCATCCACTTTTTCTGTTGAGCCATCCATCGCCGCTTTCTCACGTACTTCTCTAGTACCTCCTCCAACTTGTCGTTCGGCAGGCTGGCCACCTGGATCACCGCCGTTTCGTTCTCCAACTCTTGCTTTTTTCTGGCTTGATGAGGGTCCAATGGAGCGTTCACTTCGAAAAACCCACTGGCTTTTTCCTCCCGTTCTCCTTTCCAGCCATTCTTTCTGGCCTCTTGCCATCGGTGCTGAAAGATCTGGTCCGACCATTCACGATCCAACCATTGGAAGAACCGGCAGGGCATATTTTGGCGACACGTCAAGAAAAAGCGTCCCACATTAGGGGAATCAGGGTTCATCGTTCGTACAACTTTACTTTTCTCCCCACAAAAACAGTGCCATGGTCCTTTCTTAATGTTGTGATGGAGTTGTGGTGGTACTTCAGCCTGCCCTTCGTAGGCTCGATCAACACCCATCACCCAAAATGGACATACCTCATCGTACTCTTTACAAAAGACGTATCGGAAGGACGGATCCCCTCGGGTCTGGTTCTCGCCCAAAGGAGTCTTGTGCAACGGACACAAAGGTACCTTGGGCCCTGGGGATGGTTCCGGTAGGGGTTCCAAGACTGCACCAGGTTCTCAGTGAGGTAGTGGCTCCATAGGAGTCACAACGGCCGGTTCTTGAGGTTCTGGTTTCACCTACACAGATCCTTGTGTAGGAAGTAAGGGTTCCATCATCGCTTCGTAGCTGGGCAAGTCATCTAAATCAGGGACTGACTCTAAGAGTTCTTTTAATTCCGCACTGAGAGGCGTCCACGCCACCGTCTCTGTTGGTTGGGGTCCTGAGGTGACGAGGGCGTCCAAGGTTTCTGCGGCTTTGTTCAATTCCGCTTCTTTTTCTCTTCCTGCTTTTTCTTACGCCGCTCCGCATCTTTTTGACGTTGGATTTCCTTGGCTTCCTTCATGATCTTGGGGGGGGGGGGCGGTTCAGCCGCTTTGCGGAGGACATTGTGTTTCTTCCTAGGACGAGAACGTTTCGCTGGTTTCTTCTTCTTCTCCTCCTTCCATTCTCGGAACTGATAGCAAGCAGGCGACAGCAGGCCGTACTTTCAAGAGATACTCATCTTAAATACTTTTGTCCTTTGGCCATTTCAATTTCAACAGGAAAAGGAAACAAACAGCGGTTACAAACATTTTCATTTTATACTTGACGTTTCGTATGTTGCAGCATACATCATCAGAAGTGACGGTTAAAACTGCTACACAGAATTTTAAAAAACTAGAGCGAGGAACTGGTGACTAGTTAAAAAGTGTGATAACAAAATCGTAACTTCCGGTAGTCGATTCTTCCGGAAGAAATTAATAAAGAAAAAGCTTCTCACTACCAATGCTTTCATTGAGAGAGGGTTTTAAGTCACTGATTAATAGCGTTTCTTTAATTTTACACTGCAAGTCGGACTTTCCAGTTGCGAGGATTTCAAAATGGTCTCATTTGATGCTATGACCGGTAGAAATTGTATGGTCTGCAACAGCAGAGGCGTGGCCGACTTGTGTAAGAGCTTTGAAATGCTCGGACTTCCTGTCATGCAATCTTCTTTTTGTTTTGCCGATGTAGAAGGAATCACAGTACCAACAACTGGCTTTGTATGCTATTTTTGATCTTTGAGAACGACTGAAACGATCTTTGTAGGGAAAAAAAAGACTTAACCCTGCAAGTGTTTTGAAAAATAACCCTAAGATTGACACAGCCATAAAACTTACTAATACAAGATTTAACACGTCGAGTAAGAGCTTCACTTTGAAAGCCCAAAAAAGGCAAGACAAGAATGATATCTTTCTTAGGAACAGTGGTGGCAGGTTCAGCAGACCTGTTCTTTTGTCTGTTCAAAACATCATTAATGTTATAACAAAGAACGCCTCTTGGGTAACCATTTTGAAGGAGAGTGTTCTTTAGATCGAAGAGAGTCGACTGAACAAGGAAGAACTCGAGCAGATGCGTAAGCAGCGATAGGT
The DNA here is from genome assembly GCF_036669925.1 of Montipora capricornis. Taxonomy (NCBI): domain Eukaryota; kingdom Metazoa; phylum Cnidaria; class Anthozoa; order Scleractinia; family Acroporidae; genus Montipora; species Montipora capricornis. The sequence goes on along the minus strand of NC_090895.1, from coordinate 7,263,220 downwards.
GAGGGTGCAGATTAAATTTATTTTATACTTTCTAGGAGTGTTCTTCTTCTTCTCAAGACAACTGACAACGAATGAAGTGTGTCTCGCGTATTTATGGTTGGACGGCAACACGTGATGTCACATTCCAGGGTCTGTAATTGGTTCTTGAGGATGGTGTCACATTCGGGCGGCCCTGTCATTGGCTCCTCAGAGTGGCATCAAGGATATTCAAGGTCAGTCCCATTCCGTCCGCTCTGTCATTGGTCTTTAGAAAGTAGCGTCAGATTCGGTCCACGTCAACACCCTTAGGTATATAAAGAGTTGCGCCAGCAAGAACAGTCAGTTTGTCATGAGCTTGGAGAGGTGCTGTAGACGTATAGACTTGTTGCTGGACGCTCTCTTCTGTGAGTGCTGCAAAGGAGACAAAGACGAAGAGACAGACCTCATTGACCTGACGACTTGGGTTCTCCATCAAAAGTGTAGTCAGTGCCGGTTTGTTCGCTACGTTCTCCAGAAAGCAGACGATCTCGATGTCCCACTCCGATACAAAGACAATCAGACTACAAAAGAGTGATACGACACTGGAAGTGTGCTATCGACGCTTGGACGTCCTGCTAGATCGCTGGTTGTGTTTTTGTTGCACATACGAAAACGATCAGTTGCCTCTCAAAGCTTTGGCGACTCGGGAACCCAGATCGGAATTCTAATGAGTGTCGCTACCTCTTCTGATGGGCCAACGACCTCAAGGTCCCTCTCCGACCCCCGTACAACACTGAAGACAAAGAGGACCCACCTTCTCGATAAAGTATGTCTAGTGATCGACAAAGAAGGATTTAGTTTGGGAGACCAATTTCTTCCTAGGGAACTTGGTTGGTGCGATTGGACGGGTCAACACAGGGGATCGATTCATTACAAACCTTCCGTGCCTTGGCATGATCTCTCACCTAAAGATCGACAAACGGAGTATGACTGTACGACCCACAAAATTTGTACCATCTGGCTCATGAGTTGAAAACGGATGCCCGACACCTCTACAAACAACACAAGACCTCGGAGCGTTCTCTAGTCGCTTACAAAGGGAGTTTGATCCAACGGCGATGGTTGACGAGCTGGGGGATAACTCACATCGATTTGGAACCTTTGGGTTGCCCGAAATTCAAGGATCTCCCGCGTCTCAGTTCTGTAGCTTCTTGCGGACAACACGAGCACCCTCTACGGCTTCATTGCCCTCAAGTGGAATGTTATCACTTTGTACAGTGGATGCGTGATCAAAGGGGGCTGGGTCACGATACTCGATACATCCATCATGAACGGACTCAACGATTTCTAGCCGCTCAGAAGCCCAGGACCTGTCTAACGTCGATGTCCACCCAACCACACTATAGACACTTTCGACTTTCGATTTCCGACCGCATGTAAAACACGCATTGTTCTTCTCATTAAACGTTGTTTTATTTGACATTCATGTGTGAGTTCTTTATGACGGATCTATATGTCTTTTTTTTAAAAAAAAGTAGGACTCGAATGGGTCTTCCAAGGCCTCTGAAACTAAGGGTAGATAGAGGGCTCTCAATCCCACGTGGCGTTTTTTGAGAGAGAGTCTCGCCCCAGTCCCTCCGCAAAAAAAAGTGCAGTTGAAAACGAGGTCGCCTGATCGGTATAAAATAGTGCATTCGAGTCCAAGAAACCCAAATTTTCAAGATGGAGAGCTATTGGGACGTCCTTCCGCCAGAACTCCAAGAGCTCATTTTAAAAAGGAAGATGAAGATGGAGCACAGGGATAACATGAAAGCCCTGGTGGAGGAGATTGGTGAGTTTTACCTACAACCCTTACCTTTCTCATAGAAAAGCTAGACATCTGTTCGTGGACAGCAAATGCAGTAATCCCGGTCACCAATCCGCCCTCCAGAAATAAGATCGGACTCTTCAGGTGTAGCAGATGCGGAACATATCACAAAATAGGAAACCGGAGAATCTATCTGTAATTCGGCCTTTGCCCTCGAGGTGTTTTGTTCCTGCCTCGATGGAGGTAAACTAGTAAAAAATTTTTTCAACTTGTACATATTTTTTGTAACTAGTTTTGTCGACTTTTTTAGAAATATTGTAAATATGACAACTTTTGTTGAGCTTGCATGCTCTTTTTTTTTTTTCCGAGGAGGTTGCAGATAAAAAAAGACTCCTCTATGAAGTTTTAGGAATTTTTTTCTTTAAACCATTTTTTCGCTGTAAATAGTTGTAAATAGTTTCAGAACGCTTGTAAATATATGTGACGACAAGAAAGAACTTCTGTCTAGCTTGCATGCTCTCTTTTTTTTTTCGGTAGTGTTTTTTTTTCTTCCCTGGGAGAATGTGGGTGACCTTCACAATTTTTTTCGCATTTGGTTAAAAAACAAATATCCTCCATGACCTTTTTAAGCCCATCTTTCCGAACTTTTAATTCCGAATTTTTCTTTCATTCCTAAGAGCTTTCATTTGATGACCTAGCGCGATGTTCATGAAGTGACATTTAACCGAGCACGTGCTCAAAAAAAACAACTCGCATACTGTTTCTCATGAACTTCCATTTTTTATGTTCCAGCAAATGATCTAAAATGGTCTGAAATGTTTCGCATCCTTTTTTGGCTGTAAAAAAAAATTCATTCCGAACAGTCCGTAAAACATCATTTTTTGTTTGAACAAACAAACCACATAAAGTGCTTGAGTTTGATTTTGACTTTGACCTTGTGACAGACCTCTACTCAAGATTCCTTGACCTTGACTTTATGAGGGGTTTATACACAAGATTCAAGACGCATTCTTCTTGTAGATGAACCTATGACATTGGTTGAAAAAAAGAAAAACAGAAGAAACAAAAAAATGGTTTCGTCCATGACTAGAAAAATAAAAGGAGAAAATCCAATCATTCACCCTCGAACCATCAACCCTGAGCTTCACTGTCTCCTGTCTCGTGCTACGTACGATTCATTCATCTGATTCGACACATGTACATGATGACGTTAAAAAACTAGGACAACCTCAGGGACGGAAGTGTTCGGACCATTTTTTTCTTGGCGCAAAATGACGTGGCAGCACTGCAGTTGGCAACCTGTGTTTTTCTGAAACGGAAAAAAAAAAAATCCTTCATCAAAGATAGTTCTTTTCGAGAGTCTCTCTTTTTTCACGGACATGGACGCTACCACAAAACAACAAAGGACGCGTGAACGTGTTCGTGCATGGAAGCAGGCAAACCGCAATAAAGTTCTTGCTCAAAAGAAATGATATCGCGAACGACACCAAGCAGAGATCAAGGAGTCCAAGAAACTCTATGCAGCCGGACATCGACCCCAAATTAACGAGTACCGTTGCCGATATCGCCAGGCGAAAAATTGTGCTCGGGAACTTCAGGCACAACATCAGCTTCTGGTGCCAAGTCGAAGCTTGTCGGTGTCCGAAACGGCTAAGGATCTCTTGACCAAAGCTTGAGCTCGTCTAGCCAGCCGAGAAGCAACAAGTTTAGGTGGATCTTTTTTTCTCTTAGGAACTCGTTATTTATTTCTTTTTCTCTCATTAAATGCTTTTATCTTTTTTTTTCCATTCACCTCGTCATTGTGACTCTTTATTTACAGCGAGAACGGGGAATGTTCAACAACAACGACAAGCAAGGGATCGGGAGGCCAACAGGTAGCGAATTCGAGAGCGAAAAAGAGCCTATTACCAGGCAAACAAAGCAAGGCTCCGCGAATACAAAAGAAGATATCGCCAAACCCACCTCGAACAACTTCGTGAATGCGACCGACGAAATTACTATACACGTCGGAGACGTTAGCTGGGTTCGTGTTTGCTCGAACGTTTGGGAACCGATGCCCGTCCATCGCATGTCATTGATACGGCAGGTGATGGATGGCTCGTACGTAAGTACGGGCTCCGGCCTCCTACGCCTCCCTACCTGAGAGAAGGCTTGGCGCGCATAGACCGCTTGGCTCCTCCTGCATCCCCGTCTTTGTCGTCGGATCTATCCGACGCCTCCGACCGGCTAGACGAGTTATTGCTTCATGCCTCTCCTACAGGATCATCGTCCATTGCTTCTGATGTGGTAGCGGAACTAAACGACTTTGTACCACCCTGCCCCGAACCGGCGCGACGATCCACACGTCTCACACAACGGCCACAACTACCCCCAGCAGCGCCAGAGGAGGATGAGGAACCCGTGGTTGATGCCGCACAAATCGTATTGCAGCGCGTGCGGGCGAATCGCGCTCGTTGTCAGGCGAAAGCGGAGGTAGACCATGAACAGCGTGAAGCGGCCTTGGAGCGTGAACTGCGCATCCAAAACGCTACTCGGGAGGTAGTGGTTCGTCCAGGTCCGGATTTGGATCTGGCTCGCGCAGCCGCGCAGTTTGAACGTGAAGACCGTATTGGATCTTGTGCGGCTGCTGAGTTCTTTGCAGACACATCCTGTTTCGAGGACATGTCCTTCCGGGAGCTCCTCGAGTTTTAATCTGACAAGTTGTGGGGTGCGTGTGCAGGGCACCAACTTTTGTGTTTGGACTGAGTAGGGACACTACCGAACTGGGGTGACTTTAAGGAGACTCTACTCCATGTCTTGTATATATTGTAAATATTTGTTACGGGGTGCATGTGCGGGGCACCATCTTCTTGTAGAGATCTTGTAAACAGTCATTAAATCTGTTTTGGTTGGATTTTCTTGTGTGTTTTGTGTTTTTATCCGAGGGGGTCTGGGACCTTTTCTTCATTATTAGGGAGAGGTGTCCCAGTGGGGTCTGGGACCTAAAAAACGCCTAAGGAAACGCCTAAAACGGGTTCGTCCGTTTAAACGTCTACAAAAACGGAACGCTCACGACCACGCCCTAGAACAATTCCCACGGTCTGTCAATCAAATTTCCTCTCGACCAATCAGGAGTCAGGGGACGTGGTTCCCGGTGTTGTGGCCTATCTTCATCACTCACTTACATCATCACTCATCATGGGTTGGGAGGGTTCAGTGGGCTCATAAATGGGATAGCGGCTGCCATCGGCGCCCTTAGTATGCTGATGTCCGAGCCCACTGCAAAAATGTAAATAGGACACGTATGTTTGTCCTATCAATCAATCGCGACATTACTACTATTAAAGTATTAGAGATTTGATAATCCTAATAACCTACCTCTGTACCACGAACCAATCAGATACGTCCATTTCAACGCGTCCTTGGCAACGCCCCTAGCAACCATCCTCAAATCCTCAAATTCCTTTGCGGAAAAAAGGGGTCGAATCATACATGATACTACTACAGAGTCAGCCGTCTATAACCAAATTTATAGCCACATTTGCAGGAACAATCTTTATCCTTCCAATCAGTCATCTTATAGGAAGAATTATAGCACAGAAACAGCGTTGCTGAGAGTGAAAAATGATATCTTGTTAAATATGAACAAACAGCATGTTACACTATTGGTCTTATTAGATCTTAGTGCGGCATTTGACACTGTGGATCACAATGTTTTACTCAGTCGGCCTCACTCAAAATTTGGTCTATCTGGGATGGCACTTGAATGGTTTAGCTCCTACCTTAGTGGAAGATCCCAGCGTGTTAATTGATCCAAGGCAATTTATCTCAGAATTTGAATTTGGACTTTGGTGTACTGCAGGGCTCTTGCCTTGGACCATTGCTTTTTACGATTTATACAAGCAAATTGTTTGACGTTATCAAGGCGCACCTCCCTACGGTTCACTGCTACGCTGACGACACGCAGCTGTACATGTATGTGTCCTTTAGTCCAAATAAGAGCATTGGGCAATTTGAGGCTGTCAATGCTATTGAACACTGTGTGGATGATATACGCAATTGGATGACCAATGATAAACTACTTCTCAATGATGATAAAACAGAATTTCTAATGATAGGTACCAAGCAACAACTAGCCAAGGTTAACATTGATCATATTATAATTGGAGGCAGTGTAATTACAGTGTAGACCAAAAGGAGTAGTTAAGAATCTGGGGGCATGGTTAGACTCGACTCTTTCAATGAATTCTCATGTAAATAATACTTGCTCAAATGCTTTTTATTACTTGTATAATATAAGAAGAATTAGAAAATATCTTTCTAGGCGGTCCACTGAGACGCTTATTCACCCATTTGTCTCAAGCTGCGTCGATTATTTGCAACAGCCTGCTCTATAGCCTGCCAACCTTCCAGCTTAATAAGCTGCAGAGGGTCTAAAATGCTGCAGCTAGGTTAATTTTTCAGGAATCCAAGTACTGCTATGTAAGACCGCTGCTGTAGAATCTGCACTGGCTGCCCGTTAAATTTCGAATTGACTTTAAGATTTTACTGTTAACGTATAAGGCTATCAATGGCTTAGCGCCCTTTTATCTCCAAGAACTTATTAATCTTAAAGAAGAATGTAAATACAAGTTACGCTCCGACTAGTACTGTGATGGACTGCTACTAAACCCTGTGAAATTTAAGACCTTAACAACTTTAGGAGATCGATCTTTTGCTGTTGCTGCTCCTCAACTATGGAATTTATTGCCCTATGCTATCAGGAGTAGCCCCTCAGTGGCATCTTTTAAAAAGACACTCCAGACATTTTTATTTCAGAAAGCTTTTTCGTAATTTTATTAATGTGTTTTAGTAGGTTTTATGTAGTTTTATGTTTTAAGCGCTGATGAAAATAGCTATATTGATATCGGCGCTATACAAGTTTATTATCATTATTATCATTAACCTCAAGTGAGTCTGCACATAGAGACATGGACACTAGCTGGGAGAATCAAAATGGCGGACGAAAGATTGTTGATGATCATGGATAGAGAAAGACAGGGTTCTCAATAGAAAGCAGCACCAGGCGATTGATCACAGCCTACTTTGAGATTTAAAGCCGCTTGCTTTACGTTCTGCTTGCTTTTCTCTTGTCATATCTTGTACAATAATAATATAATAAAAAAGAAAAGAAAAAAACCACAAGAACTAAACTTGGGTTATAATGTAACCCCTTAGAAATGCTAACCTAATATTTAGGCTTAACTGTTAGCGTTCCGATTCCAGTCCCAGGCATCTCACGTCCAAGGGCACTTTGTGATATGAAAACAAGGCTTTACCCTAAACTTGCTGGTGCTTCGACAAGTGACAACCGCCATGTTTTCAAGGACGTAAACATCCGGGTATGCGACATTCACTTGAGCCTAGCCCTTCACCGTGAAATAACCTCATTTCAGGCGTGCACAGTCGGCTTTTTTTGCAATACGATTTTTCAAACAAGCGGACAAAATTTGATGTACCTGTAAGAAAAATAATACCCGGAATAATTACATGTAGCTGTCTCGAAGCGCGGGAAAATGTGCACTTGTGAGCCACGATTGATTTTGGTTTCACTTCTGATTGGTTGCAAAAGTGGCGCAAGAACTTTGAACCAATCACTAAGTGAAGTAATGCAAAACCAAAGTAATTCGCTAATTACTTTCGACACTCCATTGAAAACCGGTCTAAAAAGGGCTAATTAGAATTACAACAACACAAATTACATGATAAAAGCAGTGGGGGATGTATCGATACAAGGTCACCCCGGCAGCTTCGCAGCCATTCATAGGCTAGATCCTTGAGAAAACAACTGTTAAATGGCCTATTGCATTTCTGGGTTTCAATATTTCAAAATTTTCTGGGGGAGTATAACCCCAGACCCCCATAGTTTCGAGTTTTTTTGACCCCTCATTTTGTTACAGCCACCTACTTACGGTTTGGCAGACGTCTGCTGCAACTCCTATTGAGAACCCTGGAAAGAGCCTATAAAATGTCAACAATGACTAAGAAAAAGAAGTTTCATTGAGAAAGACCTTGGCATATGGTAATCGTTACGTTATATTGGAGTGTTCCCCCTAACTGAAGAAAAAGAAGAACATTTATTGGTTGGGTTCCCTAAAAGGAGCAATCAGTGTTTGATGCCATTGGAATGGTGAAAAATTTACCAAACTTTCCTGCAAAAATTACCAATGCAAGCTGCAGGAATCTTGCAGATAAGTTTGCGAGGATAACAATAATTATTTGCGCTCATTTGTGAAATAGTTTGAGCTTAAATAGTTTGACTTCCTTGTTGTTTATTTTTGTTTGCTTTATGAATTTTCTATAACAGTCTTATTTAAATTATTTCTTTGTTTTGATGAATAAATAAATAAGTTTTATCGCTTTCAGAAAAAAAACTTGCAAGACAATGTAACTTTAACTATACTTAACAGCTAACAGTTAGTTGCCAAAGGCAAAGTGAGTGCACATCTGAGACGAATAATTGTGTGAGTATAATTTCAGAGCTGAACAACAGAGAAGTGATAATCGACACAGAGAATAATTGATAACCGACACAGTTTGTTTCTGTTGTAAAAGTCACGAGTGCCTGCGGAAGCCCCGCCATTTTCTTTTGCTTTATTTTCACCAGCTAGTGCCTTGAATATAAAAATCACGTTATTATTTCTATAGGAAACCACTCAAACAATCAGATTGTTGGAAACTCTTTGTTCATCTTCGAAATTCTACTAATTTATTATGGTAGCTGTTAATCCAGCCCAGGATTTATAGCTCTAGTGGCATTTAGACATAGACATTTGACACTGTCACATAGCAATTAAAAATTGTGAAATAAATAGAGGATATTACATTGCCGCACAGAGATACGAAATTTATCTTCGAGTATCGAAAAATATTTCACAAGTGAAATATTTTTCAACACGAGAAGAGAAATTTTGTATCTCCAAGCAGCCATGTAATATTCTATTTATTATGTAAACACCAATGAAATACTAGATCATTTCACAAAAGGCAACGAAAGGGGCGATTTTTACATGTAACAATAGCAACAGTGATCTTTTCACATGTGAGAAGACATCATGCTTTGGCGTGAAAGCTCACTTGGTATTTCATTGGTGTTTATATAATAATAATGATAATAATAATAATAATTTCACAGTTCTTTTTTCTCTGATTTTGGAAAAGAAATATGGAGACTTTTCATCAGTTGATATTCTGTGACTTAATTAGAATAAGCTATTTAACTTGTGTAGGGTTGCCTTAAATTGCCTTAAGTCGCCTGATATTTTGGGCAATTTTTTCTTAAGTCGCCTTAAATTACGGTGACTTAAGGTCCCAAACCAGGCCTAAGGAGGTTAGGATATGTGGTCTTAATTAGCATAACATTTCGCCAACTTTGATCTCAAGTATCTCTTAAAATACTGATTCCTTTGAGAAGCAATAT
>NC_090895.1:7244017-7249017 GCF_036669925.1 Montipora capricornis | reverse complement strand
TGTGAATAAAAAAAGCTTTATTTTCAAAATAAAGTTTTGTGTCCTTGAAGTAACCAAGACTTAATTTCTGTATGAAGGTGATTCGAATTTTTAACGCCGAAACAGTAAAAATACCCCATTTTAAGAGCCTACTGACGCGTAAACAAGCATGGTGACTCCATTTTTTTATTGCATTTTTTTAATGTTCACATCATGAATGTTAATTATGCCAAGTTTCCAAAAACGTTTGCTAGTAGAACAATTTCAAGGGAATTACCTTAAATAAAGTGACTTTACCTTTACCTTTACCGTCACCTTTATGCCGTGGGCAAATCGTCATACCCAAAATGATATCATCTATCTCAAAAACGCCTTTAAAAGCAATTAATAAGATCACAATAACCGTTAGTTTCATGGGCAGTGATACAATCCGGATGCGCTGATCAATGTACTCACTTCAGGGACAACTGGAAAAGCGAGTGCTCGCAGTCTCGTGCAATGATACATGATTACATGGTCTTACATATCTTGCTTACTCGATTTTCGCGATTGCTGAATACCCTTCCACAAAGGAGCGTTTACGTTTGTGACGCTAGCCACAGTGCCGAAGTGAACGAAAGTGGGTTTCGCGCGGTTCACGTCGGATAGAGTGAATTGAGTAGAATGGCTGGTGCCGCAGTGCCTTAGTCGACTTAAGGTTAAATTGAGCTGAGTAGACTGGCTAGTGCAGCAGTGCCGCGGTGCTTGCCTCATACACGACTGCGGCACTGCGGCAGCAGTGTTTTTAGGATCCATTTCTTGTGGGCGGGTATTCTGCTTTTGACATTAAGTCTGTATTAGGTAGTATCTGCGGATTTCGCAAAGTGATTTTCTGCTCAATATCTTAATTTAAGTGATTTCAGTTAAAGCTGACCTGCATGTGCGAGCAAAAGCCTAGCCTCTATATTCAGAGAAGAATCCGACACTTTATAACTTCTCAAGTGTGCCTTGGTGTCCTCATCACATTTTGCTATTGTTACGCATTTAACGGTTGCTGGATTATCAGACCTTGGGTCACAAGTTCCCCCAACAAACTCAGAATAACCGCACGAAGCCATTGATCTGTGTGCTTTGTCCTAATCTCTTGCGTGACAGCTCTGACGACACAATCACGGCACAACTCACGAAGGTCACAAAGCGTTCGACTGGTTCGATGGTCGTTTGAGGGCTTCGAGGAAAATCCAACCAGCGTATACTTATATAAAGGGGGATACCTTTCTTTGTTTGTTTTGCAGGTATGTTCAGAAAGTGAATTAAGGAAACTTGTTTGCGTAAAAATATGGAATGGAATGAATCTTACTAGTATGCAAATTTTTAGGTCAGCTATTTTAATTACCGGATATGTCACTCTTAAACCAAGAAAGTTAAATTTCAATGACGCGTTCCACTTTACCTACAGTAGTTCCAGTAAACCTAAAGTCTCGAATTGTTCAGTGAATAAATCGAGATGAGCGTGTGTGATTTCAAAATACGTCGCCTCCGCTTTGGTGGTCAAAGGTCGACTTTTGTTGACAAACAGCATGTTGAAATTGGGCCTCAAAAATCCTCCGCTTCATTTACCCAAAAATTTTATTGAATTTAATTGCAGCAGAAACATTGCTTATTCCGATGAATATCGTCTCGTTTGAGAAAGCCATGTACCAGGATGCTTTTCTGACGGTCGAATTTCGCACAAATTTGGCACTCTGTAATCAATGTAAAAAAGAGTAAGTTTTAAAATTTGGTCAAAAATTCCAATTTTGATATATTGTACCGTTAACAGCACTAAAGGGTGAAGGAATTACTCTAGTTGTGCCATGTTGTTTTGATTTTCAAGTTACTCATTCGTTATTTCAAAAACAGCGATTGAAACAAGCAACATTTTGGAGTCGTTTTCACTCCCTCACAAGGCCCCATACCGAAAAAGTCGCCGTCCAGGTAAAATAATTATCGAAACAAACTCAAACATATTTATCTAAAAATAGTTTTGGTAGTCCTTAATTGTGACAAAGTTTGGCATTTTTTGATTTTTTTATCTTGCACGGTCTTAGTTGAAAATTGCTGAGAGGCGCTCTTAAGGAGCAGGTGAAGAGAAAATTCTACATGGAACAATCAGCCAGACACGTTATAGTTCAAGGTGAACATTGACTTGACTAACCGTATAATGTAAGCCAAACAGCGACAAGCTGAGGTTAAGTTAACGAAGAGAATGTTAATAAGCCAAGTCACCAGGATTTACGATCCTGTTGGTGTCGCCGCTGCATTTCTTGTGAAAGCCAAGATTTCAATGCAAAAACTTTGGCAAATTGGAGTTGGCTGGGATGAAGAGCCTTCATCTTCAGTCCGTTTCAGGTGGATTGAGCTTTTCAAGGAGATGAAGAAGCTAAACAAGATTACATTCAAATTCTTTTAAACCAAACCACCAATGCTGTGCGTCTTCTCAGACGCATCCAAGAGTACTTTGGTGCTTGTGCCTACATCTGCCAAAGACCAAATTATACTAAGTACCTGATCAGGTTGGTTGCTGTGAAGTTGCAAGTTGCACCCTTAAAGCAACTAAGTATACTGCAATTAGAATTACAAGCCGCAGTCCTTGCATCCCGCTTTGCCAAGACGGTACAGCTGGAGTCCAGGATACAATTCCTATCCATCTATGACTGTATCCTTTAAAATGTCATGGCTCCTTTGCTCCTCCTCCCGTCGAGCTTTGGCACGTGCTAGATTCGTTCTTATGCTTTGTCAGACGGCCACTGCTGTATTGGCGACCTCATCATTCACCTGCAGGGTATGGAGACCTACAGAGTGTCAGACAGGTTCGGGAGGTGGCGGAATCAGGTTGTCCACTGCATCAGAAGCGATGGACAATGAAGCCGATGGAGGGGCCCGAAGCAGCAGATCGTCCAGGCGAGCGGCAGTCTCTGACAGATCCGAGCACAAGGATGAAAAGGATGATGGGGAGGTGGGCGGAGGCAACAAACGATGTAAAGAGGCTAACCCTTCTCCCAGGAAAGGAAGTATGGGAGGTCAGAACCCGTATTTGTGTACGAGGCAACCCCCACTGACGATATCAATGACACAAGTGGGTCACGCGTCGGTGGTCATCCCTTGATTGAGACAACAGGCTTGTCCAAAGCAGCGAGAATGATAGTAACGCTGGTAAGCCTCACAAACATGTTCGTGGTATCTGTTCCCAGATGTTTCCGTAATTACCGTTCGCGATGCGCTCTCTCAAGACGCCTCCATGCTTGATCCAGGAAATCTTGATGCTCTGTGGGTACAGATAGCGCACCAGTCCACCTTGTGAATTGGGCTGTTCATCGTCTCTGAGTTTGGAGCAAGAGGTCTCAGTGCTCATTGGGTACCACCAGACTTCCCATTAAGGTCAAGAGAGGGTAAGGACGCCGGACGTGACGTTGTTCACACATCTTCTCTCGGAGGGTCTCATGATACTCCCAATAGTAACAAAGACTGGTCTCATTAAGACTTTCCCATTTTCATTCGTGATACCAACGCCACTCGTTCAGGATCTTTTGACGATGCACAGTGGCTTTTTGCCTTTCGGTGAGGGGGATCAGAGGTGGTGTAAGGCACTGTTCCAACGTTGTTTGCAACTTTCTCGCCATCTCCTCTTTTGTTCTTTCACTTTATCGGGGTTGGCCCATTTCCAGACTTTCAATCAAGCGAGAGCCAATTCCCGACAGGAAGGAATGTTGGAACAAAATGGTATGTTCCCACTCACTCACCCTTTAGATAGAGGATCCCACACCTTTGTGGACAGAGGCCTACCCATGGGGGGTAACCCTTCCCCAGAGACTCTTTAAAAAAAAAAAAAGTTCCTGATTGGTCCATTCCCTTCAGATTAAGGGGACACCTCATTTTAGATCCCAAATCAGGGATGGCATCCTCTGCCAGCAAAAAGGGGTGATGCGCTGGGTACTTGTTCCCCTGATGACAGACCAACCGAGATTGGGTGTGGTGATAGCGTGCCGTATATGGACGGGATGCTGAAGGAACAAAGTCCATCCTGAATGCCCTCGGGCGTGGCAAGCCTGTTTCCATAAGTGGTGTGTAAAGGTCTGCCTGCAATGCCTCACCTTGAAGCCGAGCTGACCGGGTACCCTATTGGAATGGATGCCTTCTACTGTTTTGGAGAAAGAAAGATAGGTGATGCGACTCTGTTTTTGTTTGTTTTTTTTTTAAGAAAGAAGACACTCATGAAGAAGTACGGCTGCAGGCTATTGTAAGCTCTCTGGCAGATTATTGTAAATACACGTTCTGTAACGAGGAAAAAAGAGTTGATATTTATCCTTGTAAATTAAAGAAACACACAATTCAAATAAAACCATGTTTAATAAATAAAACAAGTATTTACATGTGCTGGGGAACAAAACGAAACTGTCTCCTGGGTGGTTGACAATCCATAAGCAACGGTCGTTATGGGGTCTGAGCCTCTAGGAACTGTTGGGTCAGTTCGTGGTTGAGGTAAGTCGTGTCTTGATCGACTCCCCTCTGTCCCCACACCCATTGCATGAAATGATCGCCATCGACCTTTGGACAATGATGCTGTAAGGGACCTTGATGATGACCACAGGAACTGAAAGAGGTGAGACTGGGGAGATCGTCGAATTTCGGGCATCCCAAAGGTTCCAAATGGATGTGAGCAATCTTCCAGGTGGTTAACCATTGCCATTCAATCACTCCCTCTTTGTAAGCCACCAAGGGACGTTCAGGCATCTTGTGTTGTTCGTAGAGGTGTCAGACATCCATGAATAACTCACTAGCCACATGGTACGAACTCTGTGGATAGCATGGGAGTCCGTGCACATACTGGGTACAGTAATAAGCAGGACAGATTGGGCTTTGTAATGAATTGAACCCCTGCGTTGTCCCATCCAATCGCACCACCTGAGTTCCCAAGGTACAAAGGCACGCCCTATAGAAAATTCTTCTAGGTCGAGGACCACACACACGTTATCGAGGTGGGTCCTCGTCTTCAGAGTAGT
>NC_090895.1:7221517-7239017 GCF_036669925.1 Montipora capricornis | reverse complement strand
CTACTTGTTTATTGGCTTTGAAATGCAGAATAGATAAGTGGTCACACTTTGATCTATAACTGAGCAATGAAGAGGAATGGGTTCAATACTGGGTTTAAGTCACAAATTAATTTGCATGGCTGTTCATCATCATGTCCTATTTAAATTGTGACAGCTCAAGTCGATATTATTCAGAGGACGTAAAGAAAATCAACATGTTGGTCCGTACCAGTTCAAAATATACCCCTGGATAAACAAATATGAAAAAGAATTAATCCAATATCTTGCTGAATATCTAAAAGCGGATCAACTCTTGGAAAAAAAAAAATGGAAACTGTGATCTCTCTTGACACGCATATCCTAAAAAACCTAAATGTATCCACACTATATCAATGCACAACGAATAACTTATAGCAATTTATTATATCAACCTAAAAAAAACCGAAATTCAGCCTAAAAACAGTGCAATCCTAAAAAAGGAGCACAGACCTTGGCTTATTGATCAACATTACCCACCAGCTGATTAGATTGCTTCAATTGGTTATTTTGGGCATGGTTAGTTATTCACATTCTGCAAGAAAGTTTTTTCTGTCAATGCACTAAGCTTGAGAAAATGGCTCAAATTCAGCCATACCCTAGACTCTCTGTGGCAATGTTAGTATACTCTTACCGGCCTTTTGTTAAGCATCTATGTTGACTCAACTATGTTTGACTGGGTCAAAATCTAACTGAGACTGGAAATTTGTGCAAAACATTCATTTCAGCCTTAAAACGCAACTTTTTGTAAAAGCTGCTTTTCGGTAGTGTTTTGAGCAATTATGGAGCAAAAGCCGTAAAAAGATTATCACAACAAGATTATGATTACATGTAGGTCAAAATCTGACAGTGGAAATACACACTACCTTCCACCATACACCCTGAAGCATTTGCATAGCGTTCTCGGCTTCTAATACTCAACTTAGACACCCTTAACTTTCGAGATACGATAAGTTAATCCGTTGATTTACCGAAAAAGAACGATCATTTTTCTTGTGATGTGGGTATTTTAGGTAAACAGTATATATCTGACGCTTTTTCTGGGACTAATACTACGGACAATGAACAGCAAAGATAATGCAGTCTTCACCATATGAAAACGCTTCTACACATCACGATAACTTTTAGCCAATTAACAGCAACATTTAACTCTTACAATAAAGTTAGCTATGCCTTGGGCATCAAAGCTACCTCCACAATCGACCCACAATTTGCATACGCACGAGGCAAAAGACTCAGCCCGAGACATGGCAACAACGTATATTTTCATAACTATTTGCATTCCCATTCCTGTGACCTTTCCATTCCTAGATTGAAAGAAAAGAAAGCAGGGACCTTAGTCTTACTAAGAAACAACCTTAAACTTCATAATGACAACAACAAAAACGATAATAATACTAATCATAAAAAATTACAATGTCCTTGATTGTGATTGGTTTAAAATCTTATATTTTCCACAACGTCACTTGCAAATTGTTATCGGACAGTTCAACAAGCCAATCACATTCAAAGTTGTAGTTTAAATCAAGCAATCACAACTTGGTTTCAATCACCACAGAAACAGTGTACAGAATCCAAAATTGAGGCTTCCTTTCAGAGCAACAATAAACAATTTACACCTCTTTTGCAGTCTTTTAATGCAAAGTTCCCTTTCTTTTATAACTTGGTTCTTGTTTTCTTGGAAATTGTAATTTTTATGATTATTGGTAAGAGGACTTTGTGCTGTCCAATTCGGTCTGTAATCATACTCCTGATAAACAAATCGGATGGCCGCGATTTTGTTGTCACTTGTATGGTTACCGACTGAATTGGACTCCACTCATCACAATGATCATGATCATGATAATGATAATAACAACAATGACAATAGTTATCATCATTGACATCATAATAGACTGTTAATTGCTTGTACACACAAAAAGAAAAAATTGAATAAAGGGAAATTTGCAACCGTTTGATCATTACATTGTACATTCTAAAAAAGTAAATGTGTTTTCAATGATTTATCAATGTGCTTGTGTTTTAACAGAAAGACAACAGAGGTGGACCCGTAAATACAAGTGTACTTAGTTGGAGGTTGAAATCAAGGGCAGAACATATTAATAAAACGAAAACCTACTGGCGCAACTCGTGAACCATCCCACATACATGGTTTAAGAAACCACTTCCTTTTTAAATACACTGTGGGAGGGACCCAGCTCGAGCACGTTTTGTGAGTCTTAAGAGTTGAATGAGTAGCATTTAGGAAAAAACTTCAGGATAAATATTTTTGTATTTGAAAAGGTCTCAAGATACTCGTGAAGACATTTACCATTATTAAATCATTTCATTTAAAAAAGTTACCTTCCTTTGTATTTTGGTTCAAAGTCTCTTTTTTTCCCACTTAATTTGTACTGAAGGAAAGGGCTGGAATTTCATGAAGACAACACTTCACAAAAATTTACGAAGCAGGGGTTCCATTAGAAGCTGGTCACCGGCAGTCTACACACTGCCTGTTTGCCAGAAATTTGCCTCTCACTGCCGCCTACTCTGCCTTGATTTTCACTCAAACCCTTGTAAAACAAGAGTGACCGCTGATTACACTGATTAGCCCCAGCATCTACTTCAAATGTTATCGAAACCCCTGACGAAGGAATCTTTCTTGGCACTCCAGCCCAAATTTTCATCCTAGAGAAAACCTTTTTTTCAAGCAGTGGAAATGGCTTCCATGAAGACTATCCCTATTTTAGCCACATAACATCAGGGTTTTCATATAGAAATAAAGTAACAGGAGGATTTTTACTGGGTTGTCATAGGCAATCCAGTCAGAAAATGCGTTTGTTTTTTTTTTCCCGTGTCATGAAAGTCTTGCCTGTCACTCCCCTGCTAAGTGGTGTCTTTGTGCATAGAGTCTTCTGTGCATATTTGTTAGGTTTGAGGGGGCTGGGGTAATGCGTGGATTTCTCTGGTGCACACAGGATAACATTTAATTACGGTATTAACCTGCAATGGCGTTGAAAGTCATTGTAACGCGAATGGAGTTTTAAGTGGGTCTTTAAACAAAATGTACCATTATGGACTTCAAGAATGGAACTTCAATTCGATAAACAAGACAGGCGGTAAAAAATAGATATCAGAAAACTTGAAAGCGAGGAGTAATGGACTTCGACAACTATTTCATTTTATGCCGTTGGATATCCAATGAGCTTCGTTTATATTTTACTAACTTGTTATTGCCAACGAGCAAGCCGAGCAACTTTAGACGCAAGGCTTGCGAGGCGGCCAGCTTAATGCCGCGCGAAGTATTGAAGCACGCAGAAAAATTCTCGATCGTTGTATGAAAAGTGTAATGCAAGGGTACGTAGCTAGTGTAATGTAAGATTTTCTGGAGATTTTAGTAGGGACCAATGAAAGCGCGTGTTTTGATGTGTGATGTTATTAGACAAACTTGCATGACGCGAGCGACTATTGATGATCTTGCGCTCGGAGGTGAATGAAAACACACTTTTTCCATTTCCCTGACCATTGTGTTGTGTACGCTTGCTTTGAGTGTTCTTTAATATTTATTTTCGAACCATCGTCTTCTATATTGAGTGAACGAGCTGAAAACTAAACCGGCGTTCGTGTTCTTATCGGCCGCTGTTTCGACCCGTGAGTAAAGCACTTTGTTTTTCGTTTTGTAACCATTGAGTCGTGAACAATTTAATTTAATTTTCAAAGAAAATATGTTGTCTGCACAGTACAAAATTAAACGATCAATTTAAAATTTCAACAAGTGAAACAACTTTCATGTGTGAGAAAGTTTGACTGGCCCGTTATATGCTCCACGCTGAAAAGTCTGAAAACGCTTTGACGATTTTTTGCATGGCACTGATATCATTCAACTTAATTATTGTATATTGTTAAAATTACGGCAGTTCAAAAATTACAGCAGTACTTTCCATATTATTGCAAAACACGTGGACATCTACAATGTTGTTGGAGATACAAAGTGTGCAATTTCTATTATTGTATTAATGTTAACTAGATAAGTTGAGTTGCAGTACTTTCGAATAGTATTACAACTACTGTTGGATGTTGTGGAACCCTGATAGAAATCCGTAAACTATGTATTTTATTGACTGTTTCGTTGGCACTTAGCGATAGCTACTACTAGTTATATACAACACTGAAATCAAATGGCAATTCTCTTATGGATTTAACAAACATTGAAGGAATCGAACACCTTGAATGCATCAGTCTTTACTGAAGTCGCATCTAAGTTGTCTGGAAAGTTACATTCATTTTGTACTTAACTCTTCACAGGCAAAAAAAAAATGGAAATGTGACAGTGAAAAAATATTTGAATGAAAGCTTGTTGTCACTTTTGTGCTTTATTATTAACGGTCAAGGTTCTTTTCTTTCTGTCAGAAATTACTTGCATATGCTTTGACACACCGATTGTGTCTCCTTTGCACACATGCAATTGAAATAGGAAGGGTTTTTTGCCTCTTATAGCAAATATGTTGTTTGTTTCAATAAATTTTTTGCTGGAAAAGATTTTTCTGAGATTTCAACCTTTTGTGAATTTATCATGTTGTGTAATTTTTGAGCTTA
Source organism: Montipora capricornis (assembly GCF_036669925.1). Classification (NCBI taxonomy): domain Eukaryota; kingdom Metazoa; phylum Cnidaria; class Anthozoa; order Scleractinia; family Acroporidae; genus Montipora; species Montipora capricornis. Next base: position 7,234,427 of record NC_090895.1, on the reverse strand, counting down.
ACAAATTTGCATACGCATGTTAAAATGTGATATGGGAGGATTTTTGTAGTAGTACACTGTAAGCAGTGCATAAGTCACAAAAATAAACAGGTCTGTTGGAAGCATGCTTGACTTTCAATAAAATGAGCCCGAAAATCGGTAAAAAATTGTGACGCTGACGAATAACAAAGTAGCTGCTACTTCCAAAACGATGGAATTACCTGGTGATAAATAACCTCATCTTGGAGAGTAAAATTTTCGACTTTGCAGAAACAATGGTCAGCCTCAAGAGTTGGGCGATTGTGATCTTCGTGTTGAATTCGCACATTTCTAGTCAAACTTTATGACACTTGAAAGAAAAAAGAAAACTGTACACATCTGATGCCAGTCTAATCTGATGTCTAATCTGATGCTTGGCTTTGCGTTCGCACCAGAAAAAGGCAAGCCAAGAGACAGATGAAAAAAAAAAAAAACGTAGTTTTTAAATATAACTGTGAATCGAATTCTCATCGAAAGATCTTAAAAACACGAACATTTTTGCGGTCTCTAACGTTTTGTCAAAAGGAAGAAATTGATCACGTGCTAGGCAACCATAAAGGTGCACGTGATCACCTTGTGTCAACTGAATGAACTACGGGAAAGAATGTTTCAGAGTAAAACAACGTACTTTTTAGCGAAGAAACTTCCGTCGTTAGTTTTTTAATTTTGTTGTAATATTTAACTGAATATTTAGATTTCATCTGTCGGGTCAGGAAGCCTTCTTTGTCGGGTTCCTGAGAAACGTATCTATTTTGACTTCTGGGTGAACTATTTTCATAATCGAGAGGTTGAGTGGCCGTGTAATTGAAAATCTAAACATCTATGAGATACAAAAACAGACTTGCGAATTATCGCAAATCACAATGCTGACAAGCACAAAAGCAGAAGAAATGGTTAAGAAAATATGAAGTTTGTTCCTATCTGAATGTATTTGGGTCAGAGTATTAAAAAGGAATATATTGTCACGCAAATTATGTCATTTCATGACACTCAAAATTCGCAAGAAGCGCGACTTTCATGTACACAATCTTCTCCCTAGCAAGTTGCAGCAATAAAATTGGATTAACAAGGAAGTTAAAGGAATATTGTTAGCTTCCCAAATAAATTTCATCTTACACTACAATGACAAAATCATTTGTCAGAGAAATAAAATTCCTTTCTCCTAGTGTATCACATTTCAACGCACATATGCAAATTTGTTAACTCATTTTCAACCCGATTCCCGGGAAATTTTTCTTCTTTCAAATACATAGGGTGCGTTAGATTGGGAAATCTGGATTTAGATCTTAAAATCTGGACTTTCGGATTTCCAATCGAACACAAAATCCGAAAACGGATTTCGCGACGGATTTTGTTAATTGAAATCCTTAACAGACATGGATTTCCTATCATTGAATCTGCGACAAAATCCGTTGTTCGATTGGAAATCCGAAGATCCAGATTTTAAGATCTAAATCCAGATTTCCCAATCGAACGCACCCATAGTATTAACAAAAATATTATTTCTCGTCAAGCGTTGCATCTTTTATGTTCAAATAACAGCTAAAAATAAAGATTTTTTTAACGATCTATCCGTCGGCTTCCTGGGAGAATACTCTCTAGGAGAGTAAAGGAACTTCCAACGTTAAATAAGGTGTACCTTTACCTAGAAATTTTTTTCATAATTTAATATCATCTGTCAAAATTTGCACAACAGTCAAATCATAAAAATAGCAACGCACGCAACAAATTTTGTCGCATTACCCCTTCGTCGAATTCTAATGCTTAACACAGGAATTTTTAGTTATTGTGAAAATCTTTCTATATTTGTTAGCAATCATCCTTTCAAATTTCAGAGAAAGCGACCGATCTGCGAATATTTTACGAGTTTTTTTCAATGGGATGTCAAAAGGCCAAGTGGATGTTATATGCATAATCGGGCAAGTTGCGCGTGTGACCCGTTTAAAAATTTTTTTCACAAAATGTTCCCGAATCGTCAAGTATCACCACGTAAAAAAAGAACATCATTCTAAAAGCTTATTTTACGCAAAAAGTAGGTTCTGGAGGTAATTTTGAGTGTGGAAAGCAAGTTTACAGCAGACGACAAATACAAACTTACGAGCCATGGTCTAAGTAAGTTAACACAAAGGAAAGAGTCGCTTACCTTATTTTGACACGAAAATGCTTTACTATTGCCATAAAAACTATCCAGTTAAGCTCGCATATTACACATGATGAATTCATAAAAGCCTCCATTTTCCAGCGAAATGCTTTTTGAAACAAACAACATAATTTTTTATGTGCTATAAGAGGCAAAAAACCCTTCCTATTTCATTTAATACGTGCGTGAAGACAAGAAACTTAATCGTGTCAAATTACACTCCGTGTCAAAAACGCAACACGGTAAATAAATTTCCCACGAGTGTTAAGCATCAAACCCTTCCCTGAAAAACCCTTTACTTGAATTATCAAGCAAAAAATGGGCAACAAGCTTTCTTTCAAATAATTTTTGACTAACAGGCTTGTGAAATTTCCAATTGTCATAATAAGACTGTGAAAAATTGAGTACAGATCCAAGTCTAAGTTTTGTTAAACCCAAAAGATAATCAATAATTTTCCATTTGAATTAAGCGTAGTACAAAAAACCACACTCCTACAATATTAGAACTACATCTCACTTTGTTTACGGCTCGACATGCGACATATTGTTGTCGAAGTCCATTAGTCGTCGCTTTTAAGATTCCAGATTTTTTTTCAGCGCTTTCTTGTTCAGTATCCAATTGACTTTCCATTATTGTTCTCCATAAGGGTATATTATGTTTTAAAATCCACTAAAACGCCATTCGCGTTACATGACTTTCGACGCCATTGCCGGTTACGTTAATCACTCTACTGTGTCCACCAGAGAAATCTACCCATTTCCCACTACCCTCTCGATCCTAAGACAATACGCGCAGAAGGCTCTATACATAAACACACCACTTGGCAGGGGAGTGACAGGCAAGACTTTTACCGACACGGAAAAAAAAAATTAAAAAACGACGAAATCAACGCAGACCTAGACTGGGTTTGCCATAGGCAACCCAGTAAAAAGGCGATTTCAGGTGGAATCTCCGCTGTGACATACATGAAGTAGCATTACAAAACCAGTGGTGGGGTTTTGGAATCGCTGCATTGTGCTAACTTTGGAAAATTTGTGTGATTAACTCAAGCTGATGGGCATTATTGTTGACTCATTTCAACCCTTTGTTTGGAATACACACGGAGTACTTATAATCTTGATGTTGAACATATCACAACACAGACAGTCTTAGCATTAAGTAGCTTCTGTCAATATGTGGAAACTGCCATCGTAAATTCATCAAGCCGATTTTTTTTATCGTCGGTTTCAAAACTGAAAGAGCACATACCATTGCTCCCATATCGTGGGAGTAATGTCTTCTCACGGGGCTATTTATCTAAGACTTTTACCATGACACGACAATGATATACAATACCAAAACAATATCGTGTGCTATTAGTGCTACATATTGAACTTGAATATCCTGGAAAACAAAATGCAGCTCAGTTGGCAATATGGAATACAGCGCTGTGTTACTGCATTACCACACGTACGCAATGCGTGCCTATTTTCTCTAAAGATGACAGGAATTTTCTCTTTCTGACAAATGATTAACAGGCTGATGGCCAAGTCTTTAACATCAGAAAAAGATCTGTTTCGTTGTATCAACGTGTGAGCCAAAGGGCCTCTGCTGGCACGACCTCTGGGTGACCCCTTAAATGGTCTTAATGACCTTCGACTTGAAAAAATTGACTGGAGCACTGCAGTTCAATACCACCCAACTTAGTCCCTTCTTAATCAAAATCAGTCCCATCTGTTTTGGAGAAACACGTACCACAGGCAACCCAGTGTAGGAGCAAGGATGGCACATTTGGTTAGTGTGCGGCCTTGATGCAAAAGGTCCTGAGTTTGATTCCCGGATCTTGCATCCTTGTTTCGACTCTTTCCGTTCTGTGTAGCTTAAGTAGCTTTAAATACCCGTAAAACGGAGCACTGATGGAGAGGGGAGAGTAAAATGAGCGCACTGTCGACCTCAGGTTTGTCAGTTGAATTACTGTTACGAGTTATAGACGTTAAATATGGTTGCTTTTTACTTTAGTGTACGTTCATGAAGCGTCTAGTTTTAGAAGGAACCAGATCACTTTGGCGCATTGGCGGCAAACAACTTTGCCATACAGGGGGAGGGTGCAAGAGTGGGTTTCCCCCACCTGGGGGCCTCCTTAGGGGGAAATTTTGAAAATTTTGGTTTTGTAAGAAATCACTTTAGACCCTAAAAATGCGATTTCCAGCAATTTTTGATGAAGATCTTTTTTTTTTCGTAAAAAAAAAACAAGAACTGCAGATGAAACATAGAAAAGGCGATTTCAGGTGGAATCTCTGCTGTGACATACACGAAGTACCATTACAAAACCAGTGGTGGGGTTCTTGGAATCGCCGCATTGTGCTAACTTTGGAAAATTTGTGTGATTAAGTCAAGCTGATGGGCATTATTGTTGCCTCATTTCAACCCTTTGTTTGGAATACACATGGAGTACTTATAATCTTGATGTTGAACATATCACGACAAAGACAGCCTTAGCATTAAGTAGCTTCCGTCAATATGTGGAAACTGCCATCGTAAATTCATCAAGCCGATTTTTTTATCGTCGGTTTCAAAACTGAAAGAGCACATACCATTGCTCCCATAACCTCTTTGCCTTCTTGACTTGCCGACGGTGGAAACTAAAGACAGCGTGGTTTGCTGTCTCCGCTTCATCGTGGAAACTGAACAAGAAGGGAATGTTCACGTGCAAAGAAATGACATTTGATGTGTTCAAATGGCCGTGAAATATTCCTGCCAAAACTTGCTCTTCCTTTGACGACCCTTATTCTTTAGGCTCTATTTCTAGCTTGGCGTGAGGATGCCCCCCTCGCCCTCATCCCGGGACAATGTTGTATTATATCCTGTTTCCAACGAGCGTACAGTGGTACAACATTGATTAGGGTGAGGGGGAGAGGGAGGGGTCTCCCTGAGAAGCAGTTTGTGGACTATTCTTCTTTGAAAACAATGAAAGTGTCGTTGCCAGCATGCTTTGTTGGCAAACTGTCTCAAGTAATTTTACCGCCAATTGTGGCTAAATTTTACAACTCAAGGTGTGAAATTAAGACTGGCCAGGGAGGCTTAAATGATGACTATCATACTTACAAAGTCATCCACAGGCTGGAACGACTTACTCCCCATCAGATGGCTTCTTGACCACTGGAATGACAAAAAAAAAAAGAGAAATCCTAATGATTTCAATACCAGAATGGGGATTGCTTAGACATTTAGTGAGATTTTTGCCAACCCTTCGCTGATTGTTCTGCGCATTATGGCCACCAAGTTGCTCTCAAAGATACATGTATAACTGGCAAAAATTAATCAAAACTGCTGAAACCAACATGGACATTTAGATAATTGCTGCCCGCACAGAGTAGCCTCCTATTTCTGCCCTGATATCTCAACTTCACGTTATCAGTTTGTTATCAGTTCCAAGGCCCCACTGCATAGAAAGTCTGCAATTTGTGAATTTATGTTTGACAGACTTGAATCTGTGATTACTCATTATGTCCTGTTTGAGTCAATTCATTATCGTGAAAGGAAGCATTCGAAGGGAGTATTATAATAAGTTACTCAGTAGCTTGTGGTCTCAGACAATAGAGAATGTGAGTCAGGCAATAACTCTGAAGTCGATAAATCATGATCAATAGAAGACGAAGCTTTGCTTTCCGACATGTTTTCGATTGTTTACTCAAACAAAAGCCAGTTATATGTTAAGTAAGTGATGTCATCAGTCCTTGCTCCAGGTTTTCTCGAATAAGTAATAACATTGAAATGTTAGTGAAAGTAAGTTAAATTCATTATATGAAAAGCGTATACAAAATCTTGGTGGCATTTCCTCGAGGATTTGAGACTTTTTGAAAAACCATATTTTTTTCGTCAGAGTACCCCTTAATTTAAGGTGTCTGAACACAGTTTTTGATACCTATGTTTCATTTACGTTTTTCTCTAAGACCCTTGATCCTTTGGTCGCCAAAAATGGTAGCAAGCAAGTTAGCAACACAAACTTCGATTTTTTGATAGTTAAGCTGACATATATGCCGCTGCCATGGCAACTTGAATAAATGTAAACAGGCTGTTGCAAATACTTCAACTCAACAGCATTTGTAATTTTTAAACCATAATTTATTCCACACGTCCAGCCAGTTTTTATACGAAGCTAAAACTCCATACTACCAAAAAAACACGTGTTCACATCCGGGTTACAAAGATTCCTACTTAGTACTTCATAATACATAAATTTAGCCAAGCCTAAAAGCAGAGCTCCCTGGTCATTTATTCTTAATGCCTGTAGGGTTTGTGAAAATATAAGGTTTCGAATTCTCCACGTTTTGATGTTTCCGGTTGCTGCTTTAATAATTAAAACATTTTCTTTGCTTTCTTCTATAGAAAAATCATTGCCTAACTAGTGAATTCCACGTAAAATTTTACGCTAAGAACAGATATAGAATGAATCAGGAAGCGATGATTGCGACATCGGTTTTTCCAGTGAAATTTACTTTTAATTCACCAGTTTGGCAATAATTTTTTCTTGAACTGAATGAGTTTTAAAAGAAAACAAACACACCCTCAGCGAGCGAATGGAAAAGGTAAAAAAACATTATCTGTCAATAGCCAGCGAATAGTAATCATGCTAAAATTAGAAGCCATAAAAAAACAACTTTGTCATTTCAAGGTCAAAGAAGAGTTTTACTGATGTACTTTATTCCACTTTATCTCCGAAAACAAGATAATTCACATTTTGTTGTATTTCACTGAAACACGCCAGGTTGGCTTAGTACAAGAATCTGCAAACTACAGCAATGCAACCAAGAAAGGACGAAGTTCAAACACAATCTGCTCCAACACTTAAATAACGTTTGGGTGCTTTAAACAAACTTCTGAAAACACAAGCTCGTGAGATTTCCCTCTAATTTTAGGAGAACTCATTGCGAATACGTGTTTATAACATAAGGGCAAAATTTTCTTGTCACTGTCGAGGCACAACAAAAACCAGTTGGGCAAACGGATTAAAAAATCACTTGTTTGCTCGCATTTTAGAGGAAAACAAACAAACAAATCAACTCTTTCTTTCTGTCCAAAAGAGTACAGATTAATTCCAGTTGACAATAAGAATTCGATTCTCATTCCTGAACAAAGAAAGAACCAATCAAACCAACTTTTAAAAATACGCATCCACTTTCAATAACACATCCGTAAAAATAACAAACGGTTTAGTGCCCAAGGAAAGAATTTGTGTGCTAAGTATGAGCTGGTATTCTGTTTTGTTGTTGTCATTCTCTTTTTCGTTCTTCTTTCGTTTCTGTTCTAGAAATAGGTCCTCCAGGCATCATGTAACCTTATCAGAGCTTCTAGAGGTATGCCAAAAATTGCAAAATAAAAGGGGAGCTTTAAGCACATTAAAAATAAACACTCAGCTTTAAGTTTACATCCCGCCGCTGCTTGACTTGAATAACTGCGTAACTGTGTGGACCACAGATATCATATGTCAAACTGGATTGAAACCAGTGAAAAATGCAGAGAGAAAACATCTTCCAAACCGTTTTCCACCTGAACACGAAAAGCGTTGACTGTGTAAGAACTTTTGTTCATATATAGTATGGACGTGTAGACGCGTCGAGCCACAGAAAGCGCGCGAAAAACAAAGCCTCGCTTATGTTCAGGTGAGCTAACCTGGGTTGAGCCTGCAATGCCATCAAAAACCAGTACCTGGTCAACTGAAAAAAAAACAGCTGACCTCAGTGAGCTCTAAGCTTGAGCCCATGATATGGTCACGTCATACTGGTCAGCAGATACCTTGTTTTGACAGGTGTCAATTAATCAAAAGATGTCCAATATCAAAGATGTATCACATTGGCATACATGAAGGGGTGGACGTACGGACGTTCATGACGTCATGGCTATAAAACCAAATTTTCTTAACTATGGTGCGTGGCGCGCACGGAGCTCCACTATAATGTCCATGTAATCTGCAGCGGCAACACAGGCCTTTAAAATCGGTTGTTTATTTCCAGAAAATCGGGTCATTAGATTTTCTTTATAATTTCCACGCAACAACCTTGTAACGATGCTCACAAGTTAACCATGTTTTAGTAATAATTTGACAGAGAGATCTTTAATTATCCCTTGCTGAAGGCTCACTGGAATATCTACTGTAGAATTTCCTCTGTTAAAGTTTAAATTTTTTTCAATACTCCAGTTACTTATTTCCTGAAGTATTTTCGGGTCAAATTTCGTTAAATTTTAGAGAGTGGTTCTCGGGAAATAGGCGTATATTTCCGAGAAAACTATTTCGCATTTAATCGCAATTTTTTAACTTACTGCGCATGGGCTGCATTTAACTGGGTTCTTTCGATAACAAAGAAAAATCTGTGAATTGCGAAGTTCGTGCGTCGTAACCTTTTCTAACATACATTTCTCATAAAAGACTAAAACCATCAAAAAATAGTACAGATAGCGGAAGCATTGAGCAAATAAAATGATTGCTGTATTGAAGCCAAGAGAGGGCACAAAACTGTGTTCGGCCACCTTAAGGTGTATTGTTTTTAGGTTTCTATTTAATGCCCTCCAACCAAATGAAGAGTCCCTACACTTGTGCAGTTTTTTTTTTCTGTCATGTCATGCCTCTCTTTATCTAGGTGAATAACTAGAGTCCACTAACATATGCAATGGACTAGCATCGTATCAAAGGGAAGTAGCAATATCAGTTGCTTTAAGGTATAAACACTGGGATACGCTCAGGGTAGCCAACAGAGCCCTCACTATTAGGGCTCCTGTGTGAAATTGCTTTTGATGCATCAAAAGAATTAAACATTTTTGTATGCCTTAAGGGTGGTGCTTACAAATTCAAAGGTATTTTTACGTGGTTTATGAATGTGCAAGAAAAGAAATCTTAAAAAGTGTGAAATCCAAAATATATTGGGGGTAACCACACATTTTTTAAAGATAATTAATCAACAATATATGTAAAAAGTTGTGAGATACAAAGCTATTTATGGCGTTCCAAACTGAAGCTTAAAGGGATACTCTACACCTCAGAACAATCTTTTAAAAAAAGATAGGTTACCCAAATAAGAAGTATTGAACAGATATAAGTGGTCAATCTTCGTAATATTTGTCTAAATGGGGAACGTTTCTGGACTTGCGGTTCGAGCTATGGATCACAGGTCAAAACCGGAAGTGATGTAGAAATGAGAACTCGCAAAACACCTTCGATAATGTTTACAATGGGGAAAATATAGTGCAGGCCTTACGCTTAAAATTTGGGTAATTTTAGCGTTAGAACATTCTCGTAAATGACTTGTTCAACATCCTGACAAGATCATGACAACCATTTGTAAGTAGTCGCAACTTTCTCTAAAATTGCAGCTATGTTGTTATCTAGTGAGGAAACTTCAAAGATCCATTGTACAAATAATCACGAGTATAAGTTCGCTTTCGTACATGTATATCAAGAAGTCATTGTATCTAACACCAGCCCAAACAGTTCGACGCGACCGCAGCCCCATGTGTAACTCACTTTCGGCTTTAGCGCAACATATTAAAATGCCACATCGTTGTATTGCTGGTGGATGTTCTAACATTATAAGCTTTCACAGAGAACAAAGCTAAAACGCTAAGACAAAAACATATCTCAAGATGCTCTCGCTGGACCATCAAAACAAGCACGGAAGCCGCCACGAGGAGCTTATAGGAAACGAGAAGCTGCTAGGGTATGTTTAGTAGGAAATTAAAACTTCCCTTAATAAATAGAAAGAGAGGGGAACACGTTCAGAAAATTAAAATAATACTTAAACTTACTTGTGTTCAGCCATTTCAAGATTGTCGCGGAATATGAAAGGGAGGAATTGCAGTCGACTTCCGGTGAAAATAAGAGTGTTTGACAATAAATTCAGAGGAAACATTGCCTGCAGTTGTAGAGGTCGCTACCTAAACCCAGAAGTTATACCGGGAAAACGTTTCTGTACAATTTCGAAGCAGCCGCACTGCTAAAGGCAAGTTTTGTTTCTCTATTGATGCGTGATAGAAATACGAAACTACCATGATTATTTTCCTTGTATGTCATAAACACTGGTCATCCAGTCAGATGAAAAACAACTGTGTGCTGAAATATCCTAGGTTGTCAAACGTTCATCGCCCAAAAAAGTCAAGAAACTCAATGCACTCTTCTCAAGGAATTTTTCACGACTTCGACTCAGTCCAGAGTGACGAGGAGACAATGAAGAAGAAATGCAGCAAGATGACGACCCTTCAGACTCCCCTGACCCTAAAGAGATTGATGCAGATGATGATGTACTGGTTTTGACAACTTCGATGATTGTTTATACAAGTTAAGCGAACCATCTATCACAAGCCCTATAAATTATGCAGTCATTGTACTGTAGCAACAAACTATAGATAATTGAAGAGAACAAGCCCACTAATTCACAGGGAATCTCCCCAAAATACACCTTCCCTCCAACAAAACATGTTCCTAGTGGCAGAGTCGTCACTTCTTGGACTCTTTCAGTTTTGTGCTGTTTGCCGGTCAGAATGTGATTGGACGGTTGATTCAAGACTTGGTACAAAAAGAACAGTGTCGCAGAAATGTTTTTCCTTCAAGTTAGCTACAAGTTGGGATTTCCAGCCCTCAGATGGAGACACTCCTGTTGGGAACATCATGCTGTCCTCCTCTATCCTTTTTGGCGGTGGAAGCCAGACAAAGGTCCTGCGGATATTGAAACATATGAATGTTCCACCGATATGTTACTCAACCCTTATGAATCACCAAAAGAAGTATCTACATACTGCTGTGCAGAGGACATACCAATAGCAACAGTCTATTCTGCTAAACAACATCAAAGCTGAAGGGAGGGAGGGAATTAATAGTGGGAGGTGATGGCCAGCCACTGTGACAGCCCTGGTCATTCAGCCAAGTATGGAACCTACTCCCTTATGGATGCCAAGCAAAATAAAATCCTTGATTCACAACTGGTACAGGTTTGTACAAGATTAAATTAAAAGTGGACCCATGCAAGTATTCTTTTGCTAGGTAATACTGCATTCTAGTTACTACTTATGTTTAGAGCAACAAAGTGAAAAACTCAGGTGCAATGGAAAAAGAGGGCCTTGCAAGATCACTCACATTCTTAGCTGGAGAAGGATTGTCCATAAACACCTTAATAACAGACAGGCATGTACAAGTAAGAAAATACATGAGGGAGGCAAAATGGCTGTCCATAACAAATCACCTCATGAACAGGCATTCTGGACATGAAAATCCACTGTTTCGTAAGTGCGCTCATGGAAGGTTACATGTGAGAGAAAGAAAGAAAAAATGGCTCAAGCCAGGTACACATTTAAAAAGGCCATAAAATTCTTCAAAGTCTCTGTGAACATGACTGTCTCATTAATAGCCCCCTAGATATATATATGCACATTCAGAGGAATGCTTTTACATAAACACACTTATTTAGTATGTATCATGATCTTTGGTACTACAATCCTAGACAAAACTGTTGGGAAGGTTAGTACTTTTGAAGTCTTCATTGCTTCTCTCCCCTCCCCCTCCTTCAATGTTGTGCAAAACTGAATGGTTTCAGTGGAAAATAGTTGACTTACCCTCCAACATTGAATAGGGGGGAGGGGGGCTATGTAAGAGAAAGTGAAAGTATTTCTTTTGACCTTTAACAGAAGCAGGTTGAAATACAGCTCTGGTGTGGTTCATTTACATAACCTTCCCAACTACTTTTGTCTATGATTGTAGATGCTTATCACTATACGGGAAATCATAATTTTTTGCAGGTACACCACCATATGAAAATCTCACAGAGCTGCTGACAAAAGGGTCCCTCCTGAAAGATATAAAGCAAATTTCAGGACAACATGCCACATCTTCTCTGGAGGCCTTCCATTCTGTCTACAACCACTTTGCTGCAAAAATGCTAGCCTTTTCATACCATGAAAGGACAAGCATGTATGAATACTTGGAACATATCATAACATCATAATGCACATTAACCTTGCTTACAAATGTGAGATTTGCAGGTTGCCAAAAAACCACTCTGAATTTATGTCACATTGAATGGACATAAATGTACAGGTGTACAGGGCAGCCGCAGTTTGCTGAGCGCTGTTTTTTTCGTTTCATTTCTTCTCTCTGGTTGCTGTAATGATGGATTCTTTTGCTGTAGATCACATCTAACTGCCTGGGGTCCATTCTCATTGGTTGCCGTCGTTTCCGAATCGCCGTCTGCTTCAGAAAATCAGATATTTCTCGTGGGGCCGATACTTTCTTGGACAAATGCAGTTGGAGATGCAAATCTTGTGGACCAGAATACTTACAATGGAACCGATTTTGCTAATGAGCTCTCATTGTTGCTGCCAACCTGGAACACCACAGCCAACAACAATACGACTGTCACAAATAATGGAACTTTCTGCACTAACAAGGCCTTATTGTCATGTTTTTGGGGTTGGAATTTCAAGATCAAAAGCCATAAAAGACTGTGTGCGTATTATTCAAATTCAACAGCAACATTCCATTGCTTACTTGTTGGCGACTTAGTATTTAAGCTTGATCCCGGTCCTGAGAACAATGATAATTTATCTACGCTGTGTTTGCATGGTATTTGGAAAACACCTCCATCTATGCGATCAAGAAACTTGTCCAACCTCATTGTCGTGAATGGCTTGCCTCTGGTCAGGAATTTCAAACGCTTATTGTCATTCTGCTTAATGAACGCTCGATCTGTGAGAAATAAATCAGTTGACATTTTTGACTTCGTTTATGA
>NC_090895.1:7204017-7214017 GCF_036669925.1 Montipora capricornis | reverse complement strand
TGGAACTAGAAAAAGATAATACACACTCATATAATGTAAAATGTTTACGTTTTTAAAGAGTGAATAAATGGTAGTATGAATGCCCTCTTTATGTGGATAATGTCATTGATTCTAGTTGAGATGGAAACAGATGAAGTGTACAACAACTGTGTCTTTCAGAATTTCTCCCTATAACAGTAAAAAAGTATTTGCCAAGATGCATATTAACATAGTGAACTGACAAGTATTATGTACTGTTTAAAAAAAATGCAATTGCTACCAGGATGTAGGCAAACAAAGTTCCTTTCCAATGAAAGGCGAAAGAAAGAGGTTACGCCCAGCTCAGCAGCAAATAAAACTAGACGCTACATGACCGTAAACTGGATTGCCTGGTGTTGAACTACAGCATTCCAGTTAATTTTTTAAGGTGGGAGGGTAATTCAGACCATTTGAAGGGGTACCCAGACGTTGTGCCAGCAGTGGCCCTTTGGTTCACATGTTTCTCACGTTGATTATGTCCCAGGGGCGAGTCCAGAAATTACAAAAAGGGGGGGGGGGGGGGGGGGGCGAAGAAATTGCATTGAGAAGGCACCCCCCTCCTCACATGCCCACTATCCGAAAAATTCACATTAGTGATGTATATTTCAAAAAGAATTAAAGCTCTGAAACTGAAATAATCATTATCTTAAGTAAAACTGCCTTATGCACACTGTACCATTTGGAAGTTGGTTGGTTACAGCTCTTTAAATACTGTACAGGGAAAAAGGGAGGAGGGCATGACAAGCTAAAGATACCCTGGGTGCCAGAGAAATTTATTTTCAAGGTTGGAGAGAACGCTACAGTCAATGGTTGACAGTCAATGATGACAATCCTCTGGCACCCGAGGTAGCCAAAAGACAGAGATTTCCAATTCTCAGCAAAAGATTAATGGCAATAGCTCGTAAAAATATTTCAGCAAAAACATACTTGCGAACATAGCAACCTAAATTATCACAAATCACAATGTTGACAACACAAAAGCGAAAGAAAAGGTGAATAAATATGAAATTGTTATTATCTGATTGTTTTTGCGTTAGATTAAATTGATACAATAATACTTTTGAAAAATCTTCATGTTAACAAGTAATGTAAACAATCTTCACACTAGTAAGTTGGATTAACCAGGAACATAAAGAAATATTTTTGGCTTCACCATAGTGACAAAACAAATCTTTTTCTGACATTAAAAACCATAGCTACGTATTAATCATTTGCCAGAAAGAACACAACTTCCTGTCAGCTTTATGAAAACTGCTCGCGGGGTGTCAATTTTAACCCATGTATGCAAATTTCTTAAGCTCGAATATCACACAATAACATGAATCAACGAAGGCCGAAGTGTCACAAAAAGGTTTTCCAGCGAAAGGTTTTATTGAAACAAACAACATGTTTTCTATTAGAGGCAAAAAATCCTTCCTATTTCATTGCGTGCGTGAAAACAAGAAACCCAATTCGTGTCAAATCAGCTATACGCAACAAAATAAATTCAGGATCAAATCCTTTTCTGAAGAATCTTTTCCTTAAATAATGAAGCAAAAAATGGACTACAAGCTTTCTTTCGAAATAATTCGTGACTAACGAGAACAAGCTTTCTTTCAAATAAATCTTCACTGTCACACCTCCAATTATGTTTTCCCTGAAGACTGTGCAGACTTGAGAACAAAATAAATGTATGGCTAGACAACCGAGATGCGACTTCAGTAAACGCCTTCAGATGCATTTGAGGCGTTCGATTTCCTCAATGTTTTTAAGCCCATATAGAATTTGCCATTTGCTTTGAGTGCTGTTACATAACTTCTGAATTAGTAAAATATTAATTTAGAAACAAAGCTCACTTAGTTGATATGGCGATCAAATTGTTGTCGAAGTCCATTACTCCTGGCTTGTAAGATTCTAGATATTTATTTTTCACCGCCTGACTTTTTTATACAATTGACTTTCCATTCTTGAGCTCCATAAGGGTATATTTTGTTTCAAGATCCACCGAAATGCCATTTGCATTACAATGACTTTTTATGCCATTGCAGGTTAATTAAATATTCTACTGTGTCCGTTGCATAAGATCTATGCATTTCTACCACCCCCTGGAACCTACATGTACCAAAAATAAGTGTACATGACTCTACCCACAAAGACACTACTTAGCAAGGGAGTGACAGAAAAGACTTTTCCTGACACAGAAAAAAAAAACTATACCCTCCGTGAGGGTACACTGGGTTGCCTGATTAACGAGCAGCGTTCCACGCAATATTTTTCAAGTTGGAGGGGGTCACCCAGAAGTCATACCAGCAGAGGCCCTTTGGCTCACAGGTCCTCACACGTTCCTTTTCTGAGGTTAAAAACCTGGCTACCGGCCTATTAATTAATCATTTCTCAGAAAAAAGAAATTCCTGTCCTCTTTAAAAAAAATTGACACGCATTGCTTACGTGTGGTAGTGAAGTAACACAGCGATTTATTCCATAATGTCAACTGAGCTGTGTGTTGTCTTCCACGCGATTCAAGTTGTCCTTGCATAATATGTAGCTCTAAAAGTGCACGATATTGTTTTGGTATTGTCTATCATTGTAGTGCCATGGTAGAGGTCTTGGGTAAATAGCCTGAGAAGACATGTGGTTACTAGCAAAGCACTGAGCCCAGAAAGATTGAGGAAAATAAATGGGAAGTGAAAAACATTGTCTTCTGGGATGACATGTTGACAGTTGTCTTTGTGTAATATGTAGGTCTAACAGTACACAATATTGTTTTGGTGTTGTATACCATTGTAGCGCCATGGTAGAAGTCTTAGGTAAATAGCCCCTTGAGAAGACATGTGGTTACTAGCAAAGTGCTGAACCCAGAGAGATTGAAGAAAATAAAAGGGAATCGAGAAACATTGGCTTCTGGGCTGACATGTTGATCATGCAACTTCTTTCCACCACAAGTGTAAGCGTGCACTGACAGCATCTGACAGCTTTGAAAACAAAAGTTGAAAGCTAAGTTATTCTTTCTGTTCGGCGGGGTTAGTATCTGGATGGGCGACCTGAGAAATATACCACTCGGTAATAGAATCATAGGACCGAAAATTCTATTTTAATGCTATCAAATATGAACCAAGCAAGATACAGATTTTGTTAGCTTGCTTTATGCAAAACAAATATTGATGTAAAAGTAAATAAATATGGATACACAGTTTTTAAGAAGAGCAGAAGGAAGTTTCAGGACGGTCGATCGAGAATAAAATATTTTGCCATCGGTAACAAAATCTACGACATGAAAACAACATTAATTTTGAATCACGAATATAAAAAGTTACCATCCGCGAAAAACAGTGTGTGAGCCTCTAGTTGATTTGTTGTAATTGTACCAGATTGGCTGCACCGAGGAAATCGCCCATCCAATTCGGCGGGCGCAGTGATCAAGTTACCGCATTATTTTACCGCGGCATGTTTACTGGCGAAACAGTGAAGCATCTGTGTCAAACGATGCCAAGCTACTGGGTTTTTGTTTTTGTTAGTTTTCTTTTTCTTTCAATTGTTATAAATTTTGACAAGAAATGTGCGAATTCAACACAAAGATCACAATCACCCAACTCTCAGAGGTTGACCATTGTTTCTGGAAAATCAATTTTATTCTCCAAGACAAGGTTATTTATCACCAGGTAATTCCATCGTTTTGGTAATAGCGGCTACTTTATTATTCATCAGCATCACAATCTTTTGCCGATTTTGGGGGTAATTTTGTTGAAACTCAAGCACGCTTCCAACAGACCTGTTTATTTTCGTGACTTATGCGTTACCACAAAAATTCTTCCCGTATCACATTTCAACACATGTATGCAAATTTGCTAAGCTCGAACATTACACAACATGATAAATTTACAAAAGCTGGAAATTTCACAGAAATATTTTCCACCGAAACATTTCTTGAAACAAGCAACATATTTGCTATAAGAGGCAAGAAACCCTTCCTATTTCAGTTGCGTGCGTGCAAGCGAAACACACAATCACAAAGCATATGCAATTAAATAAATTTCTGACAGTTCACATTCAACCCTTTTCGAAAGAACCTTGACCGTAAATAATAAAGCACAAAAGAGACAACAAGCTTTCATTCAAGTAATTTTTCACTGTCACATTTCCAATTTTTTTTAACCTTTGCAGAGTTGAGTACAAAATGAATGTTACTTGCCAGACAAACAGGCAAACTTTAAATAGATGCGACTTCAGTAAACACTGTGAGACACACAACATAGATCACAGATCTACTTGTGGTGTTCGATTCCTTCTCTGTCTTTGTTGAACCCATAAGTTACCAGAGAAATTTCCATTTGGTTTCAGTGTTGCACATAACACCACCTTCGCGAAATATTAGAAGTACAGCATATTTTGATTTCGGCTCGACGGGCGAAAGATTCACGCTGTCGAAGTCCATTACTCGTCGCTTTTTTAAGATTCCAGATCTTTATGTTTCACCGCCTGTCTTGACGTTCCATTCTTGAGCTCCATGTGGGTATATTTTCTTTAAAGATGTACTAAAAAGCCATTTGCGTTACAATGACTTTCGACGCCATTACAGTTAATTGTGCAGAGCAAGCTACGCATTACCCCAGCCCCCTCAAACCTAACAAAATATGCACAGAAGACTCTATGCAAAAGACACCACTTAGCAGGGGAGTGACAGGCAAGACTTTTCCCGACACGGAAAATAACAAAAAAACCCACGAAATGAAACCGAGATTCCGACTGGGTTTGGCAACCCAGTAAAAAGAAAATGACTAAATGCCACCAATTTTGCAACTGGTTTGCCTTACCAGCAACCCAGTAATTAATAAGACATGAAGCCACAAGCAACAGGCCTAGCATCTCGTTTGTGTCACATGTTCTGCAGATTAATTTGCCTATATTGTTATTTTCCTCTATACTTGTTGTATTATAATAATCATTTTTGCCTCTTACCGGGATTGTGTTAATGCAGAAATCATGCATTTTTGCGCAAAAATATCCATAAAATGTATTTACAAAATCTTAAGGCGTCCTAGGACGCAGGGTGCTTGCTCAAAGAACAAAAACCCTTTGACAAACAAAGTAAAACTGCACGGTGATTAAGAAGAATCGCCATTAGATTTAGCAGAGTAGGATAATAGAAAGCACTACAAGCATGCCTGTCCACCATTTTGACTTCTCAATCCATTGAACTGGGGCAGGTGTGACTGGACAAAAGCAACCGACACATTTTTGCAGTAGGGCATCAAATCATGGAGGGAAGACATCCATGGGCAGTTTTTTGGACAAATGGTTCAAAGTTTCAGTGGCTGCATATGAGACGTGACAAAGGAGACTTGTCACTGATTCGCAAGGATTGTTCAAAGGCCAATACTTTCACTCCTGGATGCAAACATCTTTAAAGAGCAGCTTTATTGCAGGAACTTCAGCCAAGTTATCCATGATACTGCTCTGCTTATCTTTGATTGCCCATACTGTAACTGTAGCTATATGATGTGTTAAGGACGTTCGCGCTAATTGTTTGTGCGCAACGTTACTGCGCAGGTAACGCGACTGTAATATGTCACGCATTACTTCGAGCATTAGTGAAGTTGAGGTTTTAAAACCTTTGCAAAAACCGTGGACGATAAGTCTTGCACAGCGTTGGATCAGAGAAGATCGTGATCAGTCAAAATTGATTTAAAATATTTATGAAAGTCAAGTAGACTACTGCACGACTGATATTCGCGAGGTTTTATTAGTCGTGCACTAGTCTACTTGACTTTCATACAAATTTTTCAAGCATGAGCATGGCGACAGAAACCCGGAGGAAGAAGTTCCAGGCCTGCAAAAGAATGGCACATTTATTTCCAAATCATCATGAAACTTCAAAGAGAAGTGAGCGGGAGGATGGAAAAGCTCTGGAAAAGGTAGCTGATCGAGTAGACTAGTGGCTGAAACTCAACGACGAACCGTTGCGTAAATTTAATGGGACTGTTCCTTTTTAATGCTTTTATTACCCTATGAACTTAAGTTCAAAGTGAATACATGTTTTTAAAGTGCTTTTCCTTTACTTTCGTGAAAATTGAGCAGTATTTTCGTCCTCGTCCGTTTGAATAGTGCGGACCTGCGTGGAAACAATCAGCGATTGAATTTCACAAAAAACACACTCCAGAGGATGAGCATGATGGCAATGGAAAGATATTATACAAAACACCAACCAAATGAAGATGACCCCTGCTTAAAACTTCGTTGCTATGCTCGAGAAAGGTTTGTTTTCGGTAAAAACCTTTCATCTCTTCAATGACCGATTCTC
This sequence comes from Montipora capricornis, assembly GCF_036669925.1. Taxonomy (NCBI): domain Eukaryota; kingdom Metazoa; phylum Cnidaria; class Anthozoa; order Scleractinia; family Acroporidae; genus Montipora; species Montipora capricornis. Next base: position 7,207,722 of record NC_090895.1, on the reverse strand, counting down.
TCTTTCGTTCCAGTCCTTGCCCGACAGTTCACGCAAAATCGTGCCAAACGAACCTTTCCAAGAGCTTAGCAAAATCCCATCGACCAAACACGTTCAGATCATCGGTGACACCTATTATTTTAATCATGAATCACTTACTTTACTTACTATCTACAAAATATGATGAAATGAAAAAATTCTCACCGTAAGAAGTTATCTTTTTTTAACATTTTCTTTCCTCGTGCCATCGAATTCCGGTAGTGGTTGCAACAGATAGAGCTTACGAAAATGCTCATTGAGGATGAGCTACATGTAGAGCTACTGTTTACACAATTCCCTAGTGGCATGCAATTATTGAAAAATCTCAGTCCTAAAAACCTATGCACAGAAACCTTCCCTCTAACAGTTTATTTTTATGATTTTTGATGGATGAGCAGATGAGCCTAAATCTCGCTATTATGACCGATTTCTCGAAATTAAGGCATTTTTCCACTGCCATTTTCTCCGAAACAAAGTCGGTGACCCCCATTTTTTTTTTCATTTTTGGAGTAAGTACTTTATGACCTAACTCTAGGCGAGAAATGAAGAAAATCTCACCGTAGGAAGATTTTGGCCCGAACGTCCTTAAGTAAAAGTTGTGAGACAAAAACAACGATAAAGACAAGTTAAGGTCTCGGTAAAGGTAAATTTGGGTGTCTCACTCAATTTTTTTGTTTTTGCAAATCTTGAATCCGTGGGGCGTGAAGAAAATGTGACCGTCCAGATGAAAAGGATGCTTAGACCATTTAAATGCTTTTGCAAACTTCGCATTGTTTGGTTTATGAGTTTTGTTTTGTTTGTCATGTGAGAAGTTATAAGTCAAGGACCAATTAAACCTTGCACATTTTGCATCGTTTTCAAAGTTATTTTGAAAGATTGACTCCTGCCTCTGTGATGTTGTGCTTACATTGTACCCTCTAAAACCCTTTATCCTTGAACAATGAAACAGTTTAGTTCGATTTTCTGAGAACTTTTTCGAAACTCAAGGACAAAATGTCCGCATATACAACAACTGCTGAACGGCAAAACTATTAAGCGCTTGAGGCCCTGATTTTTTTGTGTATCCACAGTTCCAGAATTTAAGAAAGAAATTAAGAAATTTGCCTTTTTTTGCCATCAAAAATGGAGGCTCGACTTATACACGGGTAAATACGGTAAGTACAACATTAGTGCTTATTTCTTTCATTAAGCCTTCTGATTTGTATCGACTAAAACTAGCCATACAAGCTCTCTAAATTCAAAACACAACACAGAACTTGGGCCACCTGTGCAGTGAACGGCTAATAAATTATTATAACTCATGCGAAAATATTGTATTTAACAAGGTAGTCATATGCGATTGAAATCAACAAACAAAACAGCCATGAACCAGGAAAGGTTAGGGCATTGAAAGTCCAAAGAAAGTTTAACCCTGCGAAAAAAATTACAATTTTTTCACTATCCCTGGAGAGATCATGCGAAGATCAAAATGTTATATTCGTATCATTGATGCAAGAGTACCCACATTCCTTGCTAAATTTGCAAGAATCAGTTTAACTCATACTGTTTTTATGGCGGATTGTGATCAAGATGTGCTTGATAATTAGGAAATAATCGCCCAATGTAAAAAGTTTTTTACAAAACAGATGTGGGTGCTCTCATATTGGAAAGGTGGCCCGCGTTGCCAGCAGTTTTCAGAGGAAGGTTTGCAGTTGAATATAAACAATCTCCTGGAACTGACACATGCAGAACTCGAGCTTGTGATTCTTGCTGTATCCAAGTGCAGGAAATTGAAGTCATTGGCAAAAAAGGGAAAGAAAGATCGTGTTGCAGCTTTCTATACCAAAACCGTCTGATCTGCAAAGACATGTTTTTCCATCTCTAAGCTATTCGTGGTCCCATGGATTAAAAGAGCACTTGTTTCAAGTCAGTGTGAAGCCACTGTCACTGCCGTTAAAATCCAAAAAAGCAAATCCCTCTGAAAAGTTCGCATGATACAAGCAAAAAGCAACCTTTGAGGCGCTTATCCCCAAATCTAGTGAGATGCAGCGTAGGAGCGGTCTCAAATGGATCGCAAATCGTGGAAATTACTCAAATTTACTCAGTGGCCTAAGATTGTTATTGATAAAGTTAATTGGTGATCGTAATGCGGCTGTACTGAAAAAAAGAACATACTGTTCAACCAAGAACTCGAATACAGTAAAACACACAATTCATTCTGAAGCCTAACCCATAAAAAAGATGAAAAAGTCTGCTGTAAAAGCATGGTAGCAACACGCAATCTTGTCAAAAAATTTTCATTTGGTCACAGGGACTTGTCCCATGAATATTTATACAAAGGGACCAGGGCAATTTGGGGGAACAAGTTGCAGGGACTTGTCCCTCGAATTTAAACCAGCTTGATTTCGTGGAACAAGTTGTAGGGACCAGATTCTGGTCCCTGCGACTTGATTTTTTGGTTTAACTGGGCATTTCACATGAAGGGACTTCGTCGCAGGGTCAAGTCCCATTGTGTGTGCCGACCTTTCAGCAATCGCTTCAACAGTTATAGATTAAAAAAACCCTTTTTGAAGCGCAACTAAAGAAATATATAGATTAACAAGCATGTGAAAGTGACTAAATTTGATGTGAACTCAAATCCATCGAACAAGAAACAACGCATGACACACATCACGAGTCATTTGAAAGAAAGATTGTCTCTTGGTTTTATGGTGTTGTTTGAATGATTCGACGCTTCTCCAAACAAGTGGTATGTGATATTTGTTTACTTTAACTCTATGTGATCTTGATGGCAGTTATAGATAAGAACTGATGATAAAAATAGATATAGACAAAAATTTGATGTGAACTCGATTGATTGACGACAATCAAACAAGAAACACCATATAACACCTATCACAAGTCCTTTGAAAGAATGATTCTTTTTTGGTTTAACGATGTTGTTTGAACAAGTGAACGCTTCTCCAAACTAGTGGCATGTGATATTATCACACAGTTGTCTACCTAGTTCATACAAGAGGACTTTTCTAGCAAACGAGTGGCCAGTTTTTTTACACGGCTGGCCAGGTTGGTCGCATGAATGCGGAAAATTGTTAGTGCATGTTTTTGCGTGAGAGGTCACAGATGAATTGTAAACAAACAGCTGAAACCAACATTGCTCAAGGTTCATTCTAACTCAAGTTATACCTTTAAAACTAAATTAAGAGTAATATCAACTTGCGCTTATTCGTCTATCTATTTTATGTACACAAACAAATGTCCATTATGTTTGGTTCCGAACTCATCAGAGTAGGGAAATCCACAATGGCAAATTGGTGTTTGATTTCTTCTTTTCTGAATACCCATGTTCCACTGGGAAATTCCATCCATGATCTTGCCTTGTGCCAAAGCTATTCCAGTAACCATAATGCAAGTTGACCTTCAGAATTTCATCTTTTATTCTGCATTTTAATGTTCCTTCCTTCTCACTGCTAACTATGAGCTGCACATGCCCCTTCCCATCTCCAAGTTGCTTTTTAAATTCCTGGCAATCCTCAAACATGTCAAATGTGGCACTGTCTGTCACTCAATTGGCATCCTCATTCACCTCAATTCCATATCTGGTACAAAGAATGATCTCTTTGTACAGAAGTTCAAAAACTTCACTTGGCATTGCTATATCAAAACAGACCTCCCACAGATGTAGCTTGCTCATTCTCGGAGACAGGC
>NC_090895.1:7191517-7199017 GCF_036669925.1 Montipora capricornis | reverse complement strand
CATGAAAACCAAGAGTAGCCACGAACAATTTTGAGTCGAAATGCCCGGTGTTAAACGTGGACGTCAGAGTTTGACTTTTGAGTATAAGCTCAAAGTTATCGCTTGTGCAGATAACTTTGTGAGTTCACGAATTTCTTTTGCTTTCGGGTGCGGGTTATCTGCTAGTGCGGGTAATCTGTTGAAATTTTTTTCTTGTTATTGCAAAAAATGACCAATATGGTGCGGGTAATGTACCGCAGGTAAACGCGCGGAAATTACAGTATATTTAATTAAGTTAACACAACAGAAAGACACTTACCTCATTTTGACACGAAAATGCTTTACTGTTGCCATAAAAACTATCCAGTTAAGCTCGGATGTTACACAACATGATGAAATCATAAAGGCCACCTTTTCCAGCGAAATATTTTTTGAAACAAACAACATATTTGCTATAAGAGGCAAAAAATCCTTCCTATTTCACTACATGCGTGAAGACAAAAAACTCAATCGGGTCAAATTACTCTCCGTGTCAAAAACGCAACCAAATAAATTTCCACTAGTGTTCAGCATCAAATCCTTTACTAAAAAACCCTTTACTTGAATTATCAATAAAAAAAGGGGCAACAAGCTCTCTTACAAATAATTTTTGACTTACAAGAATTTGTGCAATTTCCAATTGTTACAAGAAGACTGTGCAGAATTGAGTGCAAACAAATAAGCCAGACAACAGAGATCACAGATCCAAGTTTTTCAATTCCTTCTCTGTCTTTGTTAAACCCACAAGTTACTAGAGAATTTTCCATTTGATTTCAGTGTTGTACAAAACACGATACCTGTACATTATTAGAACTACAGCTCACTTTGATTACGGCTCGATGGGCAACAGATTGTTGTCGAAGTCCATTACTCGTCCCTCTTAAGATTCCAGTTTTTTTTTCACTGCTTCTCTTGTTCAGTATCCAATTGACTATCCATTATTGAGCTCCATAAGGGTACATTTTGTTTACACATCCACTAAAACGCCATTCGTGTTACATAACTTTCGACGCCATTGCCGGTTAAGTTAATCATTCTACTCTGTCCACCAGAGAAATCTCCGCATTTCCCACTACCCTCTTGATCCTAACAAAATACGCGCAGAACGCTGTATGCACAAAGACACCACTTAGCAGGGAGTGACAGGCAAGGCTTTTACCAACACGAAAAAAAAAACGGAAAAAATAAGATAAAATAAAACTAACAAATAAAACGCAGATTCCGACTCGGTTTCGCAAGTAAAACACATGAATCAAAGAATGGTAAAACCCTGAAGTCTTAATTGAACTGCCAGAGAGATCGAACCTTTAAATGGCCATTGGTACCCATGTTTTTCATATATAAAATGTCTGCTGAGTGTAAAGGTGCTCAGAATAAGACATTGTCTTTCATTAATGTTGCTTTTTTTTTTTCAACATTTTAATTGTTCGCACTCAAGTCTAGGACGTGTAACGTCCGTGACAAAAACATCCATGACGAACTTTTGTTGCAGGTATATCTAAAATGTTCTGGTTAACCAGAGCTTTGTCTCTATCAGAGAGTTTCTGTTGGATGGTTAGCTTTGTGGCAGGATTGTCTTGAAAATGTATCACATAGTTATTTAAGGAAAGGAAACATTTGTCTAAAAGTCACAGATGTTATGTAATGTCTGTGACATTATACTTGCTAACAAAAAATAAACCCAGAATTTCAGTTCCCCCCCCCCCTCCCTAAGTAGAACATTGTTGCCAGCAAAGTGGAATTTTATTTTCTGAGAACGATAACGTGTCCACTTTGTAGTACAGTGTAATATAATTCCAATTAATACATCTTTTCACCACACCACTCGTGTGGAATTGCTCTAATATGGCTTCAATAGTACCTAATGTAAAATAGGCTCCAGTGCACTTTGAAGAGATTACAGTTGTAGGACATTGAACATTGATAAACAAATAGAATATTGATATACCTGCATCAACCTACATGCATCTGAATATACAGTAACTGTAACTTACCCGGTTCCTCTTTTTCCACAAGGCTTAAAACAACAGGACCAATGGTAGTTTTTCCATCTGTGCCAATGCAACTGTAGTTTCCAAAATGGCTACTCTTTACTGAAGCAATGGTGAAGCATTTGTTTTCTCCAGTTTGAAGCTTAGTTCCATTCTTCTCCCAAGTCACTATTGGTGGTGGATAGCCATTAACTGGACAGCACAATGTCTGAGTCACATTAACTGCTGTAAAGATGGGTCTTCCATGAGAAAATGTGTCATCCAGTTTCAGGGGTTCTTTGGTTGAAATAAAAACAAAAAAGGTATATTTCTATGGTGAGATAAGATTTTCAAGTTGGAAAGCTTCACCTTGAGGGAATTTGTCACCAGTCAGTGAGGATAAAATGTACAGTTGCGTAACATTCGAGGCACGTTCCCTGAAAGTTATTACATGTACAATAATCAGTGCAGTTATGAGTGCTACAGTGTACATCAGCAGCACCGAAATGAAAGCTTGAAATTTTCTGCCGTTGACAAGATTTGACCTATGGCTTCCGCTACCTGTACAGTGCTCCACATGTACCAATTATTGAGCTACACTGTAACCAACTGGGAGCTAGTCCCTTTGTGAGTTAATGATAAACAAGGAGAAGTGCAAAAGAACGCAAATGTTTGTTCACTACGGCCTTCATTCCCCCATCTTTCAACACTTTCCGCTTCGCAAATGTGTTTTTGAAGTTTGTCAACACAAAGGAGGCGTGACTATGATTGGACGACACGATTGAGACAATGCAGTCATGTCAGGAGACCAAGCGGAATAAGGAAATTTGCGGTTGACAAATTACGGTCTACCACCCTGGTAAGGCTCACTTTGTTATCAACACTAGAAGCCATGGCCACTTTGGTGATAAAGCACCGCCTTTGAAAGCTATTTTGTTGCAATATTCACAGCCTGGAGTTGCTTGCAGGACAGCTATTGCGTTGATGATGAGTTGAGAAGAAAGTTCAATCTTTGTCAATTGATTCTGATGTGGAATTGTGTCCGTGGGAACATTTTATCCCAGAAAATTTGACTCAAATTGGTGGCACCTGACAATTTAGTCTCCAGCCTAGGGATTTTATAACCGTTGACAACCCAGAAATTGAAAAATGGCTCAAATCACATCAGATCTGGAAACTAACCACACAGGAAGGAAGCTATCCACAATGGCAATAAGGTTAGGCTTTTTTAAATTATTGAGGTTTTTGTCATATAATTACCTTCTTAAGCTTTTCATCGGGATTCCCATACAAATCATTACATTTTTGTTGGCCATGCTCACACTGAGCTTGGAGCACCTGTGCGTGAACATAACCTTTCATAGCTTAGTAACCAGGCATCAGATTGGATGCAAATGTGGAAGTTCACTGTTTCTTCTTCCGTTAAACTTAATTCTAAAACTCTATCTCTTGTGTACATTTACTGTGCATATGGTTTATTTTTAGCACTCATATATCACCATAATTAACATACGTCACGCCGGATAATCAATTAACCGTCACACACCGCAACCCCAGATGTCAATGGGTTAAGAGTAATACCGCCTGCTATTGTTCCAATAATTAGTAATCCAGCTGCACAAAGATTGGTAGATAGATACACTTTTTGGTAATGCTGAAATGATTTTTTATAACACCAAAATTTTTTGTGATAATATTTATACAAATCTTTTATTTCTTTAATTTTTTCATGTGATAGATTTTTGCTTATGACTGAAATGAAATATTTTTTCACACATATTATGTATATATATTATTATCTGTTTTCACTATTTTTAATCAGATTTTGTAACAATGTTAGTTGTTGTTGGTGATCATTGATGGCTTGATCGAGTTGCAGCTTTGAAACAGCATGGTTGTTATTAACTCCATCTTTTATAACTTTACATAGATTTTCCATGTCTAAATCACCATCTTTATTAATATAACTTTCATAGGTATTATATACATGTTCAATTGGTTCATTCATAGGAATAACAGAAAATTCACTTTTATTTCCGTTTTCATGTTCAACATATGGCATTTAATATTAGTTAGATTAATTTTAGTAAAAGATTGTATAGGTAAATAGAAATGGTAGATTTTGTCCATTTTCAAGTTCCAATCTTAAACAAGGTGTAATTCTATTAATAGAAATCAATGGTGGTGTTGATGGATATCTCAAATTATATCTGTGTTTTTTTAAAATTACCATTACCAGCATGTTCATACCAAATTAAAATAGCATCATTTTGATTAGTATACCTTCCTTGATGATATATTTGTACTGTAGCTATGTACACATTGCTGAAAGAGAGTGGCATTTCATTTACAAAAGCATTTTGGTTATTATCGAATTTTCCATTACTCATATTGTTGACTAATTTTTTTGATAAAGCATCATTTTTATTTTGAACATTACCTAAATTAGATATGTTATTTGACATATCAATCGGCAAATGACATTTGAATTTTTCATTTATGATTTCATATGCTTTTCCATAATCATATATATCCATTGGAATATAATTTTTCGATGCATCCTTGAGACCATAAGTAAGTGCGTAAATTGGTAATCTGTTTGGTAACTTATTGTCGTATGAGGCTTGAAAGGTAGCATATAAACGTCTTTGAATATTGTTACTAGATCCATCAGGTGATAAATTCAAAATACATCTGATATATTGATACTGGTTATTTATTTTTGGGTAAGCTTGGTAATCTATATTTATACTTGTTGCTTGAAATGTTAAAACTGAGCTATTGAATTCACTGTTGAATTTATTTTGAATATAAATTTCAATACATGCAGTATAATGATCACTATAATTGTCTCGAATTAGTTTGAATAAATTAAAATCCCATCTTATCTTATAAATGGATTCATCAGTTTTTCTTGAAATGGTTAATTTGTATGCTGCTTTATTAATAAGATGTGGTGTAAAATTATGAACAGGCTGGCACCATATCTACCAAAATTAGTAGTTAATTCAGTTTGTGTTTTCATAATACATTCAAATACGCTTTTTCTATTTTTGTGAGATGAAATATGACTCTCACCTATTTTTTGATTGACATATGATTTATTTGTACTACCATTTTCATTAGTAGGTGTTGCCATATCAGTAATTTTTTTATTGTTTACAGATAAATTTGAATCTAAATTGGAGGCATCTTTTTTAAAATATGCTTTTGATATGTTGGTTTCAATTATAGAATTTGCTTCGTTAAGTTGTTCTAAATTAACAGGACCTTTATTTCCAGATGCTTTTTTTAAACTTCTAATTTGTGACCTCTCACATGAAAACGTACACTAACTGTTTTCAGTTGAACGGCTAAAGCCGTTGGTTACCCGTTGGGGTACCCGTTGGAGGCATTGGAAAAGCCGTTGGGTTTTTTTCTTTACCCGTTGAAGGCGTTGAAAAAAGCCGTTGGGAAATTTTCTCCCAAACCGTTGGAAACGTTGAGAAAAGCCGTTTGGTTTTTTTTCCTTACCCGTTGAAATTGCTGAGAAAAGCCGTTGGGAAAATTTGTCCTACCCATTAAAGCTTCCTAGCCGCGCCGTAAACTCACCTATTTACTGTTCGGATTACAACCGGTCAAGTGTGACCTCTCAAACAAAAATATCCAACGGTAAACTACTGAGCAGATGGCTACACTGTTTCAAAATTAAATTTAAAATGGATAGCATGAAAGGACTAATGTATATGTGACCTCTCACGCGAAAACGTACACTAACGGTTTTCCGTTGAACGGCTAAGGCCGTTGGTTACCCGTTGGGTACCCATTGGAGGCGTTGATGAAAGCATTGAAGGCATTGGAAAAGCCGTTGGGTTTTTTTCTTTACCCGTTGAAGGCGTTGAAAAAAGCCGTTGGGAAATTTCTCCCAAACCGTTGGAAACGTTGGAAAAAGCCGTTTGGTTTTTTTCCCTTACCCGTTGAAAGCGCTGAGAAAAGCCGTTGGGAAAATTCGTCCTACCCGTTAAAGAATCCTAGCCGCGCCGTTTTGAAGCGACTTCAGAATCAATACGTCGCCACTTCCAAATTTTGAAAACAAAGTCCCGATTTTAGGTAGATTTATTTTATCAAAGATGACAATAACAGCATTAATTCAGTGCATCCATTACTTCATTAGCTACTGTAGTTGCAAAGTAAAATACAACAAATTATTATTTTATCCAAAGAAATGTAGCATTTCAAGTTATTTTCAAAGCCGAAGTAACGATACATTCAAAGCGGTGCGTTCATAAAAGAGCTCTTTGCTATAAATATGATATAAAAAGAGTTCTGTATCATCACTGAAGATGTCGAGGGGGCAAAAAAGCTCGCGAGAAACTCCAGGCGAGTGGTTACGTTAAACAAATATTTTTCAGTTGAAATTTGGTAAGTTCAGCATCATTCAATCACATTTAATTTGACGTTCGCACAGGATGGGTCTTCGATCTTTGGTCTTCGTTTTTGGAGTCTTTATTGTCCATTCTACCTATTAGCGTGGTTATTTCAGCTTGAAATCCGTCCAAAACTCGAAGCGCTCGACCTCAAACAATATCGAAAACTCCAGCATTGGGAGCTCCAAGGATGCGTAGCGGGATTTTCGTGTACCGGCTTGCAGCCGTCACGCCATGTGCTCCTCTCTGATTGGATGATGATTTCTAATTAGCCAATCACAGAGGAGCAAACGTCGTGATGGCTGCACGCTGTCACACCAAAATCCAACTACGCTTCCTTGGAGTTCCGAATGCTGGATTTTTTAAATTTTATTTGAGGTCCAGCGCTTCGAGTTTTGGACGGATTTCAGATACAATGGCATGAAAGGAAACCTCTGGGTTTCAGCTTGCTTGGTGCGTGATTTGAAACCTGTGCGACGTTTAGTTTGTCCATCACACATGCAAATAGTCTATTCGTCATTTCAATCGGCGACGCAAAAAATATCTTTTGCTTTATTCTTCAGAGCATGGATGCTATGCAAGAACTCGTTTGTTTTTGCTCTCTTTTTAAATTTTATCGCGTGTGACTTGTGAAAATAAATGTTATTCGCAGCGTGCACGTTTACTTGACGTTTTCACAAACAATTTTGCTTGAGTTGATGAAAATGCTTGAGCTCTAAACGTAACTGTGAATACGACTGGTGGAAGAAACTGGCTTTTGATAAAAAGAATACCGATTCTAACAGTATGTAAATTTCAGTCGAGAAGTTCACACGGCGTGATGATCGAGAGTTGTGTTGGTTGATTTACATCTCAACGTGTAAAAACATCTGAACTAGCTTTATTCTTAGCTTGAGCGAGTGGATTCCATAAAAGACATTTAAAAAGCGTCTTAAAGAGCAAGTATCATTTATGGCGACTGGTGAAAGAAACCATTAATTTTGATAAAACGAATACCGATTCACATGGTATGCAAATTTCGGCCGAGAAGTTGTCACGGTGGTGGTCGAGAGTTGTGTTGTCTAGGGTTCTATTTCATTTGCGACCTGATTTTCTACTTGCGTAGA
>NC_090895.1:7184017-7186517 GCF_036669925.1 Montipora capricornis | reverse complement strand
TGTGGAGCCCTCAGGGTTTGTCACTTGAACTGATTGATGAACTCTGCATAGACCTTAAAGGGAAATAACATTGACTCCTGGGAGTGAGACTTAACAGATTTTACAGTCTAATGCCAGACACTTTTACTGGTCAACTAGGGGCATCCTAGGGCACATTTTGACTCAATGAGCCCAGAGAAGAGCGAAAAATGCATGTTGCATGTTCAGGGTCCGAAATTAATTTTTTATATGGCCGCCAACTGGCGGCTAGATAAAGATTTTCAGTCGCCAGATGGCAAAATAATTGTGGTCGTCAAAAATTTGTGCCTGAAAATGCACGTTTTGAACTTTTTATGTATACCAGAAAGCAATGACCATGCGGTCTTGTGTAGGTGTCAAGGATTATTTTTCGCTTTCAAAAGCGGACATTTTGAACAAAAAATGTAACCGACCTCGAATGTAATAAAGAAATCCATCTGCCCCTTAGTTTGCTGAAAAGTTCAGCCATTGAAACACCAGTCACATTTTGTCTCACACAAGCCGCCATGTTGTTACCGTGCTACATTCCTCGTACCAGTCCTTTGAATCTCTTTACTGAGTCGTTGTTTTTTCACCCGCAATACAAAAAAATGTGGCAGCTTGCGAAGTTATGGAGGAAGTCAACGGGAAAACTCCTTTCATTTTTATTTCAAAAACATCGGCAGGGTAAAAAGTAAGACACTTGTTGGCAAGGGCTCTGAACTTAATAGTAGGTCGCCCATTGGCGACCAGTTGTGAAATTCTGATCGCCAGTACTCAATTTCTTGTTGCATTGGCGACCAGGAAGGCGCAATTTCGGACCCAGATGTTCCATACTCAAGAAGAGTTCCGGCGGCGTAAGAAACGAATAGTAGGGTAAATCCTCAACACCAAAAAATAAGTACTTGGTGAGTGGTAGCACGGTTTTGTGTTGCTGAAGACTATGCAGTTGTCTGGAAAAGTACATTATAAAAATGTTTGTTGCAGGCAAACAAAGCACTACTTTCGACTGCGGTGGGAATTTTTGGTGGGACTCTCCAAAAACGAAGGCTTGCCACATTTATTTACATGAAGTTTGAAAAGTCATAACGAATTCAAAGCCAAAATAACTGTGACACAAGAATCATTTCAATGAGTAAAAAAGTGCATCAAAGTTTTGCCATCAGTTCCTCCCACCTTGAGCAAGAGCTCCAAGTACTCTTGGGAAAAAAAGTAGCAGACGCTGGTTACATTGATACATTTGGAAATGGAGGTAAAATTTCCTCATTTTAATTTCCTCTGTTAGCCTTTTGGTTATTTTCTGAGAACGTAAGTGGAACTGAACGACACAATTATTGCCTCAGCTGAATGTGCGTTTATTTTTACATGTGATAGCTTTTCTCAGTATTACTGGTTTTTACTTCAGGCTAACTTAACCAATCAAAAGCTCAGGTTTTACCTTTGGAGACATCAGACAATTCCACCGAGATGCAGGAGATTTGTCAGTCAATTTAAGAAATGAATCAAAAAAAGCTACTGATATGCCACAACAATAACTCAATACCAGTTTTTCAAAAGCCTTTACAGTACCGCTCGAAACTAATTGAATCTGAAGGAATCTGCAGGTGAAACCGCAGATTCAATCACCAGTTTGACTGAGGTAAAACCTTGCCTACAGTAACCGAAAGCCAAGGTTTCACCTAGATTTTTCTCCGGTTGATTATGCCAAGGTTAAGAGAAGACGCAGTATGGCTTTTGCTTTTATTTAGAGCAGATGTTATCAAAGAAGTCTGCACATTCTTGCCGATCGATAGACCTTATTCATAAATGGCGGCCACATTCATAATTCTTTTGTTCACGTGCAAATTAGCCTACCAAGCCTCAATTTAGAACAAGAATTCTTTTCCATTCACTGTATGGTATCGAGGCTTGGTAGGCTAATTTGCACTTCGACAAAAGAATTATAAATTGGCCACCATTTATGCATAAGGTCTATTGCATCGAGAATTAATCTGCATATTTGCAATCTGCGATGGTAGGCACATTGCATTATAACAAAGTCCCTTTGAGAAAGGCATTTTTCGTTTTTTTTTTCCCAGCAAACGTCTACCCTGCGGGCAGTCTCTTTCGATCTTCCTAGATAAGTCGGGAAGAGGAAAGTAGACTCTGCTCGCCGCCTCCACATTTTGTATTGAGCATGCGTTATAAATTGAAAATTATGTATACGGTGTCGCGCGTGACCAGTAGCCACAACAACACAAAACGAAAACAAACAGTCGGGATATTTTCGAACAACTCTGGCAAACACACGACAATCAAGGAATTATTTCATTTAATACTCAAGATAATCCCATTTCATTTTTTACTGAAACATTTATAGGTTTCTGTCAGACTAGCTTCTGTAAACGACACAAAGAGGAAAAACTCGTGGGAATTCTAACAGTTAAAATTGCCACGCTGTTGTAAATTTCAAAATATTGATGACACGTGGCGATTAATCATGCGCAACAAAATTATTAAAAAA
>NC_090895.1:7164017-7174017 GCF_036669925.1 Montipora capricornis | reverse complement strand
TCCGCAGATGTAGTTGGGAGCGACTTGTTTAGCAGTTAAAATTTGATTCCTTTCCCCCCGAGATCTTTACATTCAGCAGCAGAAGCAATACTCACAGATTTGAAGCATCAAATGAGAGAAGCATATAATTTTCATTGTCACGAGTTCCTTTCAGAACAGGGATGTTTGAATTTTTTTGGAGCGTTGTGGAGCAGTGCCTTCGAATACGGCCGTGATTGTGAGTGTTGAAGCTGGATTGCGGCTTTGCCACACTCAATTGCCCCTTCACCTTGAAAACAAAAAGAACCCTCTGGCAACCAGCATAAATTTCAGCCTTGAGTAAGTACAACATTTTTAATTATGAAATCGAAATCAGGCAACTTCATTCGAAGATAACAGAACAATCGCCGATTCGACATGATATTGAATTAATTACATATGCGCGCTCGTGATTTCACTTTTTTATAACATAAAAAAAGAAAAGTGAGTAATAGGCTTGATTACAGCAGAAATCGAGTCTTAGACTTGGAAATACTAATATACTAGTTTGTTGTCCCAGGTATGGCCTAATTTCAGCCATTGGTCATAACAATTTTTTCAATTATGAAATTCTTGATCTTGTGATAAAGTTCCGTGTTTTGAGAGAAGAATGTGGCAAAGCAAAACGAGTTTCATGAGACAATTTGTGATTCCTTGGTCCCTGGAAGACAACTGGTGAAATTTGCAACATGAATTGCAGATCGATAATAAAAATTACTTACGAGGATAGAATAATTTTTCGCGCATGCAATTTGACGCCGTTGTGACAAAAACTTGGATCGGATCAACCTTGAGAAACTCTGGCATACGGATGGTTGCTCTGATCTCGGTCTTAATATCATTTAACAGGGCACAAATGTGATATTTTGCACACCACAGTGCGATATGACACGGCATGACATGACTTTTGTTTAAAATGGGCTTTGCGGAGTGGAGGAATACATGAAAAGTGGACGCAATCAAATGGTGATCGATCCTGATCCCAACAAAAATTTAAGCCAAAAGAAAAAATAGGGACGCAATGCGTACATGGTAGTGCAGTAACGTACACAGCTCTTCATTCCATAATTGTCAATTGAGATGCAGGAGATTCAAGGTTTGTCTTTGCTTGATATGTAGCTCTAATTGTACACGGTATTGTTTTGGTACCATAAATCACGGGAGTGCCATGGTAGATGTCTTAGGTAAATAGCCTGGCCCTGAGAATACATGTGGTTACTAGTAAAATACTATACCCAGAAAGATTGAAGAAAGTAAAAGGGAATCGAGATACATTGGCTTCCAAGGTGACATGTTACTCATTTTAAAGTCCCCTTCTTTGCACCTCAAGTTTAAGCGTGTCTAAGTTTTTGACACCTTTCCAAGACAAATTTGTACGTAAGTCAAGTGCTGTCGAGCGCGGTTAGTATCTGGATGGGTGACCTCAAAAATGTGCGACTTGCCGTGTCAGCAACATAGCACAGAAAATTCTATTTTAACGCTCAAAGATGCGAACTAAGCAACGTACAGTTTTTGTTGGCCTGCTTTATACAAAACAAATATTGATAAAAAAAGTAAATAAATATTGATACACAGGTTTTAGGAAGAGCAGAAGCAAGTTTACAGGAAGTGTCGATCGAGAATGAAATATAGCAACAACATTTGCGACATGAAAACAACCGAAATCTTGAACCGTGAAAATACAAAATTACCATCGGCGAAAAACATTTCGGGAGATTTTTGCTACGTTCAATTTTTCTATTGTACTTTTGGCTGCTCAAGTAAATCGCAAAATCGAAAGCAACATCGAATTCAGCGGGCGCCACTTTCATGTTACCATGCAGGTTTACTCGCGAAACATAGCATACATCATCCATAGGAATGATAAAAGATTACATACATTTGCAAATCACATTACCACGTTATAAGATGGTGCACACCTAGGGTTGCAAAATTGGATGGAAACACATCCACACCAGTGTATTTCACACAGTCTCCCCGTCTGGCTAGCGAATACTTGAACAATTTGTACTCTTTAAGCAGGTATTGATCCAGATTCCAATCAGTCTCCTTTGTACCAGTTTGAAAGGATCTGTGAACAGTGTGCAGTCCACATGTCCCAAGATATAACCATGAAGGCAAGTTCAACTCCTTGTGAGATTTCCTTAGCTCTCTTTCAAATGCGAGATTTACATTTGGGCCATCCATACCAATGTTCCAAGTCTTTGCTGGGTCTAGGTCTTTGGTTGCCGCTTCATAATGATTTAGGATGTCATCTGTTCTACCATGGCCTAAGAACATGGACTTTAGATACCGGGACTCCATTCTGCAATTCTCATTTGACCAATAACGCACATGCATCTTACTCTGCATTCCTTCATTTTTAATGACTCATCAAATAACATTGCATGGGTTGGTGATCGCTTCACGTCGTATAACAGTTTCCAGTCGAAATGTGGGCCAAGTCCGAATGTTATGACATACATGTATCTGAACTTTGACTCACTCATTGAATAATTTGCTGCAATTTCACTGTCACTGAACATTCTCTTGAATAGGTCATTTACCCCAGCATTTGAATTTCCAGAGAAGTGGGAGTTAACACATTTCAAAGCCCATAAAATCTCTGCATGGGCGACTTTTTTAGACAACATGCATAAATCGGGCAAAGACTGAAAGGCCCTACCTTCTCCAGTACCTTCTGTTACATTGTCATTCGTGGAAGTCGAAGGAGCCACCTGAGATTCTTCATCAAAAGTGAAACGTCTAGCAATAGGAACTGATTTGGCAGAAGCGCTAATGCATGCTTGGTGTCTAGTATCTTCCAAATGAGACTTAAAAGCTGCCTTCCCCATGCTCGCTAATTTAAACGCTCCGCAGCACAGTTTACAGTATGCAGCATGTTTATCGCCTTTAACACCTCGTAAGCAATCTTTATACACAATGTAAGCATTGTCTATTGTACAAGCCAATCCAAATTGAAAACACATTGACCATGGTGGGGCATTTCAATTAATATTTACCTCACACTGTGACTACAAAAAATACAAGATGGCTTCAATCTATCACATGGTAGAAAAACGGATCTCAGAAGGCAATGCAATGCATGCAACAGCGCAGGCTGAGATACACATATTTTCGCAAAATATTCCCCCGATTTCAAAATGTGACCTCAATCCTTGAATTGCTTTGATATAATCCAATATTATTTCCCATCCAAAAAAATTCAAGCAGGTTTCATTATTTTCAAGCACTTTCAGCAGAATTTCTTCTTTTCTTTCCTTTCCCTTCTGATTCATAAACATTGAATTACTTTTGCTTGTTATCCAACAAGTTTGCGACGCGAAGTGACTTGCGCATTTGTAACATGATAGCTGATGCAGTATGTAAATTTTCTGTTATAGGCTCGTGACTTTTTTCACATCCAAACTATTGTTGTCTTACACAACAATGCAACACAAAGGAAATAATTTATCTGAATAACAAAGGAAAATCAGACGCGCATGTATACGCATTCATACACACATGAATATACAGTGTTCGCGTATACATACGCTGCGTATGCGCAGTTAACGTATATCTGAGCAGTACTGTACAGCTCATGTTCTTTGAATTGTGTCTCATCCACAAGTTCTTTGGACGGCCAGATATTTATCTGTCCTAGTTTCAAGTGCAGATGATAAAATTGACTGGGGCATGTTAAGTAACTGAGTCGACTGTTTTTCAGGGAAGCCTTGTTTGAGGCGACACAACGTACACTGAAAGAAAAAATTCGTCTATATAGTTTTAAAGATCTGGGTCGTCCTTGTTTCCCTGAATTTTCACTATGACCAGCCTGAATTCATCTCCTGCAGAGGACAAATTAAGATGGCATGTTTTCTCCACTGGCTCCAGGCTGTAAAAATTCATACAAAGCCCTCAGCGTTTCCAAATTAGGAAATCCTGTGTAAAAGGTAATAAGAAGCAAAACAATCGCCACTCGAGTGCCCTGATTATCTTCTCCAGGTCAGAGTTTTTCTTCTTCAACAGGGAAACCTGTGAGTGAATGTGAGTGAATCGAGCCATCCTTTCTAGAGATTTTTCCCAGCCACCACTTGGGTATTTCACGCCGAGTGCTCATCAAGGAGTGCAACACATTACATTCATAATCCTCTTTTTTCTTTTGGTGTAAATTTCGTCCGGATCAGGATCGATCACCATTTGATTGCGTCCACTTTTCACATATTCCTGCACTCCACAAAGCACATTTAAGGTTACTGCTGACCTTTTCAGTCTCGAATTTTGCAAAATTTTAAAAAGCCACCATAAGATAACTCATTACATTTACTTTGCTCTAAAAAAGAAATTATTTGAGGAGGTCTTTTTCTTGGGGAGTTATTGCAAATTTTGTGTTTTGCGTGACTAAAATGTTAATCCCCCAAGGTGTTATGAGATGTCAACATTCGTCAACACCTCAGACCTCCCGTGCAGTTTTGGTATCTTCACTTTACCAAAATGTTGAGTTCGCCATTTATTTGTAGTCAATGCCATTGAGTCTGCAATCAATAATCTGTGGCTAACGATGCAGTGCAGAATGCCTTTTCCCACAAATTCAAAACTGTTTTGTCACAAACCCTCTTCAGGTGGCCGATTTTCATTCGTCGGCGGCATCTTAGCTGCATGACCGCATTCACACCCGCATTGACAAGGTATGAAAACATATAAAATCTTTTCTGCTCTAAAACTCGGGGTTTATTTTTGCAGGGCTAGGTCCTCTTCAAATGAATTTATAGTGTATGTAGATTTGCCGGATGATCGTCGGATATTGGTGCAGGAAAGCGTATCGGGCTCTTCAAACATTTGAAATATTTTTACTCTGACGCATCTCTGGGTGTCGCGAAACGGAAAATTTTCTATTGGTCAACTTCAAAGTTTATTTTCTCAGAAACCAATAGGAAGATCCTAAAAGCCCGACACACTTTGGTAGCTTATAAAGTGTTTACAGATTGCTTGGTTGTGCGTGATAATGCAAAAGCGGGTAATGTGCTTACCGTTTTACAAGCAAAGGTTTCATTTTAAGTCCTTTGAGGGAATCCCCCCGACATCGCATCGCGCAACCACACCCGCAATTCTTCATTCTTCAGCGAAGAAGGATTTAGCCCAGCTGACGAGGCTCTGGGAATGTCATCTTCAGTAAGAATAACTGAGTAATTCACTGCACTACTTGAAGATGCCATTTTAGGAGGATTTAGCTCTGATAAGACCGGAATATCACATAATTTAAGTCTGCTGACAGCCGCTACTAACATTTTCCACACTGAAGTACAGCCTACCAAACCTCGCTTTCATGTATTAGAACCTAGGTCGTTCTGTGTGTCCGCCATTTTTGAATATGGTGTGGGGTGTCTAGAAAACGAAGACCTAAGACTAAGACCCAAAAACTAAGTCCCCTAGAAAACGAAGACCCCTAGGAAACGAAGACTTAGAAAACGAAGACCCCTAGAAAACAAAGACCTAGAAATTTATAACAAAGACCCCTAGAAAACGATGACCTCCAAGACGAATCGAGTTTATAAATAGGTTTACCTTCATTACAAGAACCAGACCTCCTTGTCGCCTCGTGTAAAATATTTTATGATCACGCAATCACCCCACGAGTGTAGATTAACTTTTGATTAAAAGACTCTACTCGCAAAAAAAAAAAACAAGTACCCATCGGTCTAAAACTGTCATCTGAGAGCGCGACAAACCTGACAATTGCTTATCTCAGTCGGCCACACGCAAGTAAATTACAAGAGTATAGAATTGTCAGGATTTAGTGGTGCAAAGGTCAACTGTTCGTGACGGGTGCGTGACACGCAAATTTATTCACCACGTGTAAAAGGACAATCGCCCGCCAGAATATTTGATTGTCGCAGTGAAATTCCGTTCTGGCTAGCTCTCACATGCATACCTGCGTTGAAACTATAAAAGGACAAGCAAATCTGTCATATATCGGACTGTATTTCTACCTCCGTCTTTCGCGTCCGGCTTTCCGCAAAAACGAAAGGTGTGCGTGTCAAAAATAATCAGAAATGCAAAATCATTTTCTATTCGAGTGGAAACCATTGCAAACGATATTTTAGATACATGTAGTCTTTATTTAAGCTAAGATGATTGTTGCCTTGATATTTTTGGTAAATTAGAGTCTTTTAATCAAAAGTTAATCTACACTCGTAGGGTGATTGCGTGATTATGAAATATTTTACAAGCGGCGACAAGGAGGTCTGGTTCTTGTAATGAAGGTAAACCTATTTATAAACTCAATTCGTCTTGGGGGTTTTCGTTTTCTAGGGGTCTTCGTTTTCTAGGTCTTCGTTTTCTAGGGGTCTTCGTTTTCTAGGGGTCTTAGTTTTCTAGGTCTTCGTTTTCTAGGGGTCTTAGTTTTTGGGTCTTAGGTCTTAGGTCTTCGTTTTCTAGACACCCATATGGTGTGTCTGTATAGTTAGTCTTTTTCAATATGCATATTAATATTCAAGATTGTAACAATCTTAATGAAGAGAACAAGACTTTTAAATTTGAAAAAAGACATGTTTTGGAAACTCCTGTGCCATCATCAGTTTGCGGAAGGAATCACAATGATGTACAATATATAGTGGAAGATTTGAACAACAATGGTGTGATACAACAACTGATTACAAAGAAAGATTAAGATTTACATGAAACAATTGTTGATTTAGGGAGGGTTTCTCCTGATGAATGTGCAATGCCTCCTTGATTTTTAATTGTGTCAGTGTTGTTGCTGTTGTTTTCATGACAACAGCTTTAATATAAAGCTACAATCTTGGACAAAACTGTTGGGAAAAATTTGGACGTAAACATCGTTGAACATGCACTAACAAACAAAGCCAATGTTTCCCACCCCCTCTCCCCCGTACCAATGTTGCTAATGTGGTGAAAAATACTGTACAGGCCGTTGGCTGTTTATAACCAACATTGGATAAAGGGGAGGGGGGAAAGTATGGAGAAGTTACTCTTTCACAACACAGACAGATAAGGTTATGACCATTTTATAGCGGTGTATCCTATTTTCCCAACAAGTTTTGTCCAAGATGGTAAAAATAAGGAAATGAGAATAAGTTATTGCGGGGTCAGTGCGGCTAGTACTGTTTTCTATGAAATGTGACGTCGTACTGTGCTGCTTAATTTGCACTATTGTCCTTTGCAATTACGGCATCATGTATGGACTGGAATCCAATTATGGATTATCCACTTGGATTGATACAAAATTGCTGCTTTTACATCCTTTCAAGATTGTAAATTTTTCATGCATAATTCAGTCACTTGACAGCAATGCGTTTTTTTTACACAATAAAATTCTCTGACATTCTATGCAGTAAAAACAATGAAATACCACACCTGTAACAACAAGCCGGGTGCTACTGCCAGTCTGTACACCAGGGTCTTTGCCATCCAGACGGCATTGAAATGAGGTGGAGTCTTCCTGGGTAACATTTTTTACAATGAGAGTTCCTCTTCCTTTTCGCTCCAATCTGTGAGCATATGCAAGTGGTGGTGTGCTTGGTCCTCTCTGTGTGCCATTCTCATCTTCTATCCACAAAGTGACTCTGTCAGTTGTTGTTTTATTGACAACAAACCAATTGACAGAAAAGAGTTCTTCTGTCCTTTCAAAATCCCACACAAATTCAACATCATGGCCCTCCTCCTGGTAAACTGTCGCACCCGGTTCCTTGGAGAATGTTAATTCACCTGCAGTGATAAAAGTACATACATGTACTGTACCTGTTTGTAACCACAAAAATACACTGTGACTCAGAATTACAGGTCCAAGAATAACATACAGCTTCTAATAATTATGTTTGTAAAGAGGCTTAGTGGTACAGCCTAGCTAATGTACATGTAGCGTGTTCCACTTTTAAGGTTTCTTACAGCCGAGTCAAGTCTTTGGTCTAGTTTTGGAATTACTCCAGTGTCATACAGTATGGATCTAGAAAGGTTTAAACTGTGACACGTTTCTTTTGGAAGTGACAAAGATTGAGATTGTAAAATTTTCACACATAATTTAAGGCACTGGACTGCAATGTGTGTTTTTTAATCAATAAACAGTTCTCTGACATTCTTTGCTATGCTGCAAACACAATGAGATAAAACCACACCTGTAACAAGAAGCCTGGTGCTACTGCCTGTCTGCATGATAGCAGGGTCATTGCCATCCAGACGGCATATTTTAAAAGAAAATCCCCTATGTAATCACAGGCAACTCAAGCTCATAATTCAAATGCTCAGTCAACATAACGATTTATAGGGATGATATGAGAAACATGAAATGCCGAAAAAATTCAGCTAATCCTAGTTTACAGCGACGAAACTAAACAAAATAAACTTATTATTGTGTCCTTGGGTCGATTTGGGGCTTTCTGGGCTAGTTTTCAAATTTGCTCCTATCCTTCCTAGTTTACTAGCCCAGGAGTACCGCTGATAATTGAAGATGTCATGATCATTAAAAGCAACTTATCAGTATAAATCCCTTGGTTTTAACAATCAGTGACAAAGTTTGTTGACACATTGGGTTAAAACAGTTCTTTTTAAGGACGGTGCCTACTAATTAAAGATATTTTTTCCCCGGTGTGTGATTATGCAGGACATCTTAACAAGTGGTATTGAAATCCAAAAAGAAAATTGGAGGTAACCACGCATTTTTCAAAGGTAATTGTTGAATAATATTTGTAAAAAGCTTTAAAATACAAAGCAATGTATGGCGTTCTTTCTCAAATTGAAGCTTAATTATCTCTCACAAATGTATGGTTATCCCCAGTTTTCTTTTTGGATACCAAGGACACTTACTAAGATCTACTTTCTGCGGATAGTTTTAAACCGCGCAAAAATATCCCTGTATTAGTAAGCATCATCGATAGGAAATCAGAGTATCTCGAGATGAGCAGAACGTATGCTCAATAACAATAGTAGGTACCGTCCTTAAGTGTAAAATAACACCATAATTTGAATCATGCTCTAAATTATTGAGAAGAGCCCCCCCTCCCCCATTCAATGTCGCCTATTTGTACCTAAATATCCCAGGAATCACGCTACAACATTGTTTTGGGGGAAGGGGACAAATTGGGCCACCTAAGAAGGCTAAAAGACCTTGTAGCTCAGTCGGTAGAGCAGTGGTGATCTAACCCAAAGCTCATGGGTTCAACTCCCACCCTGGTCAAAGTTTTTCTCTGTCCTTGTGTGGGCCCATTTCCATTAGTAGGGCTAACACTCACATGGTTCATATGGGGTAGATACTTTGCACTTCACATAACACTCTAATCAGTTAAGTCTGTGCTAATATAAGTGCTACACGGCCAACGTTTGAAAAAAAAAATGTAATCCCTCCTTGTACTTGTACAGGTTTATTGCCATGACTTTAACATTTTCAGTTCCCACGGCCTGCTCCCGTCTGACCTTGTAGCTCAGTCAGTAGAGCAGCGGTGATCTAACCCAAAGGTCCTGGGTTCAATTCACACCCTGGTCGGAGTTTTTCTGTCCTTGTGTGGGCCCATTTCCATCAATAGGGCTAACGCTCACATGGTTCATATGGGGTAGATACTTAG
Organism: Montipora capricornis; assembly: GCF_036669925.1. Classification (NCBI taxonomy): domain Eukaryota; kingdom Metazoa; phylum Cnidaria; class Anthozoa; order Scleractinia; family Acroporidae; genus Montipora; species Montipora capricornis. The sequence goes on along the minus strand of NC_090895.1, from coordinate 7,164,442 downwards.
CACTTCACATTACACTCCAATCACTTAATTCCGTTCAAATATAAGTGCTATACGGCCAACGTTTGCAAAAAAAAAAAAATGTAATCCCTCCTTGTACTTGTAAAAGATAGAAGAAATGCGGCATAGGGGGTAGAAATAATCAATGTGTCAACAATTTTGTTGCCGATTGTCCGAGCTATAATATCGCACATTTCTTGAAAATAAGGTATATTTAGAACTGTGTTGTAACTTAAATTGAGTACATAATCAGTACCTTCCATGAATTTATTTGGGGTATGGGCCTCACTCACCACGCACTGATTAGGGTTGATTATGTAATTTTCTGGTAATGTTACAATCAAGTGGTAGGGCTTCAAAACTGTTCACAACATGGTTAATCAAGGCAAAAATCCTGATCAAATTCTTGCACTAGTGCGCATTGCAGA
>NC_090895.1:7146517-7156517 GCF_036669925.1 Montipora capricornis | reverse complement strand
GCTTTAAGATGCCACTTTTTTAAATGTTGTACTTATAAAAATTAATGGGGACAACATATTCAAGGAAAAACATCACAAATGCATGTTGTTTGCACCTGCACGCAAACTTTGCGAATGCTTTTGATCTGATGAGTTGCCTACCCTGTATTGCTTCAGATACTTGTAGTGACGTTGAAACCCTGAACACCTTCAAACACATTCAATGACAAGTTGTCAGAGAAAAAATTAAAATTAAAAACAAACATCTTCTTGAGCATTGGGACCCACATGGAATAGCCCTGCATATGTGTATTATACTGATGACTGGATTCCATCTACTTAACATACAATCATCTTTTTAGGATAATACCACCTAGGCCAGTCGACAGATAATGCTAGAGTGAACTTCTTGCTATACAGCTGAAAATATTAATTTTGTGGAATGCCCCTTTCAGGGATGTTTCCTACTTGTCTATGCTCTAACGATTTTGTTCAAACCCATCAAGTACAATGTAGCATGCATGTGTGAAATGTCTCAAGTTTAGATCAGTTTTGCAATATGCACTGTGTTGTCTGAACTGATCCTTGTAAAATTTTTGTAGTTTCTTGTCAATTGTTAAATATGGAAAAAAGGATTTACTTTCTGAAAGAAAAATAACATTTATGACGTCTCTTGATCAGGTTAGGATCTGATGAATTTTTATTTTAAAAGGCAAGCAAATCAAGGGGCAAATTAATTTTCTCTGAGCTGTTTAATGTCAGTAAGTGGGCTTTCCAGGATGAAGCACTTTTTTGCCTGCTCTCTGTGTATCATACAGTGTATAATCTTTTCACCGATTTATCTCAGTTTCTGTTGGGGCTGGCTTTCATCGCTCTTCCATAAATTTAACAAAAAATGCTGTGTAAAGGGCGAAAGATGTATTTTGCTTTCATGATAATTATAAATTCGTAGTAAAATTTGGAGAAACGTGGAGCTCAATTTGCCTGAGTTCTTGCATCTTTGCATACTCCATTTTAATATCGCTTTCAGCATGCTTGCCAAAATATCTTTTGTAAGCGTGTCACCATTCACCACCCGGTCTATAATTCACCAGTTGTCTTCCTTTATTGTTCAGAGTATTATAGAGAACCGTATTATGACCTGGAACGTCATAAGGTTTTTCAATGTCTCTTTACCGACACAGACAAAGAGGCATTGTCCTGTATCGCAACCACTCGACGAACTAGTCTCCACCGATAAGTTCGAAGCTCTCACCAATTCCACCGGCCGAACATCGCCAAAACAGGGTTTAAGGGAATTTCTGGTCCTCCCAGAAAACCAACAACTTGCAAAAACCGTTCGAGAAACTTGCGACAAAAGCCAACACTGTCAAAAAAGTAAGCATTGCAGCGCTCGTTACCTCCATTCACCGTATAGTCACACGAAAGGTGCATTTACCGCGCGAAAACAATTTTTACACAATTTGTACACCCCTTCAATTTTTGGAAAAACATCAAAACTCGTCAACAATTGTGACAAAATCCTTATCTTTCAAACAGCGACCTTATTTTTTTGATTTAATCAACGGCTGTCATTTTCCGGCGAACAGATAGTCTTTTTGAATGAGCGCGCCCTTGAGCCTGCGTTTCGTGCCGCGGATCAGTGACTTGCGCAGTCGTTTTTCAGCGCTGTCGCTGTCCCATGTCGTGCTGTCGTGCTTGATTAGTATCGCGTCAGAAAGTGTTCTGCCTCTCGGGAAAGATGGTGACGGGTTGCTTGTTATTAGTACTCCTGAATGACTTTCTTAGACCAGGTAAGCTTAAGTTTGGTCGCTGATTCGAGTAATAACAATTAGAAATCCTCTTCGTTCTAGGTATGTACACAGTTTCTGGCGCGAACGTCATGATCGTGTTGGTTGGATGGCAAACATTGCATAAATTACATTGAATGTGTGGGAATATTTTGTCGACTTTGAACCAGCATAAAGTCGTTTAACGTCTGACGTTGTGGTTACCGAGAATGCCTCTCAAAAAGCACCTCTATTGACATTATTTTTTGTGAAGTGTGGCGATCAGAATCAAGCTGTACATATAACGACCGTAAAAGAAAGTTGTAAATTCGCTCGCTGAGGATGTGCTTTTTAAAACTCATGCGATTCAAGAAAAATTCATTGCCTATATAACTAGTGAATTCCACAGTAAATTGCGCCTGAAAAACCGATATCACACTCATCGCTTTGTGATTCATGCGATATCAGTTTTTCGCGTCAAATTTACTGTGGAATTCACTTGTTAAGCAATGAATTTTTCTAAGAAGAAAGCGAAGAAAATGATTTAATTAAGCAGTAACCGGAAACAACAAAACGCGGGCTATTCCAAAGCCTTTTATTTTCACTAACCCTACAGTCAGAAAGAATAAATAAACTGGAAGCTCCGCTTTTAGGCTTGGCTAAATCTACATGTATATAACATATTAAAAAGTAAAAGTAAAAGTAAAGTGTTGCATTTATATAGTGCCCTTATCACAACGTCTCAAAGGTGGTTTACAATGATCAATTTACCCCCAGCGGACTGGAAGCATATACAGGCGCAAATTGCAGCCGCTTCTAAGCAGTCCATGCATGCTGGTACTCATTTTACCGACCTCGGAAGGATGGAAAGCTGAGTGAACTTTAGCGGGAAAGGCCTCCAAATATTCCAGTCTCGGCAGAACCGGGAATGGAACCCGGGACCTTAGGGTTGGAAGACAGAGATCTTACCACTGCGCTTACCCCTCTGCTGTTACGGTTAGTATATACGTTGTATATACGTGTAGTCAGCCAAGATTTCCCACTCAACTCATATTTTTTTTCCTCAAAGTTTATAGTGGAGTGATGTTCACGTCAGCATACAAAGAGAAAAGCATTTTTGGTACAATTGGTTCGAATGTTACGTTCACTTGGGGCTTTTCTGGTGGAGTTTCAACAGTTACTTGGGGACTAAAAAACCCAGAAGACCCTTTTATTTTAACCGAGTTAGTACGACTAGCCGCCACTGGCTCAGTAAGAATTACAGCTCCAGCCTCTTACAGCCAACGTGTGAGTGGAGTCTTGGTTGGAAATACACCTGGTCAGGCCATATTTACTATCAGTGGCATTGAAAAGGGAGATGATGGATTTTATACCTGCCAGCTTTACAAACGTGAAGGTTATCAAACTGTCACACAGTTTGACCATGTGCAATTGAGAGTGGAAGGTGAGTTAGTGTGCAGTTTGGAGATAAGCGAACCAAAATATATGCAAAAAACGCGCATACGCATAAACTCGTCTATAAAAACTCGGATGCATGTCAACACACACACAAAAAGTCTCATTAGTATTTATGAGCTCGAGATCCTTTTGCCTTTCTTTTGTCACCTTTTCTTTGTTTACTCTCAATCGTGTCCGGTGTGGTGAAAGTGAAAATAATTTGCATATTCGCTGGTCAGTGCGTCATTAAAAGAGCAAAAAATATCACCAAAGTCCTTCTGGCTGGATATTTGTGTTTTAAAGCCAAAAAAAAAAATCATCAAGTTTACTTTTGGAGAAATATAAACCTATCAACAAGTGGCACACAAAAACCTTTTTAACATCGAAATTTACATGAAAGCGTTGAGAGCGATAATAAACCGGAGGCTATAAACTGCAGGTTGCAAGTTGCAGGTTAGGGTTTCAGGTCACTGCTTCGCCATAGCTGAAATAACCCAAACCTTTACAAAAATGCTAACCTTAGGCTTAAACATTATTTTTTAGGCCTACATGTACATGTACATGTAATGTTAGCATTAGTAAAGTTTTGGATTGTTTCAGCTGTGGTGAAGCAGTGACCTGCAACCCTAACCTGCAGTTTACACCCTCCAATAATAATAAACAAACTTCGTGCCGGTGCATGCGTTTAGTCTTAAACCAAAAATTATTATCAATGTGATGGATCTGCAAGAATATGCAGATTACTTTGATAGCATTTGCTGTAAATAAAAGCAAAACCCTTTACCATGTCCTCTCTTAACCACGGCATAAATTAACCGGAAAAAATCTAGGTGAAACTTCTGCTTTTGGTTACTATAGACGAGGTTTTACCTTGGTCAAACTGGAGATTGAATGCGCGGTTTTACCAAGTCAGAATGGCAGCAAATGCACAAATAGTTCTGAGCGGTACTGTATAGAATGAAAATACCGAATTATGATTCCAAAAATGATAGTGTTGGAAATTATAAGCAGTTATACCCTTTTATGCCAAATAAATGCTTTACAATGTTGATTTGTGGATCGTCAGTATCTGGTACACGTAAAACAAACACATCACTGCATATTATTTACAATTTGCTTATTATGACAAAATCTGTTTGTATGCTAAAAGCCTAAAGCAATCAAAGTATCAAAATCTATTGAACATGTTCGATCCGATAAATAATGATATTGGTTATGATATTATTGTAGCAAGTAACGACCAAATAATTCCAGTATCTGAATTAACAGACTGATGATAACTAAAAGCTTGTGATATTTGACAATTTTGTTTGTGAGAAAAACCAAAAGCCGTTGGGTGATTACTTTATTCGAGAGTGACATGAAAATTGCAGTGTGATTTATGTGTCTCAAAGCTATTATAAGACCCCAAAAGATATCAGATTGAACGGCTCACATTTTTTTATTTATGAATTCCCAAGCAGTAATGCCGCCAAAGAAGTACAGTACCGCCTAGAAGTATTGACCCCTTTACCGCGTCATTGCCGCGTCACCCTGTCGCGACTTTCCCTCGATATTCCCGCGGTAGGCCGCTTTTCTGCCGAGGGAAATTTACGGCTAGGCTCCAAAGTTGCCGCGGGAATGTCAACCGAGGTAAACCCTCAGTAATTAAAATTCCGCGGTAGAATTGGGTTTCCGTTGACTTTGTGTTTCGATAAGCTATTGTAGATTGTAATGTTGAGATCCCACCGAACAACAGAAACTGAACAAATTTCGGCTGAAAATTGCGAACAGCAAAGAGGGTTATAGCCGCTAATCATGCACCTTGGTTTCCTTTTCCTTTTACATGCGAAAAGAATATCCGTACTGTAGCTAGATTCCGACCACATTTGAAACCTTCTTTGCGACATGCATTTGTATTTTGATTGCAGTGATTATCTCGAAGACTTATAGTGGACAATTCATTCGAAGGTTCGACGCTTGTCCCACTTGCGTGGACTTTGCCGTCATTTTATGGGTTTCGACAAAACACTGACCCCCGGTCAACTGACCCCCTTACCGACCCCACTACTGACCCCCTTAAAAATCAATGGGAAAATGAATACTGCTTACTTCAGCCTCAACATCCCTTTTTAAACAGCATTGTTCAACAATATTTAAGTCTAAGCACCCATTTTAAGAAGGTTAGTTTTCGCTTATTGTTGTGATGGCCAATTACTTCATGTAAGCTAACCTTTTTAAAATGGGTGCTTAGACTTAAATATTGCTGAACAATGCTGTTTAAAAAGGGTTTTTGAGGCTTAAGTAAGCAGCATTCATTTTCCCATTGATTTTGTAGGGGGTCAGTAGTGGGGTCAGTAAGGGGGTCAGTTGACCGGGGGTCAGTGTTTTGTCGAAACCCTCATTTTATACATTTAAGTTTATGGGAGAATATGTCCGCTTGTTTTTTGCAGCTCAGCGCACGGAACATACATTTATTAATTTAATTTATTATTTCGATATCCTGCAAACAGGAGAGGGTTTTGACAATATTTACAAACTGAAAGCTTACATGTTCAGGGTGAACCAAGGGTGACCAAGTTACGACTTCTTGTGGTTTCCTACTGCAGTATTACTTTTTAAGGTTGTTTAGTGTAACAAATCACAAAAAGAAAAACACTCCAAGGAAAGAACCCAGGATATCAAACCCCTGAAATAGTCGAAAATTACTTGATCTAAACTGAAAAGATTGTTTTCGTGCTCTGGGTAATCATTGGTGCATATCGGCGTGGTTATGCAAAGTTATAACGAGTGGACGCCTGCTGCGAAAAGAGTTGCACGTGAATGCGCAACGTGAGCACTGGAGCAAAGATGGTTCGGACGTTCTAAAGTTTGTTTCGCTTGCTGGTTTTGCATTTGTTAAAATTAGTATGCAAACGATGAGCGTTCAGATAAGTAAGAGACTTCTTTTCTCCACTAACTACAGTCTATTCTTAAATTTGTTTTCCATGCGTAATCAACATGCTGCAATTAAAAAATATTTATGGAATTCAAGTAGACTATTGCACGACTGATAAAACAACGTGAAAATGTATTTTGCTGCAATTGCTATGATATAACAATTTATTGCTGATGAAAAGCGATGAAAAAAGAAACCATTCTTAAATTATTCGTCGGTACGTTTGGTCTCAAAATAGTACCGACAAAGGCTCCGATGCCTCGGAAGAATGTTGCGATTAAAATTGAAATTTGACAAGTTTAACAATAATACAATGTATGTGGAAGGAATACCTGCTTTTAACCAAAATGGCGATGATAAAACGAAGACAATCGCACAAGTTTGAATTTCAGGTCTCCAAATAAAATAAAGTCAGGCTTAGACGAAAAGAGATACAATTAAACCTTTTTCAAAACCAAACAAATAATTTCTCACGCACACATACAGTATTACAACCTGGAGAACAACGAGTGTTGCGTTGGCTGGATAATCAAGCTGTCGCTTACACTGCATCTTTAAAGAAGTCTTCAGTTTTACATTATGTAAAGATTATAAAATTTGCATCCTTACGTAAATGGCACACTTTCTCATTTTGATTACAATTTCTTGCATTCAAAATCGATTCTTCACACCATGAGATATAAAATTTGACAGTCTTCCGCTTATTATACAAGAGCAACAGATCATTGTTCTTTCCTGCGGCAAGCCTCGTCTTTTCTCCCGCGGCAAATTTCCCGCGGCAAAGTGCACCTCGGTTTTACCGAGGGAAAAAAATTTGCATACCTCGGTGCCGCGCGTCCACTACCTGCGGCAAAGACGAGGTATTGCCTCGTCCCTAGGGGTCAATACTTCCAGGCGGTACTGTACTTAATATTTGGTGGTTATACATACAGACAGTAATAAATTGAGCTTTTATAACACATTTTAGTAACTATTCAAGAATGCCGGGAGGGGGGGAGGGGGGGTGGGTTCTTTACACCTTCTTGGACATGGCTACACAACATCTGTAATGAATGCATGTATGTTCCTTCATGGATACTGGGGAAAGATAATATGTGTCACTTGGCCAAGAAAAAACACTTTAACCTTTGGCTTATTTGCCTTTCCAGATTTTTATTGGATCAGAACACTCAGTGTTATTAATGATAAATGAAGAAGGAAAGTTTGTCATGTCTTGATTTTTAAGGTCCACCAAATATCACTGGTATCTCTGCTAATCAAACAGTGGATGAAGGAAACGACTTAACACTTAACTGCAACACCATTGGTACCCCAGAGCCCAACACCACCTGGACAAGACTACAGGATTATGGAGTTGTCTCTATGCCCCTTACTAACATCAGAAGGCAGGATGAAGGCGGCTACAGATGCACTGCCAGTAATGGCATTGGAAACCCAGTTTACAAAGATGTCTTCATCACTGTTCATTGTGAGTACTCAGTGAACATGAAACTTGTATTAGGCATTTCAAATAAACTAACTTTAACAGTAATCTACATGTATATCATGCAATGCAAGATTTAAAGCTGTTGTGCTATCTAGAATTTTCATGTCAAAAGTCATTGGGACATGTTGCTTTTTGTCTCACAGTCATGAACACTAGGCTGACGTACAATGTACATTAAACAAAAACCTACAGTAACAGAGTTCTCAAGTCTCCCGTATTGAGCAGTAGTCTTGCTTGTATTGTATTTCGATGCAACCTCACACTGATGAGCATTTCTTGTGCATTGGCACTTTTCTTTTAAGCCCTCAGAAGTGCTCATATCCACGAATTCTGAATTAAATATTTTGTTCCTTAATTTACGGACACTGAACTTCGGCCAATATTCAATCTGTTTGTGTGCAACCGATTTTCTTGTTTCTTCAGGACTTTCACCAGTTAATATTATATAAACTATAGGCCGATATTTTAGCTCAGGCTGACCATAATAACATGGGCTCCCTTGGCAAGCAGCATGAAAAACCCAAAATGGCGGACTCAACAGTGCATTTCCAGTGATTTGAGAAGTGCCCCTGGATGCCCTACAATTGCTTGGTGCCTCTGGCACAAGAAATACAGGACACTTGCACCTTTGGCCCAATCTCCAGCAAGCATCTCACTCTTTGGAAACTTTAAGACTTAAGAGCTCTGCAGTAATTAAGCTCTGCAACAACTACATGTACCGTACGAAAATTGTGGGCGAGGCGCAGGCGAGATTCGTGCCATAAAAAGTCTCACTGATGAGCGATACAGAGTGTGACGATAATCAGCCTGACAGGGGCGATAAAAATTGAACGATAACTGAGCAAGAATGGAGCGGGACATTTGTCCTACACTGTACATGTACTCTGACATTTGGACGATATTCTGAGCGATAATCGCTGTCACTCTCTGATGAGGATGGGGAATGCTCGTCGCTAAGCTCATCACGCTCTGTGGGAAATGTTGTGAACAACGTTGTCTGCATGAAATGCAGCTTTAGCGACTGACAAGTGTTGCCCTTGTATCTTTTATCCCTTGTATCTGTATCAGTACCGAGATTAGAAACTAGAAATATGAAGGATTCGCTGGCTTACAGAGGCACCGTTCTATGGAACATGATCTGTCTCAATGAGGACGGAATTTCGCGTCTGAGCAATAAAGACAGCAATCTAATACTGACAAAAGATTATTTTAAAGATTTTAAATTTGACACTACCTCCGCCTCGACTACGCGCCATAGAAATGCTGATTGCATGTACATGTACAATTGACAATCTATTAGTTGAAACTTTCGTAATTTATTAGTCGACAACCTTGTAAACATTTAAGCATTATTTGTTGTAATGGTATTATATCTTATAAAATTATGATTTATTTTATGTTTTTAACTATAATTTATACACGACCCCACAAGCTTGTAGCTTTAATTTTTATCGTGTTTAAATAAAGGTCATCCATCCAAAGGTTGCATGATGGCTGCATCAATAGCAACTGCAGGATTTTCGAAAAATGAATGCACGTAAGACATCTCAAAGATATCTCAAAGTCACTTAAGCACTGCAGCGGGGCTGTGCACATGCTGCACTTGAAACAAACAACCTTTTTTGTGCAGTGCGCTGCTTTTGCGATTCACTAACACTGCTCTAGGAGACTGTTTGCTAAGCACTGCAAGACTTCTGCATGGTGGCTGCATCGGTGATGCATTAGCGACTCTTTCGTTGCCGAGCTGCTTTAATAGCTTCATGTTGCTTTAACGTTGCAGGGAGAATGTCGCATGATGCAAGAGGTTTTTCCATCTTGGTCTAAGGAAACTTGAGGAACCTTGAGAAGCCTTTTAATTTAATGGCCACTGTTAAAAATAATGAAAATATTGAAGATCCGTTACCAGGATTCAAGATAAGAAATAAGTATAATCGTTCTCTGGTAAAAAGTTCAAAAAGACTATGAGCTTTTGACAGATTGAACTCAGTCTGCTGTCTTCAACGGATAAAAACATGTAAAGAATAAAAAGCGAAAGAAGTTTAAATATAACGAAAAATTCGCATAAATTCAAAGATAAAAGCATGTGGTAGAAAGCATCGGTGATGCATTAGCAACTCTTTCGTTGCAGAGCTGCTTTAATAGCTTCACGTTGCTTTAACGTTGCAGGGAGAATGTTGCATGATGCAAGAGGTTTTTCCATCTTGGTCTAAGGAAACTTGAGGAACCTTGAGAAGCCTTTTAATTTAATGGCCACTGTTAAAAATAGTGAAAATATTGAAGATCCGTTACCAGGATTCATGATAAGAAATAAGTATAATCGTTCTCTGGTAAAAAGTTCAAAAAGACTATGAGCTTTTGACAGATTGAACTCAGTCTGCTGTCTTCAACGGATAAAAACATGTAAAGAATAAA
>NC_090895.1:7106517-7136517 GCF_036669925.1 Montipora capricornis | reverse complement strand
TACTAGTGTCCATAATGTTAACCCTGATGATGGCATGTTTTTTAACATGAGTTTAGTTTCCAAAATTACCTTTTAAATAGCATAAAGCTACAAGACTAAGTATTTCTGCAAATCCCACTTAATTAAACCATCAAGGAACAAAGAATTTCGTGATAAAATCACACAAAAAGCCGAATCCTTCATGTTATCATGCACAATCAACAGTACAATAAGCCTTATTTAAACTCGACCTCCACGAGGCATGAACAATATAATAAATTAGTTGTTTTTTTTGTCTAAGTTTGATTATTTTGAGGGACAAGACTAACATATCCATACAATTTATTTTTCATGAATAAAGCATGACTTTTGTTTGCTAATTGATAAAAAGATGTGTATCTATGTGTTATTAATGTGCCGAGTCTACATGCCAGCTGAATTATACATCTGTACATCAGAGCTGATTCCTGGATTTTGTCACAGACAAACCCAAGGTCACAGGTATCAGTACAAGTGTGCTTCAGGATACAGCTATACAGGGAGAGAATGTCACCCTTACCTGTCATGTAACAGAAGCAAAACCACCTGTGTTGCGATATGAATTTTACCGTAACAGCAGTCTTATTTCTGAAGCAATTGTTGGCAATTTTACCATCTACAATGTTAGAAGATCTCAACATTATGGCAACTACACATGCAAGGCACACAATGATGCTGGTTTCGGACAAAGTGATGTAATTGTTCTGGATATAGAAGGTAAGTATGCAAAATAGATTCTTTTTTTGCTGACAGTGTGTATAATTATACAGCTCACATTTGTGGTTAATTTTAAAGGAAACTTGTCATGATGGCTGATTGCTTCTGGAGACATGCAAAACAAAACGTACAGTAGACCACATCAATGCCAACATGCATAATTTGGCCTAAAAGTGTAGGGGCTGAATTCACAAGGCAAACAGAAAATAGTAGCTTGGAAATGAGAGTTAATGAAATGTGCAGAATGATGTAACTGTGACACTTTTTTTTTCCTCCACATTTTTATCGCCCCTTAACCCATTGACTCCTGACATAAACAGTCCCTCATTGACATGTTAAATCATGTGGCATTAGAGAGCCTCCCTACAGCACAGCATGACAGAATCAGGATTAGCTTAAATTTACAGCTGCTGTGAATATGCAAAGGCAGGGAAATGTGTATCATGGTGTATGTTTTCATACAATGTATTATAATTCCCCTGAGGGTTCTCTGAATCATCCATAGAAGACACATCTCTGCTTACGTGCTCACATTTGTCGAAACAGTTTATTTCACCATGTTATAGAACTGATGTTCTTTGATGGATGACTTTATTTTTCAAACTGCAGGTGTAATTCCTGGTGAATTTTAAATACTTATTTATTCATTTGTTTATTTATCCAGTCCCTGCAGAAATACAGTGGTTAACCAAAAACATTACAGTGAATGAGTCATCTGCCATTGATTTAACTTGTGAGGCATCTGGTTATCCTCTTCCAACCATTACTTGGAAAAAAGATGGGAGTGTGCTTGTATCAAGCAACAACACTCTTCATATTTCAAGCAGTACAAGAGATCATAGTGGAGTCTATGTTTGTGTTGCAGATAATAGTGTGAGGGAACCGGTGGCAATGGAAACATTTGTTACTGTGCACTGTAAGTGAAAGGAACTTCCAAGGACAAATGCAATAGAGTTCTTATGTAGTTTACTAAAAGCCAGTTTCAGTTTTACAATCATACATCAGCAGTCCTTTATTGGAACTAGTTTTGGTGTACCAGTTCTTTTAAACCATCCATACAGATTGAAGCAAGTCACATTATTTTAGAATGTTTTGTGTTTAAAAAGAATAGTGCATGTAGGCAAACTACAATTATACAGTTTGTGTATTTAATTTCTGTGTTCAATTTTGACTCCATACAGGGTAATAACAAACTAGACACTGCGTGGAGATCACTATGACAGCAGTATATTTTTAACATTTTTTTTATAATTTAAGGGATGATTCGGTTTCCTGCTTACATGTACATTGATTCATGAAGTGTTCTTAGTATCTAATACCAGTACAATTTCTACTTGTTTTATTGTGACTCGCTTTGTCACACCTGCCAACTGTTAGGAGGTATTTACATGAGACTGGCACAAACTGACAGACTAGCATTAGTCTGACTTTGTCTCAGTTGCTGGACTGAGACAAGAAATTCTCATACTGGTCTGAGTTTGTTTCGGCTTCATGTAAATCTCAACAAATCTCAGCTGTGTCCAGAAATTTCAAGCCTGTACATGCATGTATGCTTTTGGGTCAGCCATATATTTAGTAGAAACAAGACGATCTACATGTAGGATCGTAAGTCGGGCTGTGGCCACAGGTGTGCTCCTAAGGATCTTAGCTTGGAAATACTGTACTAAGCCCTGGATGGATGGTACTTTCTAATAGTATACATGTACCTTGGGGATGGCTTCTACCATATTCATCTTTTGCATGAGAATCAAAAATCTTATAACTCCCATAGATAGATACTAACACCAATACATCCTATTGTCAGAATAAATGAAGAATAATTTTACGACAGGAGTGATTCAAATGCACTGTCTATAGGTATACTGTACTGATATCCCTCAATTATTGAATAACTGTTTTGTAGATTACCTATGTAGCTTTCACTATAATTAAGCTGGTAATTTTTTTCAGACATAGCAATAATAGATGGTAATTCTGTTTGCATTAAATACACCTGCCCTGTACATTGTGACAGTGTAGAATACAATTCACTACCGGCATTTCCATAATTTGTACTAGGTCATTACATGTATTAATTCCTTTGATATTATTATAAATCAAAGCACACAAACTAGTAAAAATTCATTCTTGCCCAGCATTTGCACCTAATACTGTAATATCACCTTGACTATATGGTGCCTTTACTGTCAAGGTTGGATCAATATTATTCATTAGAGGCCCAGGATTTGTTTCTACGTCATTACATAGATTTATTTTAGCAGGGCATCACCTATGATCACCATTCTTGTACAAACTCATTGGTCCACAGTATGCCGTGTACAACACTTGATATTTCTTCAGATTTACCCGTTTTCGTGTTCCAGTGTATTTTCCAAACCAAGTCAAACGTACTGTTTGACGAAATTTATAACTGGCAATTATTCGCCTTCTTTTCATTTTATTCCCAGCCTGTAACTGATGTAACCATGAAGTTTTGACGACAAAGGAGTGATCTTAAGAATCTTTTTCCACACAAATACCCTCCCTCAGTTTTCTGCTTTTCTCCGACAGACGTTTCCGCTTCTAGGTTCGCGATCACGACGTCTCGACACATAGCATTCACGTAAAACACGGTTATGATTACCATACACAAATTTAGCATAACGAGATCTCAATCCCTCTCTATATTTTATTTTCACTACGCCATCATGTTGATGATGTACAAATGGCTGCATTGCCTCCCGTAATACATCACATTTTTAGGGGAAATTCAACATTGTTCGTGTTAGTAATGCAATCGTATACATTAACATGCGAACGTACATGATTACACAGAAAACTAATGCAGTACAAACTAAGAGAAATTGATAGAAATGATAATCCACTTGATACATTGTACAAAATAATATTATATGAAATGATGACCATGACAGTCATAAAATTAAAGAAGTTACTTGCATCTTCGCTTCAGTAAGTGAAGGCTTTCTTGTTTTCGTTGTTATGCTGATTATCAAATATCAGAAATACCAGCTTGCACCCGCCAGTGTCAAAATTTCGAGTAAAGTTCCTTACTGTACTTCTATCATTGGTAGTCATAGTTTGCGCATATTTTGTACTCAATGACTGCTCAACTGATCTCTTTAGAACTTGTAAGAGCTTGATAGCTACATTTGAGATATTTGCCAAGAGTTCGCAGAACGACCCCTTTCGAAACGCATGCTCATTTTCGTGTTTTGATGTGGGTCTACCACGAACAGTCTGTGTGTTTGTAAGTGGTTTAAGCGTATTGGACCTAACACCGTAACTCGCTTCTGCAAATACCTGTAATGTATGCGTACCATCACAGAGAATCACTTAGAGAAATGAAAACGAAGCGGAATGAACATTGAGCCTTCACTACATATCTGTGGTATTGCCCATTGCATGTGATGGACATTTGCAAAGAAATACACTGGTAAACCTAGAGTCGGTCGCCCGACTAATAAATAATATTATTGTGGTTGTATAACAATTTTTTTGTAGTTGTTTAATTAATAAAGTTGTTCTTGTGGTTCTTGTTGTTAGTATAAAGAAATGAAATAATTCGTTTATTGGGTAATTCCACGGTAATTGAAACATACACTTGTAAAAATTGGCATTCACTTAAAGGACAGTATAACTGTATATCTAGACTCGTTATAAGATAGATTGTCAAGTCAGTCAGTCAAGTCAGGCGAGAAACATTAAGTAGGAAGTTCATTGCGACGTGAAAACTCCGCCCTCCGGCTAATGTTTATAATGTTCCTTACAATCTTAGATCTGGGAGTGAAAAGTCCGTTCGCCAGGAGGCAAGAACCAAGAGAGCTAATGATTTTATAACTTTTAGATTTCTAGGTGTATTTTTAATTGTTTTGTAAATGATACCGCTTGATAATTCAGTTTATACATAGTTCTAACTGCAAAGAGTGGATTAAACGATATATATATATATATTGTTATGAAATTGTACTTTTTGGTTGTCATCGGAATGATTTCATGGCATAAATTATCATTAATTAATCAATTCAGCCTGTTTGGCTGTCACAGAGGGGACGTGCACAAATGACCATGGTAAATCTCTCTTGAGAGGAAATCTAGTAAAAATTGTCAGGACATTTACTTATTTACTTAGACTGTTTAAGTTAATGATTTCTCCCTGATTTTGTCTGAAGAAAGAGATCAAAGCCTATGTCCAAAATTGAATTGTCCCCTCTGTGACAAAAATAGGGATAAAAATTATTATCTCTTCAAAGCAATTGGTAATAATTGTACAAAATTCTGTTAACAGTTGAAGTATGGGCTGACAAACTTACAAGGTGTGGAGGAGTTCTTCTATTTCTCTTTTCTTAGGATAGGTGTGAAAACTTTCAATGTCACGGAGGGGATCTTTTTGTCACAGAGGGGACTGTTCTGTCACAGAGGGGACATTTTTTGTGAACAAAAAATTGTCACGGAGGGGATCTTTTTGTCACAGAGGGGACTTTTTTGACACGGAAGGGACCTTACTGTCCAGAACGGACATATATTTTTTGGAGGAAGAATTATTATTTTGAAAGAGAAATTACTGCTATTGAAGATAAACTGTTTTAATCATCCATAATCTCCTCACATAAAGAACAATAATACTTAACTTAGCCAAAATGTGCAGTTAATCAGTGGAAATATTGGATTGATTAAGTTCTCATGAATTATTCGTAATAAAGAGCAGTTGTTGAGCAGTTCAAAATGAGTTCAAGCAAAGAGAGGACAAAGAAATACTGTACAGGGAAAGACTGAGGGAAAATGAAGAAAAGTATGAGGTGGTTAAAAAGAAGGACAGGGAAAGAAAGAAAAAGGATTATTTGAAGAAGAAAGCCAATCAGCCTGAAGTTTTGAGAGCCAAGGAAAGAGAGAAGAAAAGAAGGCAAAGGAAAAAAAATAGCAGACTTGATCAAGAAAACAGGCAAAACTTGTAGTCAAGTAAGCCCTCAGACGTTTGGAAAAGCACTCAGTAGAGCAAAGAAGCACCTGCTAAAATGCCCTGAAAGAAAAGAGCAAGTGTTAGCAGCGATTGTTCAAGATCTTTCCCCAAGAAAACTGAAGGCGGTCGTGGATTTGTGTGACAACAACTTTAAGTGAAGAAAAGAGTACAGCAAGGAAAGAAAGAAAAGATGTGATGCTCTCACTGATGATGAGATACAACAGGTGCAGAATTTCTATTTAAGAGAGGACATCAGCAGAATGCTTCCAGGGAAGAAAGATTATGTGTCTGTCAAACTAGTTGATGGTAAAAGGGAACACAGGCAAAAGAGGTTGCTAATATTGTTTAACATTGGAGAAGTGCATGAGCTTTTCAAGGAAGAAAGCAATGTTCAGATTGGCAAATCCAAGTTTGCAGAACTCCGGCCACCCCATGGCAGGTCATACCATCATCTGCATTTGACCGTGAAGTATGCATTTGTAAGTATCATGGAGTTCAGGTAGGGAGGTATTACGCAGTTGACTATGTAACCAACTTCTATTTTGGAAGAGTGAATTCTGTAGCAGACAGCTTTGTTGAAGTTAAATTCTTGCACAGCAAAGGCTCCACCACCTATGACTGGCCAAGAACTGATAATGTGGACAGGGTACATGTACACTGTAGTTGCATTTTTTATGGTCCTGTCTTACTTGTGGGCAATCACCCTTCTACATGTACTATTTCAACTCAGCGTGAGGTTGAGAAAGTGCACCTTTTCATTAGAAAGCAGCACAAACTTTAAGCAGTGCATGCTAATAAAGAAACTTGGAAGAGTGGTAACATGAAACTGTCTGAAAAATATGCTGGAAGTAATCTTGTACAAAATTTTATCACATTAGCCATTGCTAGTAAAACTACACCATTCATACAAGTCATGTTTGTAAACAACATGGAAGATCTGCATAGGTCCATAAGTTTATATTCTACTAGCATGGTAAAATGTACACTGACATTTGCTTTCATAGAACAGTGTACATCATATACAATTGACTGTCTGGCAAGTTATGTTCAGAAGTTGTTCTTGCCTTTTTTGATGTATGGCACTTTCATTCAATGAACAACTTACATTCAAAATCATCTTACATGATTGTACTGGTAGTTACATCTGTACATGCATAAATGAGGTCAATACTTTCAGGAAAAAAAATTATCACCTCAATTCTGTGTTCAGGCATTGTTGAGAGAGAGAGACTTAAATTATTGATGTATCTGAGCTGTTTGTATTTTCAGATTATACAAGACTTTATAAGACTTCATGGAAGTTGCAGATTGGAAAGTGTCTTGTTTTTGTTAGGACAAGGTCTTAATGAGCCTTTTACAGTACAGTGTTGTCTTTTTCAATTGCCTAGCTTGTTAGAACCTAATATTTCTAAATAAAATAAAACAAAAATAATCAGAAAGTGACCCTGTTTGAGAAGGAATGCATTATGAAAAGAGTCTGCAACATTTGTACAGATACATGTATACATATATAATACACCTCAAGAAGGTTTTGGCTATAACACTAGACAAGTCTAGTATAATTGTTTTACTTTAAACACTTTGCTACAGAGAAGATTGCCGGGTGGCTATTAATGACCGCTATCTATTAGACAAGAGGTACCCTCCGTGACAGTCCCCTCTGTGACAATAACCGTGATCATTTATTATTATCTGTGCTGTATCAGAGAGCAAGAATGTCTTTTCCATCAATGCAGTTTAATTGTTGATTAACATAAAAATCAAATGTGCACTTAAGTGTTGTTGCTGCCGGTTTACATTCACAGGATTTTTAGCCTAGTTTTTAAATTTCAATTTTCTTTGGTTTTCTGGTCCCCTCCGTGACAGATTGAATAAAGGACTAAATCTTGCCAGATGTGACAGAAATAATTTTGAAAGGATTTGATAAAGAAGAGTCATCAGTTATTTAATCATTACAAGTCCACAGTGAACTAAACTAAATTTGGCAAAAGGAGCTATTTATGGTATTGTTTTCTGAGATGTCCCCTCCGTGGCATGCAAAATATTGTGGAATTACCCTTATATTTGTCTTAATGTCGCACATTTGAAATAGATGCTTCCAATATCTTTCTTCCAGCCACCCTCTGCCTCCTTTTCCTTCCCTTGTTTTTGAAATAATGCCTTGAGATATTCCCCCCTTTCAATTCCCTATCTTGGTGGCTGGAACAGGCTTAAGGTCCTAATGATAACTCAGCAGCTTCTTAATTAATTCCTGTTTATTAGCAGTTTATAGGGTGCCAATTATATCCTAGCTAAGAGGTACTTTGATCTATCTCATTAATGAAACCATTTTAATAATAATATCGGCAATCTTCATTGATTTTTTGTCCGACTATGGCAAGATAACGCTTTTATAGCTAAAAAATATCATGAACTTCAGTTTCTTGGCTTGAAATGTAATGGTTGAGAAATCTGTGATATGTGCATGCATGGTATTACATCATGAGCATATATATATGAGCACATGCATAATCAATTGACCACTCCCCATAGGGGCCTTTCAGGGCCAATAAATGCAATAAACAAAACAACAGAACAGAACAACAATAACAACTGTTAAGAATCTTAGCTGGGTGAAGACAAACCAGTTGGGTATATACAGGTGGAGCAGAGAAGTTGAGCCAAAGACTACAAGGATCAAGTTTAACATGTGATCAGAACTGGCACCTGTTCTAAGGGTGGATAGCACTATCCACTGGATAACGTAAAAGGTTTTGCTAGTGTTTATCTGGTGGATAGTGTTATCCACAACCAAGGCCTGGTCTTTAACCTGAGATCTCTGGATCTCAAGGCAAGCACCCTAACCACTGGGCCACACTGCCTCCTGAATAATAATAATAATAATTTTTTTTTAGTGCATTCCAAAATATGAACACTGTCAGAATAATTATGTGTATCTGTTTCTGGTGTTAGGTACAATTACTGGGGTCTTATGCTATTGCTGACCCATCTCACTGTCTTATTTATAATTAGCATATGTGTACATGTACCATTTAAAGAGAGACAAACAATAAACATTATTTATTAAGAGAGATCTTTATAGTGATGATTAAAGTTGCAAAAAGTTAACCCTTTTCTTTCAAAGAGTGGCACTTATAAATTTCACTCTTAACACCAGATGGTTTTACTTATAAGGGGGTAAGGGGGTGATTCAGGGTTGACAGTATTAATACGTAGCACCATCAAATGCACCAAGTAAAAGAAAATCAACGTAAAAGAATTGACAGCTAGAAACGACTATAGACATACCGGTACCAAAACAAATCAAATGAAGACTATGGAAACACAGAAAAAGTCCTCTATTGTTTTTATAAAATATTTCTCAAAGATAATTCAACAAATGAAGGAAAATGCTGGGTTTTTTTACTTCTTGATTGAAAAAGATTTTCTCGATACTCGCGAATAATTATTTCCTACCAGCCTATTAAAATGTGTGTCTAACAACACATAACCAATCAAAATTCGTGCGATGTCACAGCCGTGTTTCCACACTCTCACCTATTGACCAATGAGAGTGCACGTACTATCCTTATTATTTTATAAATTCCTATGATTTTTTATTTACATTCTCTTGGATCTCAGAGTCCATATTAAAGGCAATTTACAGACACTAAATGATATTTTACCCTAAGGCGACAGATTAAAATGTTGCCTCTCACTCTCAGGAAAAACATACCATTCTTGGTAACAATGGAGAATTTAAATTTTTGTGGCTTCACGTACATTTATCCATACGTGTACCTTGTTTTGCTATGTGCCTTTTTACTATGATTTGTTGTACAGTAATATTTTTCTTTTGCAATGCATTTCCTTGCTTGCTCGTGCTAATTTGGATAGATCTTTTTTACTTCTTTGGGATTTTTCTGACTTGTCTGGTTGCACTTTTAACTTTGACTCTTTCTGATTGAATCTATAACTTGGTTGTATGCCTTGCATTTATCAGTTGATTAAGCATGACTAAATTTATGCAAACTTTTACATGTACAATACAGGACCTTGTTCCTTTCACCATGTTATTACATGTTTGGATGCTTATTTAGCTATGTTGACAAAGTATTAGTAGTAGCAGGAGCAGCATCGGCAGCAGCTGGAGGAGATGTATGACGAAAATCCAGGGAAAATCGATTTTGGTTTGAGTTAGCGCAAGGTTTGAATTAGCAAGGGTTGGAGTTACACGACTATCAGGAGTCAATGTAGTAGAAGCAGCAGCAGCAGCAGAAGTACAGGACCTTGTTCCTTTCACCATGTTATTACATGTTTGGATGCTTATTTAGCTATGTTGACAAAGTAGTAGCAGGAAAATTCAGGGAAATCAATTTTGGTTTGAGTTAGCAAGGGTTTGAGTTATTAGGAGTCAATGTAGTAGAAGCAGTGGAAGCAGTAGCAGGCAGTAGTAGCTGTAGCAGATGTAGCAGCACCAGTAGCAGTAGTAGTTGTAGTTGTTGTTGTTTGCTTTTCACCCCCTTTGTATCATCATCATCTTCTTTTTAAAGTGGTAATATGATTAAAAAAACGTTCCCTTTTTTCTTCAGATTTTGAAAGTGTGTTCGCTTAACACCTAACTGGCAGAATTTTGAGCTTTGAGTTTTATCCAAAGGCTGTTTATTTTGAGTGTAAGTTTTGGATTTCACGGTCCACCATTGCTCACGTTCAAAACTGACCGACTAGACCTCAGAGGGTTGGATCTAGGGAATTTGACATCATTTAATCACTAGCTTAAAATTACAGTGTGTAAGCGCAATTTATTATATATGCAAAACACGGGTTTAAAAGTCTGACAGCCCGAAACTCCCGTGCTGCATATTAATTCAGCCGCGTACACACACATTGCATTTTTAAAATAGTGAGTCTTTGACGTCATTTTCTCCTCGACCCAGGTCTCTCAAGATTTTAAAGTTAGTAATGGCGGACCAATAAATAAGAAAATTTCAGTTAAAATAAACAGGTGTCTTTTTAAAATCAAAACTTAAAACTTGGGTCAGTTAGTGTTTAGTTAACATAGTTTTAAAATCCAAACAAAAAATATATTTGTTTTTTTGGTCATAGTACCACTTTAACACCTTGAGGTATCAAAATTCATGCTGTGCATGGTTAAAGCAAAAAAATCACATGTTCAGTGTACAATGCAAAAAGCAATAACAACCATTAGAATACCATGCTAAAACCTCTTTGTTGTCCTTTATATCAAACTGTTGAGGATGCCTGTTTTATGAGTCAATGACTCTGAGTCATGAGTCAATGAGACTCACAGTCAATATAGCAATAATTTATAGAAAAGCCTAAGCCCTCGTTTCAGTGGTAAGGCCTAAGCACTCTCTGAAATTTTTGCTTTCATTTTATGGTTTAATTAACTGCACCAACTCATTGACTCGTTGACTCATAAATACTTAACACTCCAAACTGTTACCTTTCAGTGGTATTTTTGCTGTTTCTTTTTCGTTATTTTTCATTCAATTCCAATTCCATGAAATAGCCTAGGCATTAATGTTCTGTTTACATAATATAGTCCTTTGTTATTCGTACTGATGATCAATGTTGTTTTCAGACCCAGCTTACATAGAAAAAGTTTCACCCCCATCACCTTATCAGTCTTGGATTGCACAGACTGTTACTTTTGTCTGCAAAGCAAACGGTGTTCCAACCCCAACAATAATTTGGAAAAGACCTAATGGAACTGAAGTAAAGAGACTTGTCGGCCGTGAAAATGTGTTACGTTTGCTGATGCAAAAGGATGGAGACTTTGGATCATACTTGTGTGAAGCTGACAACACTGTGGGTTCGGTAGATAATCACACAGTTCAAGTGTATCAAATAAGTAAGTTAGCTATATAGTGTCCCTGCTAATCGTTACATGTCCATGTACATGTATGTGTATGTGGAGCAAAGAGTCCATTCACATTTAAAAGTAGGTGTGCCACTTGAAGAAAAATCGACTGAAATCACAAACACCATAATCACCAAAGATGCAGTAACTTGAGTTTCTAGAAATACACATTCAATGATCACATATTATTGTTATTGTTATCGTTATCGTAATTATTTTCATTATTATTTTTGTTGTTGTTTCCTGATAAATGTTTGCTAATAATCCAGAGGGGCCGGGTCCAAATCATGGTCCTTAAGGTACCACATGTTGGGGTACAACTTCAGATCTATTGCATTGATAACACCTTCATCAGAATATGCGATGTACTCAATAAAATGATCTTTTGCAATTCCATGATGATGATGTTGTTGTTAATATTATGATTATTATTATCGTTATTTTTATTATTGACAATTAATATAGTCTCTTGGATGTTGTTTCGACTAGGGATTTTCCTTAAGCATCGAGCTGCAGCCCATAGCCTTAGATGTTTAGGACGTATCGCACAATTTTTGAAGTTCCAAGGAGGCAAGCTTTTTGTAGCGTTCTGAAATCAATTTTCTCGCTAACTCGAGTTAGCCAAGATATCAATGTTTTAGAGATTGTCCCAAGCGATCCAATCACAATAGGTATAACTTTAACTTCTTTACAGTTCCAAGTTCGTTCCAATTCATATTTTAGGTCTTGACAACGGCCAATTTTCTCTGTTTCTGCTTCCAGGATTCTCGTATCAAAAGGACGTGTTGCCTCAATAATTTTGCAAAGTCTACTTTCTTTATCCAAGATCACAATATCGGGCTCACTGTGATCAAGTTCTTTATCGGTCTGGATTCTCATATTATTATTATTATTATTATTATTATTAGTATTATTATTCTCTTCTTATTGATATTCTCTCATCTCATTATTATTATTATTGTTGTTGTTGTTGTTGTTGTTGTTGTTATGTGTTTTGCATTTTTTATCCTTGTAATAACTATATACTAAATACTGCATATAACAATGTTATCATGTACATTTTCATTAGGGCCACCAGATGCACCAACCATCATGACACAGGATAAAGACATTCAGGTTGAATCATTGTGGGTAAAATGGACTCCACCAATTGGTAATGGAGGGAGTAATATCACAGGATATCGTGTAACAGTTCTACAGGATGGAAAAGTGATAATAAATAAAACCACAACCTCTGACAAGCTTCAGTGCTTTGTGGATAAAGGTTTGACCAAAAGCACGAACTATACTTTGAGAGTCTCTGCCCTAAATAAGGTTTTTGAAGGAATAGCAGATGAAAAGAATGTGATCACTAAGTATCAAGGTGAGAAATCGTATCTTACATTAGTGATACTGCATAAAGATGCAGTGTGTGTTTTTGTTTTGTTTTTGTTTTTTTAATATAAGCTACAGTGCTTTGGTGGAGTTGGGATAATGGTTTCTCGACTATTTTTGTTTGCAAAGTTGCTGTATCAATGACAGTTACAATGACTTTCTGTCAATGAGAAATTACAAGAATGATGGTAGTGTAATAGTGAGTGAAAAATAACTTGGAGAAATTGTTTAGGATGTTTGCACCATCTTTGAAAAGATCTTAAGGGAAGTGCAGGGTTTTTTGCTGGAAGATTTTGCACTTTTCCTAGCCTTCATTGTTCACCGATCATTATGTCATAAAGAAGAATTGCTGACGTTAAACCGACTTGTCAATTACATGTATGGGAGCATTTTAGTACTGTTTTTATCTGGGACAGTAAGACGTGATAGATTTTCTGTTGTTTCGTAAAGAAGCAGAAACCGTTAGCAATAACAAGGGATTGTACAGCTAATTTAAATCTCATGAGAGAATCAACTGTTCAGGTAACTCAGCATTTGGGTTGATGTGGAGATATCAGCATTTACATTCTACACAGGAGACTCAGACTTTTAAGCACAATGTTTGTCATGCGATGAATGCTTTTATTACCATGTTTGATTTTTAGGTGCCCCAGCTACCGCTGAAATTATAGATTTGCCAGCTGTAACAAAAAGTCAGAATGTGACACTAAAATGGAATGAGCCACAGAACAATGGAGCATCCATAACTCTGTACACAGTGTACCAAAGAGATGTAAAAAAGGGTGATATAAAGGGGGAATGGATCAAAATACGGGAAATTAAGGACTTATCAAGGCGTCAAGTGGTTGTTTCATTGGAGAAAAACAAGGTGTATGAGTTTGTGGTTACCGCCAATAATAGTTTCGGTGAAAGTTTGCGAGAAGGACAAAACATCAGACAACTTAATGTTTCAGGAGGTACGCAGAACATCTATACTGATTTTTCCATAAGGAGTTGCACGTCTTCCAATTTTGTCGTGATACAATGTACTTTAAAGCACTTTGCTAGTTTTCTTAGCCCTTTTTTCTTAGTTTTTAGATTTTTTTATTATATATATTTTCATTTCTTTCTTTCCCACGGGTGGGCACCTTGGATGGGTCTGAGCGTCCCATTTGCACTTTTCCATTTTGGGCATCCATTTTTTACTTTCCTTATGTCATTTTAGTTTGTATTACCCAATAGAGTTTGAAATAAGTATTAACATCAAAGCTTTGAAAATGAGGTTTCTAGAGGTCAGAGGGGAAGCACAGGGAAGGTGGTTGGATCTTGATTTTTTGACCCATAAAAATGCTTGCTGTGCGCTGTGTTGTATATGTATTTTTTTCTGCCTGGGAGGTTTTGTTGATTATCTTTTTCTTAAAACCCAAACAGGCAACCACAGGGCAGCATAGTACTTTTTTTGTGCATGATAAAAGAATTTGCTTTTATGTATTTTAATCTTCATAGGTATTCCGGAGCCTGTGAAAAATATAAAAGTCGAGCGAAAAGATGACAGTGTAACCCTCAGTTGGTTTGAACCAGAAAATAATGGAGCAGCCATCATTAGGTACTCCATCTACAAAAAAATTGGTAGTGACGCAGAGTGGAGAAAAGTTGAAGACTTAGAAGTAGAAGAGGGTTTCAAGTTTGAATACACTCTTACATTAGAGAGAGGCAAAAACTATGAATTGATGGTGACTGCAACCAACAAATTTGGTGAGAGTGCCATGAATGAAGACAACATCCAGAAGGTTGAAGTGCCCAATGGAGGTGAGTAAAAGGGGTTGAATCATCAAAAATAATTGGAGGGTGTCGTATTCATTGTCTGTTAGTGTCCTCGCAATGATGAAAGATCCTCTTACCTGTAAATGTAATTTACACCTCACCAGTATTTCTGGGTTATGAGTCAGAGTTTTTGTCTTTCATCAGCGACAGCAGACCCAAATGCACAAACAGGGACAACAGGAGTAGATCCCGCCATTATTGCCGGGGCAGCAGCTGTTGGAGTTCTTCTCATTCTTGGTCTGATCATACTTGTGATTTGGAGGAAACGAAGGAAGACCCCATCGGAAAGTGAGTACATGTCGTTGTAATCAATTGGGTCAAGGGAACGGACTTGACCCTGAAAGCATGAATAATTATGTCTGCACTCTTTTTAATGAACAAAACAAAGGACCAAATCTCCTGAGTATCGTCATGTGATCTGAATTGAGAAAACAAACTGTACCAGAGCATAAGGTCTATTCCTATAGGGCAAGCTCAATCCAGTGCAATGTTGCTCTATTTTGAAGACAAAGGATGCTTCCAAGCTGTGGAGATGCTAGCAGATGTGTTTTTTGTTTTGTTTTTTTTTTTTAACCTTCTTTAAATTTTATTTTTAGCATATCACGTAAAAATTAAGAAATCGCACTTGGGGAATCTGTCAACCAGTCACCTTTTAGTCTTTGTTTACAATTTTTTTCCCTTATCTTTTTTAGCTGGATCAGCAACAGCCGGTCTGTAAGTATAACAACCACAATGGTTTATCCTTTTTTTTGCACACCTTCTCTGAAGTCTCACCTAAAGTCAACCTAAAACACTAGCCTAACTGGTTGTTGCTACGAATTTCTCCTTGTTGAAACTGCATTTTATTTTTGGAGAATGTTTTGCTTTGTTTTGCTTGTTTTTGTTTTTGTTTTTTTTTGTTATTGGTTTTCAAATGATCGTAACATGCAAGCTAAGTGTTTTTCAGTGTACTATATATTGATATAATTATATCAGCTTTTCATTGTTCCACAACCTTTGACAGCAAAATTGAATAGTTGGCGAATCTTTGTATTTTTAACTCAAGGAATTTGCTTCTGTAATGACTTGTAATTCTGGCGAGAAAGTTTATTCTCTCCTTCGGCATCCCCCTTCCACAAAATTCTCACACAATAGTGCCTGTTGCATGCATCAGTATCGGGATTGCACTCAGAATATCAATGCTTTGTTGTGATGCACTCTTCCTTATGAATTGCTATATTAAGAAGGCAATACCAAGCTGAGAAACGTATCTTTGTTATGTCATGTCACAATTTCACCAAAGAAATCCTTTATCAACCTTACTTATTCTCAGTTTATTTCCTCAATCGAAAGTAGGTATGCCAGAAAATAGTGATCGTGCACATACATGACAGTTGACATTTTCTTGGTTTATTACTACAGGCAAGGTCCATACCCAGATGAACTGGCTGATGGATACTCGGCTGTTGGTGCAGCTCAACAGCTGCAGGAAGGAGGACTTGTTGCTGATGTGACTTATGCACAAGTTGACAAGTCGAAGAAGAAGAAGAAGACCAAAACACCAGTGACTGATGTGTATGCCCAAGTTAACAAGTCCAAGAATTCCAACAAGAAGCGTAACAGGGTACGGTTTTTTCCATGTAAAGTTAGTTTTTTTAAAGTTGACCCATCACCTGTGCAACTGACACAACACCTTGGTCTGTCAAGCCACATACTGTGTTGAGCCATGAATGAAGGGGTTATTTTCTAAGTTAATAGTGGTGCTGCGTTGTTGTGGAGAGTTCTGATGACAGGCTGGCTCTCCAAACTCACAGATTATTCTTACAATTGTGAATTTGCAATAATCTACTCATTTGATATTAAAGCCGAATTTTCGTGTTGCACGTATGGCCAGCTTTATGATAATTTCATTCCTTAGCATGAATGCCGTTTAGTAAGTAGGGAAGTAAGTAGTTTATTAAAATTATTATTTGCAGCCCGAGAGGTGAATTACATAATTATCTATATGTATATACAATTATAAGATATCTAAAAAAATTTGAACAGCAATTCAAAAGAAAAAATGGTCGGACCATGGCTGCCTTTGCAATGTTGCTTGGTGGTATTATTGCCAATCGGTACCCCAATCATTGAGTAATCGTTGCACGTTGTAAGATCTAAGAACTTAATTCTCGAAGGAGCTTACCAACCAGGGCCCGGTTGTGCGAAAGCCGATTACCTTAATCCAGGATTAGCGTAAACTTTGGTTTCGTGTTCTCACCTTGCTTACATTTGTTTTTCAAGATTGACTTCATCTGATGAAAAGTTTTAGCGAATATCAGCGTTGAGCAGCATTTGGGAGTAGAGAAATAAACTCCTTGGTTAATTTTTAATCTGGGGTTAGCGTTAATCGGCTTTTGAACAACCGGGCCCAGGTGGCTATTTTTTTCTTTAAACTTGATACAGTTTGTGGTTGGAGTGTATTATGGTCTTCTGGCCCCTCGATCCCCTAAACACTTAGCAACCCCACAAGTTGTGAATAAACTGAAGTGGTTGACTAGAAAGTCTTGATATTAACTAAGGTCAAACTTATTTTTTTTATTTTTTATTTTTTGCAGCAACCTGGTGAATTAGAGTATGCCGAACTGGACGATTTCAGACCCAATACTCAGCCCGCTCCTCAGGCTTCTGGCGCAACTGCCAGACCACTTGTCCGAGCACCAGTTTATGAAGGAACAGAATACGCAGACATAACACAGTTTGGTGTCCCACAAAGTGAACCTACTTACGACAATGTGCCAAGGAAAAAAGACGTGGTCTACTCCAATGTGGAGAGTATGTGAACACATCCAAAGCTTTTAATGGCCGCGTTATCAATTGATTTTGACCAAAATAGTGAAAGATGGATATTCGAGAATCATAATTTCCACTGCTTTTTTGAACCCTTAAACTGAAAGCAAATAGGCGTTCAAGTTTGTGAAGTCCAGGTTTTGTTCGTTGACTATATTTTAGCGCGTGATGAAAACGAAGTTTCTAGAGGCTCGCAATTATATATTCGTTCTACTGGTGTTCGACATTTGCTCTTAACGATCCTGAACACCATCTTGGAGCCACCAAAATCAAAATCGTTTAAGTGCGATGTAACTCTTCCACGAAATTGTGATTTTTTTTATTGTGCGATCCATATGATTCATAGAGACACAGAGAAAAACAAGTTAAGTAAATGAATTTAGAGTGCTATTTTTTTATCTCCATATTTTGAGAAGAATATTTCTAAGTAAGTCTCAAATACTTTTATTTTCGTGATTCCGCGACAGGAACGTAGCATTGTGTGGTTAAATTTTATGACTGGCCTTCATGGCATTTGTTTGTTCACTCGTCTTTGATGGTGTTTCTTTTATAAACACAGAATATTTTAGGTTTGCGTCAGTCATTTGAACAACTTCAAAACAACCGTTCCTTCAGAAATGTTTGAAATTTTATTTTCTATGTGAACTACGTTTTCTTGATGTGAACTTTATTTTCTTTAAGGCCAAGTGAACGATTGATAAGGGTATTTAGCCTAGAAAGATTAACTTCAACAGTGTATTCCGAGACATAGAGCCAATGCGAGGTGCAGCTAATCCTGGAGAAGTCTCCTTTCTTTTAAAGTTATAAAACCTTTTGATTTAATGACATGAAAACGTACTCTGTGTAACTGGTCAACTCGTAATTTTGATACCTGCACTTGAGTGTAAAAATACCTTTTGTAAGGTAACTTCTCAAAACCAGCTTTACGTCAAATAAGCAAACAACTATATAGAGAACGTCCAACAACTATTTAAAAAACCCGACACATCGGTTTGCAGCCTAACGCCAACATACAGGTTGCTAGCGATGTCAAAAAGCTGTTTCACCAAGTCTTCCAGTCAGAACACAGTTGAACGGTGACTACTTTGAACGTGTAAATAAATCCATGCTTTTTATTGGGTACATGTTCCGGTACTTGTCTGGCTTTCATTCCCCAGCTAATCGTGGAGAAGCCTTTTGCCAGTGTCCTTGCTTTTAAAGTTATAAAACATTTTTTGTTTGGGGACTTGAAAAAGTACGTTGAGGAACAGGTTAACTCGTAATTTCATTGCTTGCACTTGAGTGACAAGGTTGTAACAATACCTTTTTAAGGTAACTCCTCAAAACCAGCTTAAATCAACTCATGTGGCCAATGATAGCGACACAAATATATGTACCTAATACAAAGCAAGGAAAAACACGTTCAAAGTGGTTCCCAAATAACTGTTTTTTTGGATGACTTTGGTGTAACAGATTTAAGGTGGGCAGACACGAGGAGTCTGTTGCAGCGACAAAAAAAAGAAAAACTTGTGTAGTGCACACTGAGGCGACATGTAGCAGGGACAAAATCACAACATGTACGTGTACACATATGAAAATGTTGCGGGTACATGTTTCAGGAATATGTCGCAGCGACATGTCCCCTCGTGTGAACTGATACTTTATAACAGTGCAACACCACTTTGGGGGTGATTTTGTCCCCGTGGCATGTCCCATGAAGTTCAACTTGTTGAACTTCATAGGACACGTCGCTGTAACATACCCCTGAAACATGTACCCGCAACATTTTCATATGTGTAAATGTTGTGATTTTGTCCCTGCTACATGTCCCCGCTACACGACTCTAATGCATGTCGCATGAGTGTGTACTAAACACCTTTTTGTCGCTGCAACATGTCCATGCAACATGGCCCCTCGTGTCTGCCCACCCTTATGCCATCACCAGCAACTTATGTGTTGGCGTTAAGCTGCAAATCGATGTCTCGGTCTTTTTTTTGTTTTTTTTTTGTAATTTTTTTTTGTATAGTCGTTCTCATAGTTTATAATTAACTCCTGATTTATTCCCTAAATTAGGCGAGATTTAACAAATGTAAGATTATAGAAGGCCTGTTTCTATTGCCATGATGTTGACTTGCTTGTCCGCTCGTTTAGTGTTTTCCCCTTTATTTTTCATTTGAAAGAGAGGATAATGTAAGGAGGCAAGTAACATCAAGCATATAATTATAACCTATAAGGAGAAGAATAGCAAGTAGTATTGAACACACACTGCGCAGCCATAGATTAATAAGTAATATACAAATATAGAATAGATGTCTACTTTTTGACTATTTTTATTGCTGTTTTTTAATGAGTTTCATGGTGACTTTGCTTAGAAAAGCAATAACTAACCACCTGTGGTGAACTTATTTTGCCGTTATCTAGGTGAGACCTGAAAGCAGCTTTATGATACAGTGGACTAAGTAGGTCCATGCCTCTCTGTAGCTCAGTGTGGGGCCGAATGCTGAACTGCCGGTATTATAAACCGTTTCCCTCCAAAATTACAGTTTAAAAGGAAAAAATGGCAAAATAGGTAGCTCAAGGTGGAGAGGAAGCTGCCTCTCAAATTTGAAAAGTATTTTACTGCTAGTCATATTAGGAATTTATAAGATATTGACAATTTGAATATTTTTGTAATGAGAAGTTTTATGTCCATCTGTATACCTCTTAAAAATTTAAATTTATAGAGTTTAGATTTATAGAGTTTTTACCTTTCTATTTCCCCTAAGATGTAGAATTAGTGAAACTTAGTGATAGCATGTTGAAGTGAATAGAAGCTAGAGCGTTCCATGTTGCTCACTTTAAAAGTAACAATGAACGGAAAAAGTCCCGTCCACAATCAAAGGATGGTTTGTTTTTGTTGTATTAATAAATAAATAAATAACCTTTATTGAGGAGATTAATTTCACTGATAAGTATTCAATGGTCTTTTCAGCAAAGATCATCAAAAAAATATTTTCAGTGCATTTGTATCGTAGAATGTTCAACTTAACAGCATAATCTAGTTTATTAAAGTTTTGAATAAAGACGCGATGCTTTTCTAATTTTTTTCTATTTTTTTTACTGGTGATTTTTCTTGGTCAAGACAAGGAAAAATATCTTGTAAAGTTGCAAATGATGATCTAGAGGGAAGACTATTCACTTTGTCAATTTATCCTCACTTGTGTTCCAAAACGTGATATCTATTTTGTCTTTTTTCACAGTGACCTAAATTGTCCATGAAAGTAGAGGTTGTAATTGAAAATCTAAACATCTTCCAGATGCCGAACAAACTTGTGAACACGCGAACCGGACACTTTGCAAAAACAAAGCGAAGGAAGGGATCCAAAGCAGGGAATTTTGACTACCACAAATGATATTGGGATAAACGGACTGAAAATTTGAAATTGTTGTAAAATCCATGTAATTCGTTATTTGGGTAATTCGATATAAATCGAAGAGCTAATCATTGTAATACTGGTAATTAGGACAGAAAATAGGTAACGCAAAGAAAGCGGAATTTAAAATGTTTTGCATCATTTTTTTATGTTAACAAAGGTATTTGTGGACCTTTTCAGAACTTCGGAATAAATAAAACCAAAATCGCTACTCCATCCCAGACTTGCTCTACCTAATTCAAGCAACTGGTCAGTTTCCAGCAAAATGATACCCTAATCTAGACTTTACCAGACAAAATTGTGCGACATACATACCCTTCCATCCATCCATACTCTAATAAATGTTCAACCGTGACACATGCACACATCGTACATGGAGGGACAAGCCAAAATTGTCAAAAATAGCCGGTTTTTAGCCAAATTACTAGAAGATAGGAGCCGAATCAGCATAATTAACATGCGTTGATTCTGCATGGATCCTAGGGTATTTTAGGCTTCTTTTCAAAGTTTTAAAATCAGGATTTTCCGAGATCTTGCAAAGGGAAGACCAAGGCAAAATTGTCAAAAATTAGTCGATTTTCTGGGAAAAATTCAAGGGGCTAAGAAAGCAGTAAGTAAAAGTGGGATCATAACCTTACTTGTATGCATTCATTTTTCGAGTATCCCAGATTAGTATATACTCACCCAGTGATCTTGGTGTTTCAAGCAATCTGATTGGTTCGCATTTTGGAGTAATTCAGCATTATTCACTCCCTACGGAGTGAATTATGCTTGATCCAAACAAAACAAAAAATGGCAGGCGTAAACTCGCCAGCATTTACGAATCGGAAATATTGAGAATACAAGATGATGCTGTGCTACAGAAGACAAAGAGGGCCACAAAATTTGGCCTGAAAGTTTTCAAAGGTAAGAGAAGAGTTCATTCTTTTGCCAACCAGTGTTTACTTCGTTTTTCCAGATAATTATTGCTGAAAATTAAACAATCTTCACGCCAACAGTTTGTTTCACTCGGAGTAATTCTCTTAAAAAAATTTTTAACAAGCAGACTTTCGATTTAGATTGCTGATTGAAACGGTGCTAAATGACCAATTTGCTGTTTGTGACGAAGATTTTATCGAAAATTATTTAGATTAGTCATGTTTGAAGCTTCTGTAAACACTTTCGCGCATGCTTTGTGCCGCTTGCACGTTTTCTACGCATGACTTGAGATGCCAATGAAATAGGCCATTTCCGAGTTGATGTCTGCATCCTCTTCAAAGCGAGTCTAAGTGCGAAGTTTTTCTTATGAAAATTAGTTTTCATTCATATGTAAAGTAGAACTAATTTCCATCACAAAAGCTTCGCACTGAGACTCGCTTTGAAGAGGAGGCAGGCATCAACTCGGAAATGGCCTATTGACTTTGGATGATGTTTCTGCAATTGTTGTTGAGATCACTTCGTGAGTATATAGTAAAACAATTAATCGCGGTGAGAAGTGGCTCGGTAAATATTCTACCACTATTCACCTCGATTTCAAAGAATAATTCTTAAATATCCTATGCTAGAAACACTTTGTAAAATGGCCTAAAAATGAAAGGAAGAGAAGTCCTGTGATAGTGCCGAAAATCGGGATTTCCCTCAACCCTCCTCCCCTAAGGCGAACCAAAGAAAAAAATAGCAAGTACAAGTAAGATTATGGCCCAACTAGGATGTATCGACTCTCCAAGGATCCCAGAATTCGTTTGGCCAACAAATCACTTGGAAACGGCCTAGAATTAAAAATATGGCAAGTCTTTGAAAATTGTCGAAAATAGGGATTTACCGATATTTTGCTGAGGGGTGACCAAGGCAAAATTGTAAAAAACCACCGATTATTAGGCAAACGTCTGGGAGCTGAAAAACTAGTTTGGTATCAAAACCAAAAACTAAGCCTCATCCCTCAACTTTTCTTGCCTATTAATTTACTGAACAGGCCAAGTTTCACAAGAACCCCTTTGAAAGTCGTAAAAATATGAGACCCCAAACTTCGCTATTTTTTTTTTAATTCGAGGCCGCTTGACATCATGCTATTTCATCCGGTATTAACTGTACATGTAATTTGCAACGGTCGATCTCGGATTGATTCAACTGTGCAGGGAATATGTTCTATAAAAACTACAAATCGAAACTTTTCTTCGCCAAAATCCGGCGACGCGACAGTGAAGAAGGGGAAAATAAACCTTCCGCAAAACACATCAAATCACCGGGGACGGCACAGAAACTAAAAGGTAAGCGAACTTAATATTTACGTGACTGTCAGTAAGATATTGAGGTTATTTAAGCTCATAGGGACAAAAATATATTCAGCAAAGGTTTCATTCAAAAGAGTAATTAAAGCACGAAATGGCATTAGGGTACGTTGGACGTTCGGTTTCATCAATTTCAAGAGTTAAACGGCAAAAGTACGGGTGGTCTACGACAAATGGTAAATACCATTTTGAATAATTGTGACGTGTAATGGTTGCCCTCTTGTTTCAGAACAAAAGCTGTTTGTGTGAATGCAAGAAATCAACCGTTCACGTCATTATTCAAAATGGCAGCGCCCGGAAAATTTGAAAACCAAAACAAGCGTTTTTGAAATTGGTGTATTTCGGATACAACACTTCCACTGGAAAGAGATCGAACAATTTTGATTGTAAACATTATGCTCAAGTTCAATTCTTGTTTTAGAGGAGGTTCCCTTTGACTCTTCAATTCCTAAGCGAGATTGTCACGGTGAGTGACACAACCGGCACCTCACTTAACAAGACGTCTAAAAGGGAGTATCCGTGGAATGCACAAATAGTGAACACAAATTGTCCAGTTACAGTGAACTTCAACCACAGGAAAACTTCGGAAAATGGCGAGAGATTACCAGAAAGATAAATCTGTAATATAAGTTGACGTTGTTTGTTGTAAAAACTCTTATTGTTAATGTTACTAAATTTGCAAATGCAAACAACGAAGCCCTATTAAGGGTTATCAGGATACGGGATTATTTATCTATTTATTTATTTATTTATTTAGTTTTGTGAAAGAGATTTTCTTCAAATCCCACGGAACTAGTTTTACTTGCTTCCTTAATTCCGTTCATCCAAAATTACAAGATCAGTTCTAAAGCATCCAAAAGCCTCATTACAAATCACAGGTCAACAACTTATCATCCTGTATTCGAAGTCCGGTTCCGTAATCCTGGTTTAGTTCCCTGCAAACTGTTTAAAGCTGCCATGGCGAAGAAAAAAAGACACTTGTTCCTTGAAAACTGTTTAAATCTGCAGTGGCGAAGACAAGAACACAACTTCTGTGCTCCATTTCTTTCAATGCTAAAATCTAAAATCCCGTAATTGCGTGTTCCATCTCCAGTCCAAAGTTTCAATTTTAACAATTCCATAATTCCAAACGTTCCACAATAACGTTAAGCAAAAAAAGCTTAAATCCAGTAGTCCAGTCCGGGTTCAAATCACCAAAACTCTCTCTATGATCAATTCAAAACTCAGCAAAAGTACAAGTAGTAAATAGCTCTCACAAACTACAAAAGTTCGTTATGCTTCTACACTGGAGCTGAACGAAAAAATATCAAAAACGAAAGCAAAAAACCCTAGTGATCTCTTCTCGAGAGAACAGACACAGCCGAAACTGTTCGGTGCCTGCCTCATCCCGCCCTGAAAAAAGTACCGCACGCAGTATAACGGTACTTGACCATACGAGGTTTTACGTTTAGATCGCACTTTTATCTCGTTAGCACAGTTGTTTTTGTAAATATCTTCTTCATTTCATGTTTCTGGTTTATTTCACTATCGCCTTCTAGTTATGTAATTTAAGCCCGGTTTACACTACAGAAATTATTGGCACGGGTCCCAAAAAAAAAAGGTTCGGCTCGGATAAAATTTGCAGTGTAAACAACCTATCAGTACCAATTTTCATCCGTACCGAACCAAAATTCTTACCAGTGCTGGGACCTTCGGCGAGGTAGTCCGAGCATGGGTGAAAATGGTACGGGTGCTGAAAAAATAGGCACGGTTCGGATAGAAGAATTAGTGTAAACACTTTAAAGGGCCAAATTTGAGCCTTGATTCATATAGGCTAGCGGTTTTTTTGCGTATATTTCAAGATGACTGCTCATTCTCCACCAAAATCACGCGGACGTTCTTGGTTATAATTGAACTGCGCATGTCTACAAGAGAACTTACCCGGGCCCAAAAATCTTGGCACGATATTTTTGATACGGTAAAAATGGTGTAGTGTAAACAAAGTACTCCGAGCTCTTTTTAGGCACCCGTACTAATTTCACACGGGCCGTGCCCGAAATTTCTGTAATGTAAATCGGGCTTTAGTTAAGTTTAGTCTCTCGGATTACGGTATATTGAGGGAGTCTGAGGAAACGATTGAGTTCTTTTTTTATCGCTGCTGTGATCGTGATCGTGCTATCCCAAGCTTTACAAATCCATCGCTCTTTTTTTTTTTTTCAATTACTTAGGAGCTTCACCAAAGTAAGTCGATTTATGTCGTTTCCATGCTTGGTCTAGTTTATTGTTTATTTTTCTAATTTTTACTAATTAGTTTTCCGTCGTATCGTACTGCCGTATTTAGTTACTCATTATTCTTAGTTCCGTTTCGTTTTTTAATTGCTTTTTAGTTCAAACCGTAATCGTTTATCATCACAATCACATCGCTACTCTGCTATTTGGGAATAAATTGTCTTAATTTTCATTGAAGATTCTGCACGTGGTGGTTTACGTTACGCGTTCAATTTTGCCTCTAATCTACAAAGCTACGCTATCCCGTGACCTTTCGAAGGTCACAGGAGGAGATACGGGATATTTTTAAAAATAGGAACGCATAGCGTACGTGTGATAGTGCAGTAATTTGACAGTGTTTTTTCCACAGATGCCAACTGAGCTGCATTTTGTTTTAAAGCAGATTCAAGTTGTCCTTGCGTAATATGTAGCTCTAATTGTAAACGACATTGTTTAGGTATCGTAAATCATTACAGATGCCATGGTAGATGTCTTTGCTAAATCCCCCCTGAGAAGACATGTGGTTCAGTAAAATACTAAACCCAGAAAGATTGAAGAAAATAAAAGGAAATCGAAAAACATTGGCTTCAAGGCTGACATGTTGATCATTTACGACTTCTTTTTCACCTCAAGCTTTTAAAAGCGTGTACTTTGAGCCTTAGACAGCTTTCCAGGATAAAAGTTTACTGAAGTTTTAATCCCTGTCCGGTGGGGTTAGTGTCTGGATGGGAGACGGCAAATTGTACGACTTGTTAGGAACATAGGATAGGATAACTTTAGTTAGACACGGTAAACTCATCAGAATTATTACAAATTATCCAACGGCTAGAACTATATTATTCTAAAGTTACTCTTAATAAAAAATATATATAACTGTAATAATAAATGGCAAAATAAAACCTGCTTTACATGAGTGCAGTTTGTAAATGTTGTAGATTTAACTTGATGAAAAGAAACGCTCGCAGCCAGCCCAGAACGCTCTAAGGGAATCAGCCTGCCGTAACTGGATTGGTTAAAACTATTCCAAAGATCTGCTTCAGAATAGCTGAAGCTATTTTTCATATAGTGTGTGTGTGGCAGTGGGATAGCTATTTTGCCCTCTGTGGAGACGCTAAGCTACGCTACTACGGTCAACAAATTTAGAACTAATATAAGGTAAGCGGGAGCGTAGTTAACTATGGCAGGAGTAAGACCATTAAGCGACTTAAAAACCATCAAAGCCTTCTGGATTGTTCGGTGAGAATCAAGTTTTATCCATCCAAGTTTTTGGATAAGGTTATCAGCGTTGACATCATAGTTCGAGTAAGTAAGTGTATACGCGCAGCGCGATTTTGAAATTTTTGAAGTTCACTGGCTAGGGTTTTGCTGCAACATCCCCAGACAGAATTGCAGTAATCAAAGTGAGGCTGTATTAATGACATGAAGATTGATCGGAGAACCTCATGTGGAACGAAAGACCTCACTCTCTTCAACGCTCCAATACCAGACGCGATTTTCTTACTTAAATTCTCAACGTGAACATTCCAGGATAAAGGCTGATCAATATCAACACCTAGAGATTTCGTAGAAGTAATTTGACTTATAGGTGCACCGTCAATCATAAGTGATGGAGGGTTGTGAAACGTGCCTAGCCTTTGCCTCGATCTGATCAACATAAACTCAGTTTTAGATGCGTTAGGAGTAAGCTTATTACCAGTTAGTCATTTTTCAATTCCAGCAAGATCCTCAATTAAAACAGTGTTACTACCAAAGGTTATGTGTGTATCGTCAGCATACATTCGAGGTTCAGAATTTGATAGACAGATAGGTAAGTCGTTGATATAATTATAAAAAGGTGTGGACCCAGAATTGTACCTTGAGGTATACCACAAGCAAAGAATTGGTCCCCAGAGAGAGAACCATTTGCGGCAGCCCAACTATCATCTATCCCAATCGTAAGAAGTGCCATGGACACCATATTTCATAAGTTTAGACAAAAGAATATCGTGAATAATTTGGTTACCCCCAATTTTCTTTTGGATACCAAGAGCACTTCCTAAGTTCTGCTTTCTCCGCATAAATTTAACCTGCGCAAAAATAACCCTGCATTAGTAAGCACTACCGGTAGGAAATCCGAGTATCTGGCGATAAACGGAACGTATGCGCAATAACAATATTAGGCATTGTCCTTAAGCTCCCTGGAATAGGGTTAGTACTTGAATGGGGCACCGCTGCGAACTCCACGTGACGGTGAATTCGTTGTTTTAAAACTTGATTTAATTTCTTATTTTGTTTGGCCATTGAAAGCTATTTACTGGGTTGCCAAACCCAGTCGGAATCTGCGTTTCATTTCTCTATTTTTGTATTATTAAAAAAATTTTTTGTGTCGGTAAAAGTCTTGCCTGTCACTTCCCTGTTAAGTGGTGTCTTTGAGCAGAGACTCTTCTGTGCGTATTTTGTTACGTTTTATTGGGTTGGGTAATATAATGCGTAAATTTCTCTGGTGCACACAGGAGGACATTTAATTAACCTGCAGTGGCGTCGAAAGTCATTGTAATGCGTATGGCGTTTTAGTGGATCTTTAAACAAAATATATCCTCATGGAGCTCACGAATGGAACGTCAATTGGATGAGCAAGACAGGCGGTGAAAAATAAATACGTGGAAACTTTAAAGCGACGAGTAATGGTCTTCGACAAAAATTTTATTTTCGCCGTCGGATATCTATATTTTACTAACTTGGTATTAGCGATGAAATGATATATGAATTGGATCATATATGAACTGATGATATAACATCAAGTGAAGCTATGATCTTCGCAGTTGTGAACGCAATTTTTGCAATTGCGTGGAGAAGCCCGAAAAATTCAGGACTTCAACGGGATTTGAACCCGTGACCTCGCGATGCCCGTGCGACCCTCTAACCAACTGAGCTAAGAAGCTACTAACGTTGGGAGCTGGTCATAAATTTTGTGGCTTCTGATGTTCCCGTGAGGAATGAATCAATGATGAAATGATATATGAATTGGATCATATATGAACTGCGGATATGAAATCAAGTGAAGCTATGATCTTCGCAGTTGTGAAGTCCTGAATTTTATCGGGCTTCACTACGCAATTGCAAAAATTGCGTTCACAACTGCGATGATCATAATAGCTTCACTTAACTTGGTTTCATATCTGTAGTTCATATATGATCCGATTCATATATCATTTCATCGTTGATTCATTCCTCACGGGAACATTAGAACCCACACTCGCTTCATAGCTCAGTTGGTTAGAGCGTCCCACCAGTATCGCGTGATCGCGGGTTCAAATCCCGTTGAACTCCCTACGCAATTGCAAAAATTGCGTGCACAACTGCGAGGATCATAGCTTCACTTAACTTGGTATTATATACAACACCGAAATCAAATAGCATTTTTCTATGGATTTAACAAACACTGAAGGAATCGAACGCCTTGAATGCATCACATTGTTTACTGAAGTCGTATATGATATGAAACCAAGTTGGGGGTCAGGCTGGCTTAGTGCTTATCTATCGGCCCTCCAACCACTGAGAGCCGGGGTTCAACTCTTGCCCCGGCCTGCATGTGCGCTGAGTTTCAGTCGATCTCAACCTGACTCCAGGGTTTTTCTCCAAGTACTCCGGTTTTCCTCCCTCAACAAAATCGACTCACAGCTAATTAACACCTAGCTGTGGTGCTGTACTCCGACATCAAACATGAACTGTATAGCGGCAGCCAGAGGCGCCTTTCTATGCTTTCAGCCCGATGTCGTGAGCTGCGCCCTTCGTAATTCAGTCCTCGACTGCAAGTAAGGGTGATTAGCACTAGCAATTATTATTATTATTATTATTATTATTATTATTAAAAGATAAAACAGTACAAGCGAACGATAAAAACCGACGTTTCGGAGTAGTCATGACTCCATTATCAAGGTAAAAGTTTAAAACATGCAAATAACAGTATTTAAGCGATGTGGCGCGAAAATTAACATAATAGGTGCGAAGATTACACAAATACTTTCGCACGAATAGAGTCCGATTGCACGTTCAGGTTTGGCTTTAAAGTTCTTATATAAAGCATTTCATACAATAAGCAGTCAAATTTGTTCCTGCACTTCTTAAGAACTTCGAAGCATTTCAGTAGGTCCTGAGGGATCCTCCCGTGTACGTTCTTGCAATGTTTGGCAATGGCCGAGGACTGTTGTTTATGTCCTTTTACACGATTGTGTAAATGTCCGCGTGTGTATCCTATATAACCTGCATCGCACAGGTCACATTGGTATTTATAAACAACACACTGTTCATTTACGATCGATGGCTTTGCTTCTTTCACATGCAGTTCTTGATCAATTTTTGGGCTGACAAATACGGGCTGGATGTTGGTGTTCACTTTCAGGCTCAGATCCC
Source organism: Montipora capricornis (assembly GCF_036669925.1). Lineage (NCBI taxonomy): Eukaryota > Metazoa > Cnidaria > Anthozoa > Scleractinia > Acroporidae > Montipora > Montipora capricornis. The sequence goes on along the minus strand of NC_090895.1, from coordinate 7,106,679 downwards.
TGAGTTGTCCTTTCACAAAATTTGCTGAGGTTTGGTCTTTAAATGGTAGAACCACTCGAATTGTGTCCGTCTCTTTAGTTGGTAATAATGGTCGCTGCTGGTCACAAACCTTTGAGTCAACGAAATTTTTGATGGCAGAGTCGATGAGGTGTTTGGGATACT
>NC_090895.1:7096968-7101968 GCF_036669925.1 Montipora capricornis | reverse complement strand
ACACCAGCATTAAAAGGACCACTGTCTGGATGACAAGGTTTGGCCCTAAATTCATCTCTGATAGATTCATAATCACTCAAATGATTCTAAACTAAGCGTTACAAGGACCACAGTATTGAAGGGAAGGGTTGGCCTCACATTCATCTCTAAAACACTTATTAAGCACTTATATGATTCTACACCAGCATTAAAAGGACCACTATATGGAATACAAGCTTTGGCCCTAAATTCATTTCTGATAGATTCATAATCACTGAAAGTGATTCTAAACTAGCGTTACAAGGACCACAGCAGTGAAGGGAAGGTTTGGCCTCACATTCATCTCTAAAACACTAATTAAGCACTCATATGATTCTACACCAGCATTAAAAGGACCACTGTCTGGAAGACAAGGTTTGGCCCTAAATTCATCTCTGATAGATTCATAATCATTTAAATGATTCTAAACTAGGGTTACAAGGACCACAGTATTGAAGGCAAGGGTTGGCCTCACATTCATCTCTAAAACACTTATAAAAGCACTCATATGATTCTACATCAGCATTAAAAGGACCACTATATGGAACACAAGGTTTGGCCCTAAATTCATCTCTGATAGATTCATAATCACTGAAAGTGATTCTAAACTAGCGTTACAAGGACCACAGCAGTGAAGGCAAGGTTTGGCCTCACATTCATCTCTAAAACACTAATTAAGCACTCGTATGATTCTACACCAGCATTAAAAGGACCACTGTGCGGAAGACAAGGTTTGGCGCTAAATTCATCTGTGATAGATTCATAATCACTCAAGTGATTCTAAACTAGCGTTACACGGACCACAGTATTGAAGGCAATGTTTGGCCTCACATTCATCTCTAAAACACTTATTAAGCACTCATATGATTCTGCACCGGCATTAAAAGGACCACTCTCTGGAACACAAGCTTTGGCCCTAAATTTATCTCTGATAGATTTATAATAATTCAAATGATTCCAAACTAGAGTTACATATATATATATATATATATATATATATATATATATATATATATATATATATATATATTAAGAGTGGGGGAGGGAGGGGGAATGCAATCCCAAACAACCAGCAACTAACCGCTCCGCTAACCACATAGTGACATACCACCGTGGCGCCTGCGAGATGTGTAGACCGCTGACCGTTAAAAAAGACCGCCTAGCAACTGGGGCTGCTGACTGCTCAACCTGCAGATAGGGGTGTAATGGGTCAGAAGTGGACTGGGGAAACAACACACACTAGACAAGAATGCTAAGAATACAGCGCAACGCTAACAACGCTGAGAATACAACGCAATGCAACGCTAAGACGCCATGCAATGATAAGAACGCTAAGAATACAACGCTACGCAATGCAACACGAAACAACGCTGAGACTACAAAGCGACGCAACGCGAAGACCCAACGCAACCCTAAACAACGTAAGAATACCACGCCACGCAATAACAACAACCAACTTTATTATACGAGGGTGAGCACCTAACAGCTAAGGCTGATAAACTTGTGGGGCTCCCACAATCACAAAAAAAAACAAAAAACAAGGCAATACAAAAAAAAGGAGTATAACGGCCCGCAATACAAAAAAAAAAGGAATACAACACCACGCAATAACAACAACCAATGCCACCTCGCGAGGGTGAGCACCTAACAGCTAAGACTGATAAACTTGTGGGGCTCCCATAATCACAAAAAAAAAAAAGGCAATACAAAAAAAAAAAAGGAGTATAACGCCCCGCAATACAAAAAAAAAAAAAAGGAATACAACACCACGCAATAACAACAACCAACTCCACCTAACGAGGGTGAGCACCTCACAGCTAAGGCTGATAACCTAGTGGCCCTCCTACAATTAAAAATAAATATATCTAAAACAGTCAAAAAGGTATAATGTAATAATATACAAATAAGTATAGAAAAATTATATCTCTTGGAAGGGAATTCCAAAATCTAGTAGTTGATACTGAAAAAGAACGCCCTCCCTCTGTTTCCCTCGTAAAACATGGACAAACTAAATTAAATCCCCAAGTCTGCTTTCCCTACTATGTACATCGGTATTTCTTGTAATAAACTATTCATATAAGACAGGCTATCCCCACGCTAAACCACGCTGAGAATACAACGCAATGCTAAGAATACAACGCCACGCAATGCAACGCTAAACAACGCTGAAAATACCAACGCAATGCAACTCTAAGGTGGAACGCAACGCAAAACATCAATGCACAGAACTACAACGCTTGCTCCTCGTAAACGAAGTAATTATATTAAACTACATAATTACATAAAACTGTACAAATCAAATCCACGCAACATGCTAGCAAATGAACAGAGAAAAATACACGCTAACGCCACGCCGATACATAAATAAAGCAAACTCCAAGGCACGTCACTTAATATACCAACGGCCTAAGCCTCTAGATAATAGTAATAGTAGTATCAATAATATTACCAGACAAATGTACGTTGTACGTGAGGCCCAGCTAAATAACAGATGCTTATAGTAGAGTACATGGCCCAAAGCAAAACTAGAAACAAACTACAACCAAGCATCAGAGAGCCTATGACGCGGCCATAACGCTAAAAGCCTGACAGAATACGAGCGAGACGCTAAAATTGACGCTACGCCACCTAACAACTGAGATAGTTAGCTCTGAAGTCCAAATGCATGAAATGCCTGTCCCATATGAAACTGTGCAAAGGATACGCTGTCCAAGGTCGGTCGAAGACAAGCTTCCCGCCAGGTGATTCTTGTACGGGGATCGGAGATGGCCAAAGGTCACGCCGTGATGTACGACCGCAGCGCCCAAGCAAATTCCGCGTGGTCGTGAAGGGCCTTATGCAATAAGAAGCGGGGCCCTGCATAAGATCTCGATGGTAAAAAACGCTTACTGAAGATGCGTGAACTGACGTTGCCCAAAAATAAAGCTACAAGAATCCAACATGGCGGCTATCCCAACTCGATCGCAAGTTAGCAAGAAAGTTGCGTTTCCCCCCAAAACAAACCCGTAACTGGACCCAAAAAGAATCCTGACTAACAGGAAAGCAGTATTGAACACATCTACGGAATGAAGACTGTATATAGGAAACAAAAAAAAACGCTAAACGCTCCACACAATGCTCCTACTTCCCGCCACACTGATAAATAAGCAATACAGCCCAAAGCACAAGGTATTCCACGCATGCGCCAGTATACTACAACCACTGACCAATTGGCTGCAGTCGCTCCTAGTTGTTTACTTTGTTAAACTTCGTTTAACCTCATTTAAGCATTCAGATGATTCTACACCAGCGTTTAAAGGACCACTGTCTGGAAGACAAGGTTTCGCCCTATATTCATCTCTGATAGACTCATAATCACACAAATGATACTAAACTAGCCTTTCAAGGACGACAGTATTGAAGGCAAGGTTTGGCCTCACATTCATCTCTAAAACACTTGTTAAGCATTCAGATTATTCTACACCAGCGTTTAAACGACCACTGTCTGGAAGAAAAGGTTTGGCCCTAAATTGATCTCTGATAGATTCATAATCACTCAAATGATTCTAAACTAGCGTTACAAGGACCACAGTATTGAACGCAAGGTTTGGCATCACATTCATCTCTGAAACACTTATTAAGCATTCAGATGACTCTACACCAGCGTTAAAAGGACCACTGTCTGGAAGACAAGGTTTGGCCCTAAATTCATCTCTGATAGATTCATAATCACTCAAATGATTCTAAACTAGCGTTTACAAGGACCACAGTATTGAAGGCAAGGGTTGGCCTCACAATCATCTCTAAAACACTTAGTACGCACTCATATGATTCTACACCAGCATTAAAAGGACCACTATATGGAACACAAGCCTTGGCCCTAAATTCATCTCTGATAGATTCATAATCACTCAAAGTGATTCTAAACTAGCGTTACAAGGACCACAGCAGTGAAGGCAAGGTTTGGCCTCACATTCATCTCTAAAACACTTATTAAGCACTCATATGATTCTACACGAGTATTAAAAGGACCACTGTCTGGAAGACAAGGTTTGGCCCTACATTCATCTCTGATAGATTCATAATCATTCAAATGATTCTAAACTAGGGTTACAAGGACCACAGTATTGAAGGCAAGGTTTGGCATCACATTCATCTCTAAAACACTTATTAAGCCTTCAGATGATTCTACACCAGCGTTAAAAGGACCACTGTCTGCTAGACAAGGTTTGGCCCTACATTCATCTCTGATAGATTCATAATCACTCAAATGATACTAAACTAGCCTTGGAAGGACCACAGTATTAAAGGCAAGGTTTGGCCTCACATTCATCTCTAAAACACTTATTAAGCATTCAGATTATTCTACACCAGCGTTAAAAGGACTACTGTCTGGAAGACAAGGTTTGGCCCCACATTCATCTCTGATAGATTCATAATCACTCAAATGATTCTAAACTAAGGTTAGAAGGACCACAGTATTGAAGGCAAGGTTTGGCATCACATTCATCTCTAAAACACTTATTAAGCATTCAGATGACTCTACACCAGCGTTAAAAGGACCACTGTGTGGAAGACAAGGTTTGGCCCTATATTCATCTCTGATAGATTCATAATCACTCAAATGATACTAAACTAGCCTTGCAAGGACCACAGTATTAAAGGCAAGGTTTGACCTCACTTTCATCTCTAAAACACTTATTAAGCATTCAGATGATTCTACACCAGCGTTTAAAAGACCACTGTCTGGAAGTCAACGTTTGGCCCTACATTCATCTCTGATAGATTCATAATCACTCAAATGATTCTAAACTAAGGTTAGAAGGACCACAGTATTGAAGGCAAGGGTTGGCCTCACATTCATCTCTAAAACACTTAGTAAGCACTCATATGATTCTACACCAGCATTAAAAGGACCACTATATGGAACACAAGCTTTGGCCCTAAATTCATCTCTGATAGATTCATAATCACTCAAAGTGATTCTAAACTAGCGTTACAAG
>NC_090895.1:7086968-7091968 GCF_036669925.1 Montipora capricornis | reverse complement strand
GAACAAACAACATACTGTACTTGCTCTTAGAGGCAAAAACCTCTTCCTATTTCATTGCGTGCACTCAATCATGTCAAATTACCATGTACGCAACAGCCTTTCCTGAAGAACCTTCTCCTTGAATAATGATGCACAAAATAGTCGACCAGCTTTCTTTTAAATAATTCTTGACTGTCACATTTCCAATTTTTTTTTTTTTGCTTGACTTTGTTGAACCCATAAGTTACCAGATAATTTTCCATTTGGTTAACACTACAATCATGATAAAATATTGGAAATATAGCTCACTTTGATTTCGGCTCGATGGGCGAAAGATTGTTGTCGAAGTCCATTACTGTCCATTACTGTCTTGTTCATCCAATTGACGTTCCCTTCTTGAGCTCCACGAGAGCATATTTTGTTGACTAAAACGCCATTCGCGTTGCAATGACTTTTGACGCCATTGCTGGTTAACGAGAATAACAAACTCACGAGGCAGAATGTACATTTATATTTAATTAAGTTAGCACAATAGAAAGACGCTAACCTCATGACACGAAAATGTTTTACTATTGCCATAAAAACTATCCAGTTAAGCTCGCATTATTATACAATGTAAAACATGATGAATTCATAAAGGCGACCTTTTCCAGCGAACAGTTTTTTTAAACAAACAACATATTTGCTATTAGAGGCAAAAACCCCTTCCTATTTCATTACGTGCGTGAAGAGAAAAACTAAATCCTGTCAAATATGCACAATATTACAACAAACTAAATGTCAGGATCAAACCGTTTCCATGAAGAACCTTTTCCTTGAATAATGAAGCACAAAATAGATGACAAGCTTTCTTTCAAATAATTCTTGGCTGTCACACTTCCAATTATTTTTTTAATGAAGACTGTGCAGAGTTGATCACAGATCCACTTAAGGTGTTTCATTTGTTCTCTGTCTTTGTTGAACCCATAAGTTACCAGAGAATTTTCCATTTGGTTTCAGTGTTCTACATAACAGCACACTTGGTAAAATATTAGAAATACAGCTCACTTTGATTTTGGCTCGACGGGCGATAGATTGTTGTCGAAGTCCATTACTCGTCGCTTTTAAGATTCCAGGTGTTTGTTTTTCACCGCCTGCCTACATGTAGTTTATCCAACTGACTTTCCATTATTGAGCTCCATAAGTGTATATTTTGTTTAAGGATCCACTAAAACGCCATCGCCATTCACGTTACATGACTTTCAACGCCATTGCAGGTTAAGTTAATTATTCTACTGTGTCCACCAGAGAAATCTATGCATTTCCACTACCCTATCGATCCTAAGAAAATACGCGCAGAAGGCTCTATGCACAAAGACACCACTTAGCAGGCAGTGACAGGCAAGACTTTTACCGACACGGAAAATAATAATAATAATAATAAAAAAAATCAAATCGAACAAATCCCACCCACTTTCCCACTGGGATTGCCATACTGGCAACCCAGTAATAACCATAGCATTTCAATTTACACCCAATTGGACTCCACTCAGTCCTATTACCATTATAAATTGAGTAACATCAATTTATCGATTAGTTTTCCAATGTTCGATTTTAATCGATGCATTACATTGTATGTGCTGAATAATACCACAATTTTTTTCAAATTCCCTACAACTGAAGTGAGTAAATACAAAGACAGTAAATACAATTTTTCCCTCATTTCCTGTTATTTCTTCTTAACTCCAAATAATTTGATTAGTCAACTGTAATAAATTATTAGAAATGACAATATTTAACCAGCAACCGATGTTTCATAGAGACCCTCCTGATGTGCCTCTGGCTTCAAGACAACTGTCAACTAATTATGACTGTGTAGACAAAACCTGTTGCATCACACCAACCACAGAAGAGAGCAGAAGGGAGCCGCTAAAATTTCGAAGATCGAAGGAAACTGAAAGCACTTTAAAAAAGCAATTACACAAATTACCGATCCCTTTCATTCATTATTTGAGGCACTCGTAACGGTACGTTGTCTGACATTTTCAGACTGCAGACTTACCCTAAATCACAATTATCGAAAGCTAACCGCTTTAAAGCGGGTTCTCAGACTTAAATAATGTTTATCAGCGCTATTTGAAATGGATGCTCAGACTTAAATACTGTTTATTAGTGCTATTTGTAGGCAGTCTGCAGTCTGCAAATGTCAGACACTCGTAAGACTGAAAATATGCCCTACTAGACAAGAAAGATGTAGCAATGGACTGCAACGCAATGCTAAGTTCAGCAACTTTTTTTTAGTGGGTGAGATTCCTTAAAGTAAGCTTACATAAGACACATAATATAGTATTTTTAATCAAAAGGTGAATGTGTCACTTACCAGCGAATCGTCTCACCAGCACATTTCTTCATGAACCGTTCTACCGAAGAACAATCTGTGGACGGATATTTTCACTTCGAAGACGTTCTCTACGTTTGATGACCAGCGATTGCAGAGGCAACTTTGGATATTGATAGTCTTTAGACATAATTTACAGAGCACGCACAAAAGCGACTTTCCCCACGAGGATTTGACAAAGAATGACGTAACAAACGAAACAACCTCGTTTCCAGGTTGCAAAAAGAAAGCGCTTCGAAAAAAAGACCGGTACCGAATTTCTTTTCGACGTATCTTCGCGATTTTTAATGTACCTTCCGAGGCGGGGAAACTAAAAAGGTGATTTAGATGCATTCGTAAACTCTATTAGAATTCTTTTATTCCTTTTCTTTGCAACTGTTTTTGTTCATTGTTGCTTTCATAAGAATTTTCTTTTGTGTACTTATACTAGTAATCGTATCCGTAAGATACATTCTTAAGATGGTATTAGCACTCGTTCCCACAAAAGAATCAGACAAGGTCAAAACATAGACATGTCTAACCGCTTTATTCTTCCTCTATGGTCTCTCGACCTCGTGGTCGACCAGTTTCTCCTTATCACGTGACTGACTGCGATTGACTTTGACTTTGTGGAGGTAGGGTAACCCCTACATATTCCCCCTCTAAAATAAGATGTCCTCCTGGACATTGTAACAAATTGCTGCAGCGTTCTACATCCTAACAACAAAAACTACTTTGGAAAAGTGATCAGGTCTTCACAGTCGAACTCTTCCATAATGAGTAATGACTAATTACGTAAGCACTGTCTCTAAATTGCTGAACAATTTATCTCTGAACAAGTCTCTTTGTTTTTCTTTAAGAAACAAAACATGATACCAATGTGTGAATAGTTCAATCAAGTCCAATAAAGTTCAGTGAGTGAGTCTTCAACTCAGACTAACTTGAAGTTTTCCTAAACAGTCATTGCTGGCACAACGTGGTGAATACTTGGGGGCACAAATGGTACAGAAGCTAAGTACACTGCTGTGTGATAGGGTATCATCCAATGATTGTGCATGGTTAAGGTTCCGTAAGGTGTAACAGGAAACCATGGTGAATAAACAGAAACAATGGCATTTGTCGCTGGAGTACTCAAAGTACTGATAGGATAGTAACTTGGATTTCCAAGATGATTATAACAAAGAATATTCGGTGGATGGCGGTTTCGCACAGGATAATGACACCCTGCTGGCTCTTGTTGTAGTAAGGGTTCTTGTTCTGTGTCAGAGTAAGATGGAGAACAGTCTTCTGTCTCTGGCGTGTACTCGCCATGTTCTGATAAATTCTCCATACCGTCAGGCAACAGATCTTCTTGGGCGCCATCCATATTCTCTTGTCCATGATTGTTTTTCTGCTGTTGGTGTTGACAAAATTTCCAACTCGGTGGCTGAGAGGTCAGGTAGCTCCCCCTCATCCCCATTGTCACCACCATGCTGATGAACCTCGCTTCCTTGGTTATCAGGGACTGACCTTCTCCTCTCTTGGGTACGTTGTGGGACAGGTTTTGACAAATCACTTGCAAGAAATCACAAGGCAACAGGAGATTTCGGTGGAGTGTTCTAGATTTGCCTTTCCGGCCTTTTGGTGTTACTTCATACACACGGAAGTCTCCCTTTTGCTCCACTATGTAATATGTACTTCTTGCTCCCAATGAGACCTTAGTTTTCCAGGACCACCCCGCTCTGAGAGGTTTCGTACCAACACTCGGTCGTAAACTGAAGAACCTTACTTTTCGATCATATTGCTTCTTTCCGTCATCTGCTGACTTGGAGATATTCTGTCTGGCCAGTTCATAGGCATCTTTCATTGCAACTTTCCATTTTTCTGTGTACTTTGTATGATTCATACGTGTGTCTTCACGTGAAAGTCCAAACATTAGGTCAACTGAAAGGAGTGGTGAGCGTCCAAACAATAAATACAAGGCTGAAAAACCAGTGGCATCATTTCTGCTGGAGTTATACGCATGGATAACTTTGTTAAGTGAGTCCTTCCACTTGTTTTTCTGGCTTTCTGGGAGAGTTCTCAAGATATGCAACAATGTTCTGTTTAACCCGTCTACCTTCCCGTTTCCTTGAGGGTGGTACGGTGTTGTTCGCAGACGTGTTACGCCACTAAGCTGTTCCAATCTGTGAAAGAGTTTATTCTCGAACTCCCGTCCCTGATCATGAAGAATCCTTGTTGGGAAACCAAACCGTAGTACAAAGTCATTAAACAAGCAGTCAGCTGCAGCCTTGGCTGACTTATTCTTTGTTGCATATGCTTGTGCAAAACGAGTAAAATGGTCAATGACGACTAAGATATACTCCTAACCACTAGAACTTGCTTCAAATGTAAAAATTCAATTGACACTAATTCAAAGGGATATGAGGTAGTCACACTGTGTAGTGGTGCTGTTATAGACAAACTTGGCCGTCGCCGTTTAAGACATGGGCAAACTTTGGTCACAAAGTGAGTGATGTCATCTTCCATGCTGGGCCAGTAGAAACGTTCACTTGCCAATTGGACTACACGAGGGGCTCTGAAATGTCCCATTTCCTGATGACGTTCTTTGAAGACAATGGTGTGAGACTTCTGAGGTAGCACCAGCTGGTATGGTCCACTCCTTCTAAATAACAGGCCATCTTCA
>NC_090895.1:7071968-7081968 GCF_036669925.1 Montipora capricornis | reverse complement strand
TGAATTTGAAATGATTGTTGTTTTTGATGATTACGTGACAGAAAAAACCAAAAACCTATAATTTATTATTTTATACAATTTAATTGAAAAGCTGTAATGTAATATATTTGTCACAGTCATATTATTTATGTCCAAAAAATATAAGATTAAGTTGTTCGCATTTTTGTGTTTATGATTTTCCATCAACAAATGAAAGAAACTTAATAACCCGTGAGCTTTGAGTTTAAAAGGATCAACATATTAAAGTCACAAAAAAGCCATATTCATTTTTATACGTTGATAAGCCTATGAAATCCGTTAAAAGAAATTTTTATGGAAATATATAATTTAATAGTATAAATGGGTATTTTAAATGAACGAAAAATTGATTCCAGGTCACAAACTCAGATGCAAGGGCTACCAGGGCCAGCTGGGTTAGGATTTAAATTAACAGATAATAATTATGATATGCAACCAAAAAAATTAATAAATTTAAAAGAAGGCTCAAATAACAATGATGCTATAACAAAAGAACAAATGGATCAAAAAACAACATACTTAGATGCAGTTGTACCTGCGGTTGTTTCAATTGATAAAGCCGCAATTTAAAGTGCCGATGGGTCTCTTCACACAAATTCGCTACACCTTAAGATTCTCAACAGCAAAATGTGAGATTAATCACAGATAACCAAAGAAATATGATAAGTCATATCTACGTTCCAGACGTTGAACATGTTATAGGTAACCATGATTTAGATAAATCATATGTTGTTATTACATAAACAAATCAGTTGATCCAGGGAACAAAAAGTTTTATGATCTACAGCGTATTGCACTCGTCAACGATAAGAGTGTCGTTAACCTTCTCAAACACAAAATTTAGCTGATTTGTCCAAAACGACGGTTCAAGGATCAGCGTCTCCGATTCGGATCCGTTGAATCATAGCGAGTCCGACGTGTTAAATGAAAAATACGTAGACTCTCACTATTTGAATAAGGTCACAGAGGGTGAATTACAAAGCTCCATTTTCCTTTCAAGTTCAACAACTAGCAACGAAAGGCAAATACTCAATCTAGCGAGCCCTCTCAACCAAAACGCTGCCGTTAGACGTTCATACGTTGATATTCATTTAGCTCAAGAATTAGACAAAAGCATACAAACAGATTTAGATATGGGAGGTCAAAAAATCTTTAATATGGCACAAGGGACCAAAAACGATAACGCTGTAAATATGTTACAATTGCAGCAAAAAGCAGATACAACATACGTAGATCCTAATTTTTTAAGTAAAAAGACACATGGTATTATGCTTGCTCCTTTGAGTATGAATAGAAATGAATTGATTGGAATAAGAGACAAACCGACTTTCGGCTATTATGCTGTTAATAAATTATGTTACCACAGAATTGAATGAAAAATGGATAAAACAGTTACATCAAATCTTGATTTAAATAACAATAAATAATTAATTTATCTGACCGTACAAATAACAAAGACGTTGTTACTTTGGAACAATTAAACAAAAGTCATGTTAAAAACTCACATCCTGCTAGCAATGTATTTCAATATATAATGGCGGATGTTAATGAAATATCTCAAGAGTATAGTATTGAAATAATTGAAAGAAATGAATACCAAAATAGTCCCCACACAATTGCCAGGGTTTCAACGGCTATAATGAAAAGATACGGGGAGAAAGCATCTCCTTGCCTGACACCACGTTTAAGTGAGAAATACTCTGTGGCAACACCATTATTAACCAAACAGCTTTGAATGCTCTTATAGAAAAGCTTGACCCAATGTATGAAATCGTGTCGAAAGTTGAAAGATTTAAGACATTTAAGAAGAAAATTCCATTCCAGCGAGTCAAATGCTTTTTGAAAGTCAACAAATATTAAAAGACCAGGAAAATTTTCAATATCTGTGAATTCCATGATATCAAAAAGAGACCTTACTGTTTCGCCTATATAGTGGTCTTTAACATAACCAGTTTGATTGTTATGGATGATATTTGGTAGTACATCCTTTATTCTGGCAGCAATAACTTTTGACATTATCATTGCATCAACATTTAGTAACGAAATAGGTCGCCAGTTCTCAATGGAGCAGCGATCTTTGCCTCTCTTCTCGATGAGCGTTATTATAGCTTTCTTCTGTGTATTTGACATTTCACCTTTTCCAAAAGATTCATTGACACATTCAATAAAGGGTTTTTTAATTACATCCCAAAATCGTTTGTAAAATTCGATGGGGATTCCATCACTTCCAGGTGATTTATTCTCCTTAAAGCTATTGAAAATTATTTCACATTCTTCCAACGATATATTTCCTTCACACGATTGCTTTTCATTATCTAATAATTTTGGGATTTCCAGATTATTTAAGAAGTTGTCTATCATACAATCTCTATCTGCATCTTTGGCTCCTGATTGGTATAAGTTCATGTAGAAGAGTTTCGCCTCCGAGAGGATAACAGAAGGGTTAGTTGTTAGATAATCAGTCATTATGTTTTTCACCTGGTTTATTTTTTCTAGATTCAAAAAATATTTTGAGTTTTTTTGCGCCATGCTCATACCATCGAGCTCTTGCGCGAATTATAACACCTTTGACATTTTCATCATAAATTAGTTCAAGTTTTTTCTTTTAACTCAACTAGTCGTGATTTATGGTCTTCACTAGGATCGTCTTTAAACTTCCTTGTGGCCTCGCTAAACTCGAGTCATTCTGTAGTCGAGTTTCAGTTTCTCTTTGGATCGAACATTAAACTCTAACCAGTCCCAAATCGCCCGTTTATCCTGCAAGTCTTTTTCACTTTCAGCTATCCACATTTGAAAATTATTTTTTACTTCATCAACATAGTTTTCATCGTCAAGTAGTGAGCAATTAAATTTCCAGAACCCAGGATCATTATCACCTTTTTCAATATCACCAATACTCAGATCAATCGCGGCGTGGTCAGTCCTAATCGCTGGCGAGATGTTAGTAGACTGTACAAAATCCTGCAGATTACTGGAGATGAGCCAATAGTCTAAACGGCAGAACACACATGGAGATTTTTGACTCCAAGTGTAGCTCTTCATACTAGGGTTTCTAATCCTCCATATATCAATTAGATCCAATTCGCTTTGCATGCATAGCATTCTCTCCACCACAGCTCTTCGTGGAGATAGGACACCACCTTTTTTATCGAGCGAGGGATCAATGGGGCAATTAAAATCACCACCAACAATTATTATTTCTTCATCATCTAGGTTGTTATCGCAGATCAATTTTTGAATGGTTCCCAAAGAAGCCAACAAGTCTTTATCTTTGTTAGGGGCATAAATATTCAACAAGACATATTGTTTATCGAAAATAGTTGCCTTTACAATGGGGTAACGCCCTAGGGGATCTTAAATGACCGAATGCTCCTTGAAATCAATACCATTCCAAATTAGAATCGCAACACCTGCCGAATTAGAGCTCCCGTGAGAAAACAATATTTTGCCTCCCCATTCATTTCTCCATTGAGATTCTGTGTCTTTTTTGGAATGTGTCTCTTGCAAAACGACAAAGTGAGACTTTTTCCGTCGACACCATGAAAACATTGTTCTCCTTTTTTGGAAATTAGTTATGCCCCTCATATTCAAAGACGTTAATTTGAATAATTCAGGGAACATTTAAACAAGATTAATGGAGAAATCAGAAAGAAAAATAATTATAATGGTATAAAACATGTTCTGGGACCGCAGAAGGACGTTTATGACTATGGATTGATAGACTGAAAACAGAATTTATGCTGGCGCACGTAATAAGACTGCCTGTGGATAACGAAATGAAGCAGAAGCAAAGCGTATCACTGTCAGGAAGAATTACATTTTTGATGTCATATAAACAGTAGTGTTGCACATGTAAAACAGGCATTAATAGAATAATAACAAAAAACAAACAGCTAGTTGCTTTACCTACACTTTGAAAAATCATTGCACCTGGCAATAAAAAAAAGAAAGAAAAATAGCAGAGATGGACGCCTCATCATACTAAGAAGGTATTATTTGAATTGCCTATAGATTATCTAGATCTTCCTCGGAGAAGATTCGGATAGGATTACCATCTGGGGACGTTTTAGCAAAAACCTTATCATCCATTGTCCAAACGCTACTCGGAAAAATCCTCTAATCAAAGATATTAAAAAAGGGGACGTTGAGACAAAAGTACTTCAATTTGCAGATGACACAACAGTTGTCCTCTCAGATACCGATTCTGCTCATCTTTTGTTTCAAGCTTTGGGTCATTTTGAGATTTATTCAGGTCTAAAAGTCAATAGTTAAAAAACAGAGGAGTTATGGCTTGGCTCACTAAAGAAAGTGACAGCAAACCACTTGGCATCAAATGGCCGAATGAACCAATAAAAGCGTTAGGGGTTTTCTTTACCTATGACAATACTCTGCTGTACGAAAAAAAATTTAGAGAGATAATTGTAAAAATTAAAAAACTTATAAATATCTGGTCATCACGAGGACTTTCAATTTTTTGGAAAAATCGTTATTATCAAAAGTCTGCTGTTGTCAAAGCTCATGTATATTTCTTCGATCTTACCTACACCACATATATTACCAAGGAAGTTAATCGGCTAGTGTTTTATGGAAGGGGGTCAATAAAGTGACAAGATTGTCGACAATAAACGATTATGGAGAAGGGGGCTTAAGGATGATGGATTTAGATTCCCAGATTAAAGCCTTAAGACTTGGTTGGCTGAAGAGAATTTTCACTCCCAGTAGTGGAACATGGAAATCGTACCTTCAATATATTTTAAGGTGAAATGGTGGATTCCTGTTATTTAATTGTAACTACAATATGGTCCATGTAGAAATCACTTCTAATTTTATCGGGAACTATTACAGTGGTGGGTCGATTTTCGTGAAAGTTTCGCAGACAAAGATTGCCAACTTATCATTTGGAATAATAAGGAGGTACTAATCGATAACAAACCTGTTTATTATAGACAGTATTTTAAAGCTGGTATCATCTGTGTACACGATCTTCATTTTGACGTAGGTAATTTAACTTCTTTTAATTAAACATATTCTGTTCCATTGTCCTCATTCAAATAAGTTGTGGAAAGCCTTCGAACTATATATATTTCAGATAAGTCTCAACCTAAAAGATGTTATTCTTGGAGTGATTTCTTCAATATGCGCCACACTAAAAACACTAAGTTATTTGATAATCATAGGCAAATTATATCTGTGGGACTGCAGAAGGAATGGAGTTCTTCCCAACGTAGCTTGCTTTCGAGCAAAAGTGAACATCAAAATACAAACCGAAAAGTACATTAGTGCCAGGAACAAAACGATTCCCAAATTTTGTGACAAATGGAAATTTTTTATATAACTACTATTATTATTATTATTATTTTATAGACAGAAGGTAAAATAATGTATTGTAAGTCGAAGTTTTAAAAGTAGTTTATTATGTATTAGTGTCGAATAATGTCTCTGTAAATAGTAGTGTACTAGGTGTTTTTTTGTATGTAGGTTATTTTCGTTCCGTAAGTCTGTAAAATAAAATAAATAAATAAATAAATGAATAAATTAAAAAAAAAGTAAAAAAAAAAAAAAAAAAGGCCCCACACTTATGATAAAAAATTATATATTTTATAATTTTAGATCTAGAATAGCCCACTTTGGATATATTGAAATTCAGTCCTAAACAAAAGGCATCATCTCGAGGCTCTGGGGGGTAAATATGAGGATTTGTATGAGTTTATTCCCCAGAGTCTCAAGCTGGTGCCTTTTGTTTACGACTGAATTTTAATATATCAAAAGTGGGCTATTGGTTATAACCTTTCTTCTCTGTGGAATGTTAATTTGAAAAAAATTGCACCACTTGTGTACAATGGATTACAACCAATCAAGCTGTTTGGAATAAAATAGAGCTTTGGTTTTCAGTCAATATTACTAATGTACAATCCACAACTGTTACTTAAAGAAGATCGGTAATATTTATTACACACAGTCTATTGTTAAAGTGCATACATCATATTTTAAATACACTGGTATATTTGTATTGCACCATTTATGTCGATGATGATCCACAGGGTGCTAGCAAAGCCCCTATTTACAATGTTATTTATGGTGTAGAGGGATTTGAATCTGATCTTAGTAGTGACGTTTACGATTATCATAATGCTTTTACAGCATCGAAAACAGAGTTTAAATGAACGTGCGACTAAATATGAATGGTAAACCATTTAAAGGATTTACACAATATTTGCGTGGAAGCTTGATATTAAATAAAAACCTCGTTACGTTTTTACGTACGGCCTCAATCTCGTATTAATTAAAAATTCAGTTGCTACTCTAATGACCTGTAAATCAGCTTAAATTTATTTTTTTTTAATGGGAGCTACCAACCCATATATCCATAATTTAAATTCTCAACAACGACAAAATACCAAAATACTCGCAATGTGAACTTAATAACTTTTAATGGATTAATTACGATAAATTTATCATCAGCATTAAAAAAATTCAAGTGTTTACACTTTTATATAGAATACATTGCACCTTAATAACAACTATTTTTAACTTTGTCGTCTAGACTAAATTAATATGACCAAATAATATAAATGGATTCACCCAAAGAATGTTTAGAATATATTGATCGTTTTTTCAATGAAATGAGACAAAGACAGCAATATTGATGATCAAATACTGAAAAGTACTTTAGCATATACGTTGGATGTAAACATCTACTCGAAATTATTCCGATTAAAAAATTCTCAAAAATAATAACCAGGAGATTGGGTTAATCGGTCCTGGAAATTCGTGCCTGACTCGTTTTTTAAAAATAACATTGGGAAGATATAAATCGTTTCACATCCATAGTTGTTTAATGATTCTTATCGAAAGCATGGTTTAGGGAGGGGTTATTGTTATGCTGCTAACAGACGGTTAACTGCTGGATGTTTGAAAAACTCACCCTTGTTTGGTCATGTTTCTGGTTTTACATGGATTTTAAAAAAATTCTCTACACATATAATATGAAAAACATATTTGACTGGAATCGTATAAGTCAAAATTTGACAAAGAACCAAATCAATGAATTGAAATCATATTACAAGTGTTATGATAAAAAAAATATTGGTGTTATTAAAGAGCATTTAAACGCTACGAGAGATTGAATCTTGTGGTTAACTTAACGTCAACAGGACTTGTTGTTTCAGGCAGTATAGCAGGCGCTTTAACACTGAATCAACTCGTTTTTGGAATAATTTCCGGGACCGGTATTTTAGTTAAAACTGGCTTCAAAATTAAAATCTACAAAAAATGATAGAGATGGCAAATTTGCATACACAATGTATCAAAAAATGCTTGTCAATCTTAGATCCTATTTAAGAGGGATACACTTTGATCATGAACAGTTAATCAACGAAATGAAAGTGACCGATGATATCATTATTGATTTATGTCCTACTGTAGACAAAATTGAAAAAAAATACGACAAAGCATTTATTGCTGATAATCAATGTTTTAATTTGTTTCCAATACTGTTCATTAAAGGCTCACGTTTTTTTTTAATCTCGATATTTGAATATTTTTATAAGGTAAATTCATCATTTGAAACACTTTAATTTCTTAAAATAAAACTAAAATTAATCATTCGTTTGCGATTACCAATGACTTGTGGAAGAGTCTTTTCTGTTTCATTAAATATTCGAAGTATTTTATGTGCATTATTACACGACATTTGTGTCCCGTTCTCACTATATCATTTTTTCAATATGATATTTCCTTTTGTACTGGCTCTTTTTTGAGACAAATTTATATTTATTAGAGTGGAAATCAGCGTATTCATTGGCCGTCTGTCAGCTATTTACTCGAGCGCAGTTTGTACAAACATTTCTGCCATTATCATTGATCAAATTATGATTTTGACAACATGCTTGACTTTCAGGTATGGATTCTTGTAATTGTAAATCACAAAAAGTTCATGTTAGATATTCATTTTTCAATATTGTATGCATATCATTGCTCATTGCACAAATATATATAGATTATATTTTAAAATATTTTATACGCTAATATACATGACATATCATAAAAGCAATATTATATTACAAATTTTAGGCATTGATAATTACATAAAGTAATTAATACGCGCCATTCCATGTTCAACGAGAATAAAAGAGACCGATTTGTATATATGGAATCTTATTAATCAATGTCATGTCATGTAATCATACAAAAATTTGAAATTTTAAAAACGTATTTATGCATAGGAAATAATCATTTTTATGGTATAAATGAGTGTTTGATAATCTTATAAAAATATATAATTTTTTTTAAAAAAAGTCAATTCCAATTTTCATCTATTAAAAAAACATCAATGATTTATATGATTTAATGATATATCATTTTACAGAAAACAAAATGATTTCATAACATAAAACAATACGACGAAAAACGGTATATAACCAGAAAAATTGATTTTTTGGCTAATCATGTGAAAAAAGCAAAAGACGCAAACCATTTGGTTACGTAGTATTATTGTGATATGATTATATAAGTTTAAGAAATTGTGTGAAATCACCTCATGATAGTCATCGCAATGGATCATAAACAGAAGCACGCTCCATCGCTTTTAAACTGCTTGAAATCGCAATGTGGTTAGCTGTGAAACTTTTACAATAATATGAGAATCATAACATTGTAGACATAAAAATTATAAAATCATATAGTTTCCAAAAATTGCATCATCAAATGATCACTATAAAATTGCAATCATTACTAAAACCATAGCAATATTCTTTTAAAAATGGCGATTGTGATGATTTCTATATGGTAAGGCAATTGTCTCGAAGAATGTAGTACATCACTACTAATCATCTGATGGTACAATTTTACGCAAATAATTTTATGAAAACTGTATTATAAAATGATTTTGTGGAAACTCTATAACTTTATAATTTTATGGAGACTATATTACTGTTTTATCACATGGTTTTTTGACATGCATGGATCTAAGGCGAAGCCTTTGAGATTTAGCGAGCGGCAGCACAGGAATGAACGAGAATTTTCGAAGAAAACCGAAGTGTTCAATGCGAGGGTTACGCACTTTTGTTATGATTTCATTGTGAAGATTAAATTTTAAAGGGTTGTCACCCCCGCTTTGCAAAGCAAAGCTCTCCCACCGTGTGCCAACTAATTTTGCGACTTATACGTCCCGCGAGCCATCCCCTGCTCCTTCAACACTTCGGTTTTGCGTAGCAAAACTCTTGTTTAACGCTCACTAAAATTGTTAATTGAATCCATGTGAATGGGCCCTAAGGTATATCAAGAAAAAGTGCAATTTATATCCCCAGTAATTGTAAACATATAGTTTCCATAAAATTATAAAATAATATAGTTTCCTTAAAATTATCTTATGATATAGTTTCCATAAAATTATTTCGTACATTTGTACCATTAAATGGTTAGTGGTGATGTACTACATTCTACGAGGCAATTGCCTTGTAGTGTAGTACATTACTACTAAGAAGCCGAAAGAGATCACCAGCACAAAACTGCGAAAATAAATTGCAACATTGATTGGTAAGCGCGCCACCTCGGACACGACTTTAGGGCGCACAGGGAATTTTACCGACTCCACAAGTCAACCACAGAGTTGGCAAAAGTCAGCAAGTTGCTGATGGCCGTCGACTCCAGCAAGATCGGAGATATCGTGGGTAAAAGCGTCGCAGAGATGACTGTCAAAGGTACTTTAAAATGAAAATTCATGTTAACTTGGAAACGATTATCTAACTCAGCAAGTCGAGGAACTATGTTTCGAGGCGTGCTTGGGGTAGGGGGCCTGAAGTCTTTTTCCTTCCACCGCCGTTTTCAGCCTCTTGCCTGCTAACCTGGCGTCAGTTTTTCAAAAGGTGGTTAACACTATCCACCGGATAAATCACTATCCAGTGCATACGTCATAGCGGAATCAATTGCGCTATTCAATAAATAGTCCACTCTCCATTGGATAGCGCAATTGATTCAACAG
>NC_090895.1:7051968-7061968 GCF_036669925.1 Montipora capricornis | reverse complement strand
TTCCGTTGCAGTAACATAGCTCCCCTAAATTTGAAACGTTAATTTAAGTAATCCTAATCCCTAAATCCTAGCTCAAATCAGTTCATAATCACTTATCCTATGTACAGTTCGTGCTTGGTGTCCACATCTCGTGTGCAAATCATCTAGTAGGGTCATCGTGCGCAGTTGCTTAGATCTTGTCTTGTCTCTCCGATGGGGAATGCCCAGTCTTTACTTATCGCTAGTTGACATCAGCAGCACCAGTTTCTGGACTGGTCTCTGTAGTACTGTTGTAGTACCTAGGCGTTTTCCCTTGGAAGTGAGGTTAGGATCACCGACTGCAACACTAACCTTGCGCACCAGTTTGTATCCATCTTGGATGACATTCATCACACGAGCGAAGCGCCAGTTGCTGCGCGGAACATTGTCGTCCTTGATCAGCACGATGTCATCTTGTTCGAGGTTACGTCTCGGACGGATCCATTTCTGACGAGCTTGAAAGGACTGCAGAAACTCCCGTTTCCAACGCCTCTAAAACTCGTTAGTAAGATGCTGCACGCGTCGTCACCACTTCTTGGCGTATTTGTCTGCTTCTTGAAAGTTTCCTGGAGGTGGAAGAACGACCTTGCTCTTTCCCGTTAACAAGTGATTTGGAGTTAGAGCCTCCACAGTGTCGGCTGAAGTGAGGTTGTCTGCAGTCAGCGGGCTGCTGTTAACCACTGCTTCTGCCTCTGCACATGAACGTACGGAGCGCTTCATCGTTCAGTTGGCGTCCATTCGTCTCTAAGAGCGCTGAGAGTACCGTTCTAATCTGGCGTTCCCAGACGTCCCCCATATGGCTTGCTGAGGGTACATTCAATTTAGTTTCAAACCAGGCACAGTTCAATTTAGCATTTCCACCTGGACCTTCTTGTTATCCATTTTGAGCAGCGCATCGTTCAACTCTCGCTTTGCTCCGACGAGGTTTGTGCCTTGGTCGCTTCTCATCTGACGTACTGGGCCTCTTCTGCATACAAAACGTCACAGGGCGTTAATGTAGGAGTCAGTTTCAAGGCTGTGGGCGACCTCAAGATAGATTGCTCGGGATGCGAGACAGGTGAAGAGGACTCTTTATTGCTTGAGCTCCTTGCGTCCTTCTTTCACGTAGAAGGGGCCAAAATAATGCACGGCGCAGTGGGTGAAAGGATGCGAGGGAGTCACTCTATCCCTCGGTAAGTCAGCCATCTTTTGTTCCACAGTCCTTGCCCTCAGTTTCCTACACGTAGTGCATGCATGTATCACCTTAGAGACTAAGCCGGAGCAACCAATGATCCAGTAGCCTGAAGCGCGGATCTCGTTAAGGGTGAAGCCTCGCCCCTGAGGATTGGCGGTTTCATGGAGGCACCTTGCTATCAGCCAGGAAACCTTGACCTTCCCTAGGTAAAATGACGGGATGCTTCACGTCCTCCGAAATGCTTGCAGCTTTAATTCTCCCGCCTACCCTGAGCATAACTTGATTGTCTACGAAAGGGTCTGGGCGGTAAAGGGGACTGCTATTCTTAAGTTCCTTGTTCTTCACTCTGGGTTCCTCTGTGCGTGCGGGCTTTGGCTGATTCTTCAGTCTGCTCAATTCGTCACTAAAAGCTTCATTCTGAACGGCTTTGATGACGAGTCGTTCTGCTTCACTCATAATCTCGACAGTTACAGGGTCTTCAAAATCTTGCACCACGCCGCGTCCCGTATCTCCGTCCATCGCCTTTGCTCTCCACGTTCTGGCGATCTGAAGGCACCTTCCCAAGACTCTCTTGGCGCGAAACCAGTCTAAAAATCGTTTGACCACCTCCAGCACGTAAGAGGGCTCTATAGTGACCGTGGAAAAAACTGTTGTCTTCTTAACTTGCTTGTCGTCTGCGTGTAAGGTGAGAGGCTCATCATCAAAATCTTGCCACTCATCATGTGGCTCCCAAAGAAATGCAGGTCGACCCCATAACCATCGACAGGTCTTCAGGAGGTCCTTTGGACTTAGGCCACGAGATGCGTCGTCCGCTGGGTTGTTATCACTGTCGACATACTTCCAATGTTCGGGTTGCGTGTGGTCTCTTATTTTCTGGATGCGATTTGCAACATATGTGTGAAATCGACGCGCCTCATTGTAGATATACCCCTTTACTACCTTACCGTCAGTCCAAAAGACTTCCTTTACTCCAGCATAAGTCAGCTCTCTTCCCAACGTGCGGCTAACTCTCACGGATGTAAGTGCGGCTGTCAGTTCCAGTCTTGGTATTGTGACCGGCTTCAGGAGGGGGGGGGGGGGGGGGCTACACGGGGCTTTCCCATCACTAGTGAGCAACGTACTCGATCGTTGATAGCTGTGAGGCGAAGATAAATACACTGTCCATATCCTTCGGTGCTTGTGTCTGAGAAATTGTGTAGTTCGACTTTCTTGATATCTCTCTTTTCACATGGTTTATAACATAGTGGAATCCGCATTTTCTCTAGGAGGGGTAGCTCCCTCACCCATCTTTGCCACTGGGCCTGCAGTGTTTCTGGAATCGGATCATCCCAATCAATAGCTTCCTTACATAAGAGCTCTACGATCCTCCTACCGCGGAGTAGGAAAGGTGCGGCAAATCCCAGTGGGTCGTTGATCGAGCTTACCGAAGACAGGATACCTCTCCTTGTCATCGGCCTGTCCTTTAGTGCGATTCGGAATTGAAAGGTGTCGCTTTCTATGCACCATTCCACACCTAGGATGCGTTCGGGCGGTAGCGCATCGGTGTTCAGGTAGAGGTTCTTGATGTTCTTTGCTTGGTCTTCTTCTGGAATCGACTCGATAACTTCTCTTTCGTTAGAAGTAAACTTATGCAAATGAAAACTTCGAGGTTTTATAGCACGAACACAATTGTTTCCTATAAGGAGTCCCACCTTAAGATTCTCTTGATAAGGGGTAAAGTCATCCACGATAGAAGCGAGGTGTTTGTACTTAATTACAGTCTCAGGGCGAGGAATCTGTTCTCGGCGAGATGGGATTTGATCTCTTGAGTAGGTCTTCGGAAGCCCTATGTCCTCACCCTTGTCGTAACTTGAAATAACTAGGTCTTCGAGCCTTTGGGTGCTTACAGTCTCTACAGAGTGCATGGTTCCTAGTTCCAGAGATGTTTTGGGGCCCTCTAGGCCTAGGCTCTTGCGCGCTTCTTCGTTTATGAAGCATGTGTCACTCTGGTCATCCAAAACGGCGTATACCTGCACGGCAGCTTCGGGTTTGCTTCGGTGATACAGCCGGACGGGTAGTATCATGGAGGTAGTCGTTCCGTTGCATTCACTTGTAAGGCATACGCTCACGCAGTTACTGGTCGCTTGCCCCCTTGTCTCGCCTTTCCTTTTCTCTTGCGTGTGAGGTCGGTGCAGCAGAGTTGGGTGCGTTTTCTTACAAACGTCGCACTCTCTGACCCTGTGTCCTCGCCGAAGACATGAATAGCATACACCCCTTTGTTTACATACATGCTCTCTCTCTCATCTACTGATTTTTGGAGAAACTCTTCGCACCTTTCAAGGTCATGCGATCCAGCGTACAATGCGCACTTTCTCTCTTCTGGCGCACTCTGACTCGGGTTTGGATTTCTTGCTTCATTGCTATTGGTTGAGAGGGCTACACTTCGGGCTCGTCTTCTATCTGGGTTTGGGTGGATCTGCTTTGTGATTGGCTTCTGACTCGTGTCCCTTTCTAGTCCCTTTCTTATCGATCTGAGGGCGTCAAAGGAAAACACAGGGTGATTTGCATCCGCCGAGGCCTCCTTGGGCGAATTCGACGAGGTCTTCGAATATATATCTTCCCTTCTCTTGCTCCACCTTCTCGGCGCTTTGTCTTCACTTGTTGACGTAGTGCGTAGGAAAGCGCGCTGCGATTTTTCGCATCGCCGAGAAGCTGTCGAGCTCGTTTAAATACTTAACTGTTCTCATGGTTTCCTTTGTCATCACGAGGAAATCAACATATTCTTGTAGTTCTTCCTTGGTATGGCATACGGACTAACTTTACAGTTTCTCTCGATAGGCCTCGTAGATATTGAACGCTTCGCCGTAGCGTTCCTTTAAGATTTTCCTCGCTCTCTTGTAGGCGTCGTCCGTCCGGAGTCCAAGTAGGCCAGATATCATCTTCGCTGCAGGGCAGGCGCACTGGGCACATAAGTAGAATTAAGGGGAGAACCAGTATTAATTTGAGTTGCCGAGCTAGATGAGGTTGTGACTTTCGGTTCGCCGCTGAACGACTAAGCGGGGATCTGAGTTTCCATAGGCGGTCGCCTGCGCTCTTGGTACGTCCGGTTCACTTATGGTCGGCGTATCTACGTCTAAATGTGTAGGAAAGGACACTCTGTTTCTTCTTAACGGCAAATCATTTCTTGACTCAGTCAAGGTTTCCTTGCGTGCCAAGGATAGATAGTTTTCTGATTGCAAAGCGGCTTCGCTGGATGCAAAGGTGTGCCTTATTCTCGAGCTGTACAGCAGATTCGTTATGAATGCTAGGTGACAATGGTACTGAAGGGTCAGCAGTTTCACTACAAGCAGGGAGGCAATTTAATCTAGCAATGACTTCTTTATCACGCGATTCGAAGCATTCCTCCTGGAGGGTTTTTTGGACAGATTTAGCCGTTAATAGCTCTTCTTCTAGCCTTTCCCTTTCACTTATCCGTTCTAATTCGCGCTGTTGTATTTGCAATTTATTTTGGCGCCTCTCGATTTCCTGTCCTTTCTGAAGTCCAATCATTCTTTGTTCTAGCTTCGCGGCTTCGATGGCGGCGAGCTTAGAGGATGTTGTTGAGCTCGTGCAGCCAGACTTATTTGAGTAAGATTTTTCGGATCGGAACGATCTTTGCGATAGCAGTTCATCGCGCTCTGATTCTAAGTCTTTAATATTTGGTTTAAGTTCTGCGAGACACTGCATCGCGGTGTTATTTATAACTGTGTACTCATCATGCGTTGTCTGCTCTGTGTCAACAAGCTCTAATCTTATCAATAGATCAGTTACGTTTTCATGAATGTTCTTAAAGTTATTCAAATCAGCTTCAAGGCTGTCCTTTAGGAAGTTCAACTTAATGAGGTTCTCCCGTTCTCTCAGAGCCGTGTCTGCAGTAGATATACGCAACTTCAGGTCTTTGAGCGCTCGTTCTCGTTTTTTCGATGCCACCTCGACGTCGTATTCCAGTCCCTTTTCAGTGCGGTTTCTGACGCGACATTCCAAGCGTGCTTCGCATAGTTTCTGGGAGACACCCCTAATTGGCTCATTTGCTGTATTTTCCACATTATTTCCCAATTCGATCAAGTTTCCTAATTCGACTTCACGACTAGTGCTCATATTGAGTCAAGATTCAAGGTTTAGTTCAACGTTCTCACAAAGTTCTCGTGAGCTTTCACTGAGTACACGATCAATGCTTCTCTCGTTGTTGACTGTAATTGGTTCACGAAATTTCACGGCACGAATTCGACCACTTGTTGCGTACGCATAAAACTAGACTTTCATTGGTTCTGTTTTCTCTTCATCTGAGTATTATGGTCAACTGAAATCAATTTACAATCATAGTTCCATGAGATTTCTAAGTGATATTGTGTGACAAGTGACAAGTGAAGGGTTTCGTGTGTGATTCCGGTATTCTGCTACCAAGTTTACAGTTGGTTTCCGTGGAGGGCGATTCTGTGAAAGACGTCTCCGGGAGATTTCGGCAAAGAAAAGGACAGTGCTTTGCCTGTGGTCAGATAAGCGTAGAGGAGTATCGAGTTAATTTTAGTGAGATTGTACTAAGAGTAGTCGCTTGTTCAAGCTAAGTTGTCTCCCGTTGTTTACAATTAAATAAATTGCGTTTCGTGGAAATAGCGAGGTTATATCTTTCTACCGGTAACTAGTCACCGTAACAATGTAAAACTAAATTCCGCTTGCTATAATTGTACTGTTGTGAAGAAAAAATTAAATTCCGCTTTTAGAAAACTTTTTGTGACTCAGTCAACTTCAATTTCAAAGGAGAGCAAAAAAATACGGAAAAGGATCGTTTTTATGGTACTTGGTCCGTACTATAAAATCTCAACCAAAAACCAGCCAGTCAGATTGCTCCAGAGAACGATAACGACCAAACAGAATACTAGTAATAGCTCATACTTAGCGGAAGAAGTTACTCCACAAATTCTTTCCTTGGGCACTAAACCGTTTGTTATTTTTACGGATGCGTATTTTTAAAAGGTGTTTTGATCGGTTCTTCTTTTGTTCAGGAATGAAAATCGAATTTTTATTGTCAACTGGAATTAAATAACAATTATCTGTAGTCTTTTGGACATAAAGAAAAAGTTGATTTGTTTGTTTGTTTTGCTCTAAAATGCGAGCGAACAAGTGCTTTTTTTAATACGTTTGCCCAACATTTTTTGTCGTGCCTCGACAGTGGCAAGAAAATTTTGCCCTTATGTGATAAAAACGTATTCGCAATGAGTTGTCGTAAAATTAGAGGGAAATCTCGCTAGCTTGTGTTTTCAGAAGTTTGTGTAAAGCACCCCAAGTGTTGGAGCAGATCGTGCTTGAAGTTCGTCCTTGCTTGCTTGTTTCAATGAAATACATCAAACTGTGCATGATCTTGTTTTCAGAGATAAAGTGGAATTAAGTACATTTGTAAAACTCTTCTTTGACCTTGAGCTGGCAAAGTGGTTTTTATGGCTTCTAATTTTAGCATGATTCCTATTCGCTGGCTATTGACAGTTGACTCTGAAATGACTGAGGTTGTGCTTGTTTTCTTTTCAAACTCATGCGGTTCAAGAAAAAATTATTGCCAAACTGGTGAATTGCAAAGTAAATTTCACTGGAAAAACCGATGCTGCACTCATCGCTTCGTGATTCATGCGCATGCGATATCGGTTTTTAGCGTAAAATTTACCGTGGAATTCACTAGTTAGGAAATGAATTGTTCTATAGAAGAAAGCAAAGGAAATGATTTAATTATTAAAGCAGCAATCGGAAACATCAAAACGCGGACAATTCGAAACCTTTTATTTTCACAAACCCTACAGGCAGTAAGATCAAATGACCAGGGAGCTCCGCTTTTTGGCTCGGCTAAATCTATATATTATTTTGTTGTCATAAGAGTAGTTATTTTTATAATGTCATCATTTTTTACAAACATGCCAAAAAAATTATACCTTAGCTTAGAAGCATCAAAAAACTTTTAACTGTTCTTTTTGTGCCATCGTGAGCTTCGTAGCTTTTTGCAGTATTTTTCAAACTTTTTTTTCAAAAAAGCGTGTCTCAAAAGTTATCGTGTGCAATTATATGCTGCACACCTATGGCTTCTTTGCATTTGCTAATGGGAACGAGGATGGTCAGCAACTCGCATTGTGCCGATGTGCAAATGATATATGAAAAAGGGCTTTAAAAGAAAGAAGATTAAAGGTTAATAATTAAAAATTCTACAAACTTCAAAACGAATAATATTCTTCGGCGAATCATTGCCTTAATACGTATACTGCTAACGTATAGACCTTATTCATAAATGGCGGTCACATTAATAATTCTTTTTTCCACGTGCAAATTAGCCTACTAAGCCTCATTTTAGAGCAAGAAATCTTTTCAATTCACTGTATTGTATCGAGGCTTGGTAGGCTAATTTGCACTTCGACAAAAGAATTATAAATTGACCGCCATTTATGAATAAGGTCTATTAATATTGGACGTATTATTTAATACCTCAGAGAAAAAAAAAACAAAACAAAAGGCAAAGCACGCACAAAAGGAGGATAAAAATATCAAATTTGCTCAGTTACAGGTTTTCTCTTCGAGTTCGTAGAAAAAGCGGGACACTGTATAAAAGACTCACAGAACTATGCAAGGCTTCAAGACTCTTAAAAATAGTGTTAACTCGACCTTATGAGCCTCTTATAATTATATCATCTTACCCAAATATATCACCGTACATAACGTGTGAAATTTAGCGATTTTGCTTGGCATTGATTTGAACATTATTACAATAATGGTTGGATACCATTTGCATCGTATTTTATTGTGATTATCAACTTTATTATATGTGCAATACCTAAAATCCAACAGAGGTGTCACAGCAGACTATGAAAAGGCTACAAGCAATTGCAAAAAGATTTGAGACACTCACTGTTATAAACCGTACAATGCGTGTCATCCCAGTCAACGCATCCCCAACCCCCCTCCCCCCCAAGCAAAGTTGTTCCCCCCTGCATTTGCCATTCAAACTTAAGGGTATCAACATTGAATAAGGGGGAGGGGAGGACGGGGCGTTAAGACTTTTCTTATGACGTGGAAGATGAGTTTTGTACCTACATCTGCCAATAGTATGACTCGTTTTTTTATAGTTAAGTGCAGTGAAGAATTAGAGGGCTCTGTTATTCTCAACTTGGTTTAAACAATTAATGGTAACTTATTTCTCGTGTATCCCTTAAATCTTCTAACTTTCCTGCCTTAACTGAATGAGTATTTCCAGTTTCATCCTAGGAATCAATTTGGCTTCCAAGATGCCAAATCCACCTAAACCATTTACATCATATAATACTACTACTTCTACTACTACTATTACTACTACTACTACTACTACTACTACTACTACTACTACTACTACTACTACTACTACTACTACTAATAATAATAATAATAATAATACTAATAATAATAATAATAATAATAATAATAATAATAATAATAATAATAATAATAATAACCTAAACCGCTGAATGCAAAGATCACTAACCTGTTGTATGTTGACGACCTGACGGTTTACGCTGCATCGGAAGGAAAGTTGGAAAGAGTGTTGAGAGATGTTAAAGGGGCCATGGAAGATATCGGGCTAGATTGGAATGAGAAGAAATGTGCTGTACTGTGAAACGCGGAGCACTGCAAGAGTCGACTGGAATGTTGGTATGAGAACACGAGCTGGTGAAGAGCTTAGAGGAGGATTCCCACTACAAATTCCCTGGTGTACTGGAAAACACTAAGCAAGAAGATACTCTAGTCCTTGAAAATGCAGCAAGAACGTAGCTCCGGAGACTCTCTGTAATATGGTCTAGCCCTCTTTCAGATTATTTTAAGGTAGTTGCGACCAATCAATTCGCCATACCAGTAATCACATACTTTATGTGGACTCAGGTATGGCCTATTGCAGAGTTACAAAGAATCGATATAAATACGCGGAAGGTTATCACAGAGAACAAAAAAAGCACCCACTAGCGTCAACTGATCTGCTATGCCTCTCAAGACAAGCCGGTGGGCGAGGATTGAAGTCGGTCGAGGCAGACTATAAGGCTACGAAAATCAAGGCAGCAGTGAGGCTTTACCAAAACAAAGATCCAACCATCGGTCTCGAAAGGCAGTTTGAGGAGAAAGCGGAGAAAAGGGTAGGCGTTCCTTGGTCAGAGATGCACAAACGTATGCAGAGGAACGGGGCATGAAATTAGAGTTACAGTACCTGCTACCATCAGGGTCAACAGACGAAGGTGAGAGTATAGAGGGGAAGAAGATTGGACCGTGGGTCAAAGAAGTTGTGATTAACAAACGCTGTGAGAACATTCGACAACAGAGATGGCAGGGGAAGCTAGTGACAGCAAGATGGGAAGATGAAGATCTGGATAAAGAGTGCTTCTCGTGGTTGGCGGAGTGGAGGATGGCGCCAACGCACTCAATAGCAGGGATCAACGAGTTATACGAGCAGCTATTATCAACCAAGCTGTACCAGGAAGACCAAGACTCGGGAGGACCTAGATGCCACGTGTAGAATGTGCGGGGAAGCTCAAGAGTCCGTGACGCATGTGCTTGCGGGTTGTAATGTACTTGCTCAGACAAAGTACCTTGCGAGGCACAATGCAGCACTTAAGGTATTTTTCTTTGAGTTGCTTAAGGACTATCTTCTAATAGAAACGACCCATCCTTGGTACTCCGTAATACAGCCAAAACCAGTGAAAGAGAATAACCAAGTTACAGCTTACTGAGATGTCCCTGTATACGCGTAAAATACAGAAGTAAGAGCTAACAGAGTAGATGCAAGGATTGAAG
>NC_090895.1:7016968-7046968 GCF_036669925.1 Montipora capricornis | reverse complement strand
AATGCACGTTAAATTTGTCTTCAATCCTTTAATGCGGTTTTTGACAAAGGAGAAAGGGAGCACCTCCGGGTAACTCGCAGTTGCTGCCGTGCCACTTTAAAACATTAGAGGAGCCAGAGAACTTGATGTAAGCACAGAATTTATAGCGTTGCGGCTCACCGTCGGCCCATCCGTTATAACGACTGCTATTTGTCTCCTCTACTGATGTATCGTCAACCCAAAGCCACTTGTCTGGAGGGGCTACCTTCATACCAAGCCAAACCTCACGTATTTCCGTATACGTCTTCATCAGGTTAGCAATAAAGGTGTTTTCCTGATCCGATTTAATTATTGGCAGGTCTGCTAACATTTCCTGGCATTTTTTTTGAGCATCAATCATTACTTTGGGTTGAACCTTAAGCAGTTTATAGCAATATTTGTCACTTGCCCTCCAGTCTTTAGTACAACCTAAAAACGTAATACGAGCAAACAAAAATTGTCATAACATTAATGATGACACAACGGTACCATAAAGTTGTTGAGTGAAGACTGCAAAAAATCGGATTATCATTCTGCTCTAGTGGTACCTTAACAACATCATCCTCATCGTCACCTGCAACTTAATTATCGTAAAAAAGGAGTCGCCTGCACCTTGTAACAATCACTTAATGTATCTGCATGATGGGTTTCTTCTTAGTTCTAAGTTATTGGAAGCATTAGGGAATGAAATCTTGCCTGAGCAGTTTCGTCCGTCTCCAACATATCCTTCCTTACATGTGCAGTTATATGAACCAATTGTGTTGTTGCACATGGCGACCTGGCTGCAGTTATGCTTTCCTGTTGAACATTCATCGATATCTGGGAACACATCCAACAAATTAAAATTAGTAAAATCTCCTTTTACTTTCAATTAGCAATAAGTCACTGTCCACGAAATCGTTAGACATTGTATTTTGTACCCCTGACCAAGCTTTTCACATTTAATTAATCTTTCTCTGAACGCAATTTATGCGGGAAGATTATATCGGTATTTTTCGTGTAATATCCACTACTTAGAAAACCCGAAAGGAAAAGCTCAACTTGCATTAAGAATGGTAAACATCATTGCTTGCTTTTATACACCACACAGGTGGTGCTTTCTACGTGTACTGACTGGCTTGATCTGAAGAAGGAAGGTAGTATTATTCGCATGACTTCGAGCAGCCGAATGGTATATACTAAAATAAATGCTAACTGCAGTGGCTGGATATTTTCCTCTACCTGGGTGAATAATTGTTGAATAGTGTGCAATACAGGTCCTTATCTGTACACGTTTTTCCTTCCCCGGTGTATCCGGCCTTACATGTGCAGATGAACGAACCGTCTCTATCGCGTTCCAAACTAAAATGTGGCGTTCCAATTTGGGGAAATTCGGAACAGTATTGGTATTTGTAGCTGAAAAAGTTAGTGTTTCTGAAGGGTTTTGGCAAATTGTGAGGAGAAAAGTAAGAGTTCCGATGAGACCACGAGGAAGAATACAACCAATTTTCCAATTGCGTGAAATTGTACAATTTCATGCAAAAGAGATTGCGCATCCACCGTGCTTGGTTCAGAATTTCTGATCCCTCATCACGACATGGGCAAAAAGGGCTAGAATTTCTGATTCCCTATCACGACACAGTACAAAAACGGCTATCTGTTCGTGGTTGTAAAAGGATTCAGAATTTCTGTTCCCCTCAAGCAGGTAACAGCATACAGTCTTTTTATGGTTGTAAAGGGGATTCAGTATTCAACGTGTTCCAAACTTAAATGGGTTTTCCAAAATGACTAATTTCCGATAAATTAGTGAATATTCCTGCGAGTCCACAAGGTGTTTATCGAGAATCCTTTACATCAAACAACAACCCAACCGGTTAAGTAAGGAATGCCTTTATTTGACGGTGATAATTTTGCAGTCAGTTAAAAGTGTCACCAGTAGTTCTGAAGGTGCTGTGATATGCAGAAACCCGGCCCACAGTGGAATCTATGGAAATCTGCAAGCACACAAAAATGTAACTAAAGAAGAGAAAACGGACTAATAGGGACGCAGAAACTCTGCACCTTCTTTTTACCTAAAAATCCAAGTATTATATTTACTCAATTCCAGGTGGCATGCAGAAATTTCTGCACCCGATGAAATCCGAAAAAAAAAAAACACAAAAACTTGACCGCGAGAGCAGTGACTAACTTATCTAGCATGCAGAAATTCTGCAAGAGGTGAAATCCGTGAAAATCTATCACAACCTAACTGCACATTCATAAGGCATAAATTCTGCATTCATCTTGTTCAATGGTTAGAATGCTGAATTTACGTTCTAAGCCGGAAAAAAATTGAAAGCCCTAAGAATCCGTAAAAATAAGCGGGGAAAATTGGACTGCTCATTTCGCAATTCTAATACAATACCAAATTCTGCATAGAATATGCTAAGATATACCGAATTCATCTAAGTTGCGTTCCGCACACAGTAAAGTGAGAATGTTTATAATCAAATGTAAACTCTGCAAGAAGCAGTGACTCCATGATCATACACCTTATTCCAAAATGGCGGTCGCTCGGAATGATCTGGGGAAAGCAGCGCGGAAACGAGGCATCGAGGGCCGGCGGCAAATTCATTCTGTGTTTACGTATGGTAATTGTGTGCGATCATGCCTCAAAATTGCTGTGTTCCACACTGCACCAGGAAAAAGTATGAGGAAAATGACGTCAAAATCTCTTTTCATTAGTTTCCAGAAGAGGAAGGTGTGTTCAAGCAATGGATTGTTGGAATACGAAGAGACATCGGGGCAAATTTTCAAGTGACAAAAATCTCGAGAGTTTGCTCTCGCCAGTTTAAGCCATCGGATTATGTCCGTTCGCTTGCAGGTCGTAAGAAACATTAAAAACTACTGCTGTTCCATCCGTGTTTCCTTGGAAGAACAGTTCGCCAGTAAAAAGAAGAACACCAAAGCACAGAAGTCCGGTCAAGAAAAACAGCGCTAAGCGACAACAGCAATTCCACCGATCCCACACGTGTACCATCTCCTGCAGCTTCCCGGAAAAACCAGGAGTAAAAGACCACTTCGAAAGACCACTTCGTGATTTGGAAAGTGAAAATGCTAAGCTTAATGAAAAAATAAGACAACTCACAATGGAAGTTGATCACCTATCTGCTAAGAAGAATTAGTTGCAAGGGAAGGTATTTAGCATTGACAGATTTACGAAATCAGACAAAGATTTGTCATTTTATACCGGATTTCCTAATGCTTGCGCCTTGGAAAGTATTCTTCAGTACTTAAATCCTGGGAAAGATGGTGAAAACATAAACTATTGGCATTCCCCCTCAAATGATGTAACAAATATGAATCAGAAAAGTGATGAGGATGCCCCTTAACAAGGAAGGCCAAGAAAACTGAGCCGAAGGGAGGAATTTTTTTTAACCAGTCTGTGTCGTCTAAGACAGGGCTTTAAAGAGGAGCATTTGTGTCATTACTGGGTTGTCAGTATGGCAATCCCAGTCGGAAAATGCGTTTCATTTGTCTGCTTTCTTTTTTGTTTTTTTTTCTCCGTGTCGGTAAAAGTCTTGCCTGTCACTCCCCTGCTAAGTGGTGTCTTTGTGCATAGAGCCTTCTGCGCGTATTTTCTTAGGATCGAGAGAGCAGTGGAAATGCATATATTTCTCTGGTGGACACAATAGAATGATTAACTTAACCTGCAATGGCGTCGAAAGTCATGTAACGCGAATGGCGTTTTAGTGGATCTGTAAACAAAATATACCCTTATGGAGTTCAATAATGGAACGTCAGTTGGATAAACAAGACAGGCGGTGAAATACAAATACCTGGAATCATAAAAGCGACGAGTATTGGACTTCGACAACAATCTATCGCCCGTCGAGCCGAAATCAAAGTGAGCTGTATTTCTAATATTTTACCAAGTGTGTTGTTATGTAGAACACTGAAACCAACTGAGAAATTCTCTGGTAACTTATGGGTTCAACAAAGACAGAGAACGAATCAAACACCTTAAGTGGATCGATGATCTCTGTTGCCTGGCTATCGGCATTTATTTGTACTCAACTCTGCACAGTCTTCAGGCAAAAGAATAGTTGGTAATGTGACAGCCAAGAATTATTTGAAAGAAAGCTTGCCGTCTATTTTGTGCTCATTATTCAAGGAAAAGGTTCTTCATGGAAACGGTTTGATCCTGAAATTTATGCAATTGTGTATGATAATTTGACCGAAATTGCTTCCCCTCGAATTCATTTGGAGCGTGCAATCAATGAGATAAAGAACTTCCACATATGGGACAGTGTAGTGCCATTTACTCTGTTTAGTGTTGTCAATGAAATGTGGTGTGTGTGTGTGCTTTTTTGTACAATTTTCAAAATAGCATGTGTATTGTTTGCTTGCATACAGCGTAGTTAAAGTATGATTGGAAATTGACTATTTGATTTCAATGAATCACACCTTACCCTGTTTAAATTAGTACTTCTCTTTATTGTTATTCTCAGCCTTTTTAATCACTCCATGAACAGCAATTACAGTAAATAGACTGCAATTTTTTTTCAAAAAGGATTGGTAGTCAGAAGGAAAGGAATGTATGGAAATAGCCCTCAAAAATAAATTAGCTGACGTTTAAACTTGCAACTTTTGGGAGTGTTATTTCTCGTTTGCTCTTTCCTGGGCTGTAACTAAGGGCAAGCGGCCAGGGATGTTCCCTGGCTTCTATGCGCGTGATCCGCGCATACTTTGAGAGGAAACAAAAGGAAAAGTAAATAAAATATTATTAGAGAAGCTCCTAGCTTTTCAATTTCCGACCTAATAACCAGCAACTTGTAACCTTAGAGACAGCCCTGGGTTTCTTAGACCGAAAACAATACTCTTGTGATCTATTTTAATTGCAAGAAAAGAACCCTATGTTTCAGTTGATCCTTGTTAAAGTTGACCAACTTTTAAGGAATGCAGGGCTGAGGTTGAAGTAATGATAAGTTAACCTATTTTCCAGCAACACTTATAATAAAATATATGTTGTTTAAGTGCAGCCACTGGGAAAAAATGCTTAAAGTGATAGTCGCAGAGTTTTTCACAAAGTCCATTCCAGTGTTCTTGATCAAACGTGATCCTCTCGACACTTAGTCCTTTGCTTGTATACAGAATGAAATCGCACCACTGTGCTCCTGTTAGTCTCAATTTGGGCTTTCCATCCTCACTTTCTAAAAAAAAAGGCAGAATCCTCACAGGCATCAAGGGGGGAGACATTACACTTTGAGTAGGGGCATTGACTTCTCCAATCCCAAAGTTGTCTTTACAGCTTAGGTCAACTACTTTGGCACTACAAACCTACTGATTCACACAGTTATTTGTTGTATTCATCGTCACATCCATCACATGTCAAGAACTCCATTCCTTATTCTCAATTTCTTAGACTTCGACGTCTATGTAGTGATGACTCCGATTTTTCCAGCAAATCAGAGGAGATGTGCCAGTTCTTCGAAAAACGTGGCTATCCTGTCTCTGTGGTCAAAGCGGGCCATCATCGCGCCCAACAATTTGATCGACAGTCATCATTACAAACGTCACAAACGGATAAGAATGACAGAATTCCATTCACCCTCACTTTCCATCCTCATAATCACGCAGTCAAAAGCATCATTCTTAGTAATTTTAAATTACTCCAAAATGATCCCGAGACTGGTAGAATCTTTTCGCAACCTCCACTTATTTCATTCAAAGGCGACAAAAACGTAGGCAACTTTTTAGTTAGAAGCGCGCTCAAAACTAACGAGCAACCCGGCACTTTCAAATGTGCGCGCTCACGATGCAAAACTTGTCTTTTCATTGTTAACACTAGCAAGATATCGGGACCTAAGCGATCTGTTAAGATCACCGATCGTTTCACATGTACCTCCGCAAATGTCATTTATTGCATAACCTGTACGTTATGCAATAAATTATACATTGGTGAGACAGGTAGACGACTAGGTGACCGATTCCGCGAACACCTTCGTGATGTTGAGAAGAATGACAAGGATGCATCTAAGCCAGTCGCTCGCCATTTTAATCTGCCTAACCACTCCAAAAAACACATGGCTATCTGCGTCCTTTCCCTACATCTAGGTACGACGGAAAGCCGCAAGAATCTAGAACAAAAATTCATCTTTCAAATCGGCACCCTTAATCCTCACGGTATTAACGAACGCTTTTCATTTAACTAATATATTCCTATTTTTCACGTTGCCATGTTACCACCAATAGCGTAGCTCCTACTCTACTACAAAAACTACACGTAACCCATAATCCCTCGATTCGTTCTGACGAAGGGCTAACGCCCTCTGTACGGTGGCCACTTTACATTATCAACCCCGTTGATAAAACCAAATTTTTGTATACTTTGGCATCAGGTGAGCAACCTAATTTTGGGATTTTAGGGGAAACAAAGAGACCACTCTTGATTACTTTAACAGGCTTTCCCATCTTTCGCATATATTTTTCATACTCTTTTAAAGAAATTGGCTAATATTTTTTACCATGTTCCACAGCAGCTGATGTGAGTTTCTTTTGTGCTAAAAGATCTTTTACCTACTTGCCATGGTTTCTTTGTCTTCGACCAATTTTACCAAAGTTGGATGCTGTAAATCTTAGGCCCTGTTCAGACGCCGATCTTTTTATGAGCCGAACCAAATTCCTTGAATTAAGTACATGAAAAGATCGGCGTCTGAATCAATTTGGAACGGCTATTTCAATTTGGAACGGCTCACCCGTTCTTCCCGCCTGGCTTAGCCGGGAATTTCGCCTTTGGAACGCCTTTGGAACGGCTTTGATTCAGACGCCGTACTTTTCATGTGCCGATCCTAATGCATAAATTATTATAATGTATTTCGCAAGCAGTTTACCTCATAAAGCAAGCGTACTGGAGCTTGTATACGTCACTCGCTGAAAATGGCGACGTGGAGAGCTACTTATGCTTGTCAAAGTAACATCAGCGAAGATGATATGTGTAGTTCGTGTTTTTCTAACACAAAAGCAACAGCATGAGAAGGCTAACATTTAACAGCTGCTGCCTTCTTGCAAACATAAAATGCAATCCGTTCTGCTTTTTTTTTCTTCGAATTACCGCTTTCTTCCACATGGCACGTAAAATAAACATCGATTTTGGGCGACGGATTTGTAGGTTAGCAGCATCCGCCATGTTTATTTACTACTCCTGAAAACTGCTGACCATTTTCACTGGCTTTACTGGAACTGTATTAGGAACGGCCAAAAAGAACGGCGTCTGAATCAACAGATGTACTTTTGTTAATTTGGGTCGGTCCAAATTCGAAGTGAGTTCGGCTCATGAAAAGATCGGCGTCTGAACCGGACCTAAGTTTTCTTTCCCTCTTCCATTCCACACAATCTGCCTGATCTTGGGTTTTCTTCTCCAGAGAATTAGCCTGGATGACATCTACCTTCAACTTGTTCAGCAGCTCCCTTTCTTTGTCATTTAAATTCTCCGGTAAATTCAAACAACCATTCCAGTCATCCAGTGGCAAAGAAGGATTTCGTGGGAGTTCTTTTGCCATGCAGCGTTTTACCTCTTCAAACCCTGAACTCATAAAGCAGAAATTAGACTCTGTAAAAGACAGTTAGTAGGACCCAAATGAACCAACTGGACACTGACCAAATCGAGTATCTATTTCAGGCGAAGTGTCTATGTTTGCTGTATCAACCACCTGAGATATACCCAGTTTTAGAGTTGTGATGCTTAAGAGATTGAACAAGGTTTTGGAGGCTTTCAATGTTGTCAATGGGTGCCCTCCTTGCTTCATTTAAAAGGCAGACTACTCCATTTCTCTTTCCTTTGTCAGTAGTGGATGGGTTAGACACAGCCACTTCCATAACAGGCTGTACATGGATGCCATCGAGGCGTGATCGGTGCCAATTTTGCAGGGCAGATGTGCAAGCTGTTGCCGGGTTTTCGTCTTCTTCGTGTTTCAGGTCACGAACATCTTTACAGTCGTAAAGGGAGTACTTACACACTTTTAGCACAAGGGCCAGAATATGGTTACAAAATCCCGATTTTCCTGCGGCACAAAGCCGGTCCGCAGAATGCATATTTAACTTCCCCAGAAGAAATACAGAACGCTAGTTTTAAGTCGTACGGATCTCCGCGAGCTTTAAAGCTATGAAAACACTTCGCGCGGTAATAAAAATATCTCTGATCGTGGGCAGTTTGAATGTCGTGCAAATATTCGTCCTCCAGAAATGCTTTGGCTTTACGAAGTCCTGTTGGCAACGAGTGCTGTTCACTGGTTTGCTTTTTTTCCAAAACTCGCAATGTGGCTATCTATTTGAGCACCCGTAAAGAAAGGACTCTTGTCGAGTTTTGTGCCCCATCCATTTACTGATGATGACATGTTTGTTGTCTCGTGTTCGGCATCCCTGTGTACTTAAACCGGTTGAAAAGCAGCAGTATCATGGTTAAGCCGTTGTCTTTTTCGCCTAGTACAGATGACATTTTCGTACGGGTCGACCAGAAGATGATCTGCTTTGGCACGCAAATATTCATTTACGCTGAAAAAGAATGAATAGAATGAGGCACTTGACCTTAGGGTCCTTAGCGACGACAAATTACGACGTAAAACAAATGTATCACTCACCTCTCACAAAGTTGTGCTTTGGTGATTAAACCTTTACAAGAATCACCACGACACTTTAACCAAAACTGAAGCTCACTATTTTTTAAGAGATTCGGATCCCTTCCGTTGAAAGAACTGCTTGGAATGTCTTCCTCTTTAAAAAATGATGGATCGCACTCGAAGGACGCCATAGCTGTTGTGTTTGACTTGGCCATCGATGCCTCGTTTCCGCGCTACTCTCCTAAGATCATGCTGGGTTACGCCCATTTTGAAATTAGGCGTATTGCTTCGATATAATCTAGTTTTCTATTTACTGAAATTTTATCCATATTCTCGGTTTTCACATGACGTCACGACCGCCATGTTGGTGCCCTGAACAAAGAAAAGGCGGCCATGTTGGTGCCCCGACCAAATCCTCCGGGACTTTAACTCTATTATTATGCAAACGCTTCCTTTTGTTTTCGTTAAAAAACATGGCTGTTGATCACGTGAGTGAAAACCAGCAATAAAATATTATTCATAATGAAAATGTGTAAAACACTTGGACTTTTCGGGTGGTCATGAAAGGACAAAAATAACAGGATCTTTGTTCGCGGGACGTTTTTCCAGTATTTCTACGGTCTGAAACGGATTCCTCGAACTAATATCGTGGCTTGATCTAACTGAGTTAAGTTCGTTTAATCATCATCAGAAGATCAATCTTGACTCTGTGGAAACAAAATAAGTAAATTTGCATAAATGGGTTGGTGACACCGAGAGCGCTTTTCCTTTACGTTACAGTTTACGTGTCAAGTCGAAGGCGCATGATGAGCTTGTTGCTCTATGATTCGATCGTCCGTCGTATTCGGTAGCGGCATTGTTTGAAGAACGAGGCATAAAACAATACAGGCCATTCATATGCAAATAAATGGCCAGGACTCAGTTTAGCTACATGGCCGGTAACCGGTCAAGGCGTTGAAAACACTAAACGACCGGCAGTCCGATGTATTTATTTTTTCAATTGTGAAATCGAAGAATCCCAGTCAATCCAAACCATCGTATGTCGATTAGGAAAGATCAAGCGATCCTGAAATGATTACAGATCTCAAGTCCTGCACTTGGTTTATGCTGGCTCAGAGGACGAACCATAATTTGTGACACTTGAGATTTCATCCAGGTCGAATTCCGTACAAGGTGCTAAAAACACTAAATGAGCGGCAGTCCGAAAGTGTCAAGGAATGGTTTCGTCCTCTGAGCCCAGCATAAACCAAGCGCTGGACTTGAGATCTCTAAATCATTTCAAGATCGCTTGACCTTTCTCAACCGACATACGATGGTTTGGATTGAGTGATATTCTTCGATTTGACAATTAAAAAATATATATATATAGGACTGCCGGTTACTTAGTACCGTATTTGTAAACCTTGACCAGTTACCGGCCATATAGCCACAACGCTTTGTTTTTTGCTTCGCTTTCTTGAGATCGTTAACGGAGACAAATGGACTTTGTTTACTGGTTACGTTCGCTCTGCAGACTCGAGGCACGTTTTACTCCAATTGAAACTACAAAAGGCTCACCGTTACACTAATGTAAAAGGGAACAGAGGCCCTAATTGATACCATAGAAGTCGCAATTTAATTTGGCTGATTTTGATAAACATTCACCGTTTCAACTTGTACTGAATTTCTAAATGCCAAAGTTTGCAGCTTGATAACAAAGAGAGAGCCTCCAATACGGCTGCCATTAGTAATAGAAAGAAATTCGATGTTCTTACCCATTGATTGGGCAGCCAAAATGTACAGCAAAACGTGAATGACGTAGCTTAAATATCATTGGATAACATTTACAGTTCACATTTTAGCCTTGCGATTGGTTAATATCAATTTAAACCTTTCAAACAGTTTCCGATAAACATTCGCTTCTGCCTGGTGAGCATCCACTGGATTTTTCACTACATATCTCAGTGAATTTCGATGCGTTTGATGCTTGCTCGGAGTTACTTCCAAAATGGGCCTCTGGACTCAAAAAAGCTCGGTTGCAATGCGCAAAGGAATATACTTCCATAACCTGCTCATTATAAACGATATTGACGAATATGTAGTAATAGGCAACAGTAGGTTCGGTTGTTATGGTTAGGGTTACTCACTGACGAAGTCACAAACGTTTCGCCCAGGTCAGACCTTTCATTTTAAGTAATTCATTCCGTAATTCTTAAGGACTGATTTGTTTTCGCGATTGATTGTTTTTCATTTTAAATGTACATATAACTGGTGCTTGCAAGACTTCAATCATTCTTGATTTTCCTAACCAGAAATAGATCAGTTTGATTTACCCGTATTTTTCTTAACGAATTTCTTCTATTCTGTTCCGTATATTATCAATAGAGTGAAGCGCACCAGTCTTTAAAATATTTCTTCATTTCGAAGAAAATAGTATGGATATCTGGGTGATGAGTGATATTTGTTTTAGCTGAGACTGCTCTGTATCTTTCCTGCTTGCTTTTTAAAAACCGGAACCGCAATGAGTCATTTATTGTCAATTGCAGGTTGAAGAGTGAATTTTCACATATTGAGTTAAACAATAGGAAAGCCACCGAAACCCGGAGAAGGTACAAGAAAAATTTCAACCGACCCCCTTTGATGGGTCGATCGAAGAAAACTTAAAATGATCCTGTCAAATTACTTTATTTGGCATCAAATAGCTCTTTGCAAAGAAATCTTCTTGTTAAGATGAAAATTTAATCCTTTAGGCTAGAGCTGATGCTGTGTTTTTAACAGAATATTTACATCTTATTCGATGGTTTAACATATAATACGCGCGGATATTTTGCGAGTTGCGTAGGAAAAATACGAGCAATGAGCAAAATGTCCGCGAGTATTATATGTTACACCATAGAATAAGAGATTTATTATTCCAATACAAAAAAGGTGTTATTTTGCTTCAACTTTATTTGGTAAGGGGTTTTCTAAAA
Organism: Montipora capricornis; assembly: GCF_036669925.1. Lineage (NCBI taxonomy): Eukaryota > Metazoa > Cnidaria > Anthozoa > Scleractinia > Acroporidae > Montipora > Montipora capricornis. The sequence continues at coordinate 7,035,423 of NC_090895.1, read as the reverse complement.
AAAAAAAATGCATCAACTGTTCTTCAGGGAGCGTGCGAACGATGTAAACATTACAAAAAGCCAGTCAAAGATCTTTATTTGATGGGATTAACAAAATGACGAGTGACAAACGATGACAAGCTAAATTCTCAGGTCTTGCATCTTGTTGAAAACAACTTCTTTCATTGAAAAACTCCCGTTCTGTCCGTATTTGCTCTGTTCTAAACCGGTCAAACCGGGACACTATAGTGTATTACCGTCTCATATTTTGTGCATTCTCTTGACCAAATATGGTAAAATGGCGTAATAGTGGAATAATAAAGTGCTGTATCATCATGTCCGCCTTCCGTACTTTCAATAATTGTTGGATAGGACTTTCTTATTCAAATACTTATCCCAACTAGAACTTGTGTGACAAATTTGGTAAAATTTCCAGAGTTTATTTAAATTGTAATAGTCTGCATGTATCATATAGGCAAACAAAGTAACCGTTTATGTGTATAATCTCCGTGTCCTTTTTCTTTTAGGCAAATGCATTTATTACACCTTTTTTTGTGTGGAAGATAGGCAATATGGATTTGCTAATCGCGCGTGTGATAAACGCCCTCCATTTGTTCCTTTGCTTTGTAGTTAAATAGTTAATAAAGCAGATAATTTTATTGAAAATTTTGCAAGAAAAAGTGCTAATGAAGCGATTGTGCTGAATTTTTAGACGCCCTTTACATGGAATTATCACATTGACCCACTGGAAAGTAGCAGCTGCAAATTATAGAGGAGCTCTGCGCGCGGAGCAGCATTGTTAAGAAAATATGGTAACCCATCCGTGCGAGAAATCTTGGTTTTATAGCCATGACGTCATCAAAGTCAAGCATCGGAGGGATATAAACTTAAAGCTCAGTGTTTATTTTTAATTTGTTTAGAGCTGCTTTTTACTCTGCATTGCAATTTTTGGCATATCTTTAGAAGCTCTGATAAGGTTGCATGATGCCTGGAGGACCTATGTCCAGAACAGAAACGAAAGGAGAGCGAAAGAGAACGACAAAGACAAAACAGAATACCAGTAATAGCTTATACTTAGCGGAAGAATTTACTCCACAGATTCTTTCCTTTGGCACTAAACCGTTTGTTATCTTTACGGATGCGTTATTTAAAGTGCATGCGAATTTTTTTGTTCAGGAATGAAAATCGAATTTTTATTGTCAACTGGAACTAAATAACAATTATGTGTACTCTTTTGGTTAGAATGCGAGCGAACAAGTGCTTTTTAATCCGTTTGCCCGACTAGTTTTCGTTGTGCCTCGACAGTGACAAGAAAATTTTGCAATGAGTTCTCGTAAACTTAGAGGGAAATCTCACTAGCTTGTGTTTTCAGAAGTTTGTTTAAAGCACCCAAACGTTATTTAAGTGTTGGAACAGATCGCGTTCGAAGTTCGTCCTTTCTTGGTTGCATTGCCGTATTTTGCCGATTCTTGTACCAAGCCGACATGGCGTGTTTCAATGAAATACATCAAAATGTGAATGATCTTGTTTTCAGAGATAAAGTGGAATAAATTACATCAGTAAAACTCTTCTTTGACCTTGAACTGACAAAGTTGTTTTTATGGCTTCTAATTTTAGCGTGATTCCTATTCGCTTGCTATTGACATCCAGTTGACTCTGAAATTTCTTTTTTTTTCCTTTTCCATTCGCTCGCTGTGTTCATGGGGTTATCAGAAATCCTGAATCCTCTCTTGTGTTTTCCCTTTGTTTTTTATTTTATTAGCTTTGCCTTTATGATACCAAAAACAAAAACAAAAACAAAACAAACATACAGACAATATATACAAAACTATGGCAGGGACATCGCAACAGCTGAGTAGCCAATTACTGCGGGCCCAGGAATAAATGTATGTAAAAAAAGGAAAAAAAAAAAAACACTTTACATGCAGCACATTTTTGGTACATCTAGAAATCTTGTGGAGTTGCATTTCAAGCAGATGGTTTTAAAAGTTCGAGGATTGTCCAGACTGTAGTTCATTTTGACAGCACGAGAGTAGTAGTCATAAAGAAAAGATTTGAAACTAGTAAGAGTAGCATTAGCTAAGTCCATTCTGCCAGCGAGTAGGTTCCACATTCTGGTTGTTCTAATAAAAAAAGATTTCTGATATGTTGTAGTTTTCCATCTCTTGGGGACAAAGATAGGAAAGCTAGTAGCGGATGCTCGAGTCGCTCTAGCGTTTTCGCGCACTACGGGAACAACGTATGGGTTAATGTGGACCAGATTATGCGTAGCCTTGTAATAATAACCATGCCAGAAGTTCATGCCAATAACATACGGGGGATCAGAAATTCTGAATCCCCTCTTGTTTTTTCGTTGGGGATCAGAAATTCTGATTCCTCTCCTGTGTTCATGGGGGGATCAGAAATTCTGAATGCTCTTCAGTGTTTTCGTGGGGGATCAGAAATTCTGAATCCTTTTCTGTGTTCATGGGGGGATCAGAAATTCTGAATCCTCTCACGTTTTCTATGGGGAAAACTCTCGAGGCACGAAATTCAGAAGTTCATTTGGCTTCTCATTCGTGGCTCAGACATTAGAATGGTGTCGGGCAAAGAATAGGACGTTCCTTGGAAAAATTTTGTGATTCCTTGCAATCAGAGAAACTTTCCCTGCGAGTTTTAGCACAATTTTAAGATTTAGAGTAAACTACAAAAACTCTCGTTCGAATTAAGAGGTGATTATAAATTTCTTGGAAGCTTCACATTTCATTTTCTGCCAATTGTACACTCATTTCCAACGAAGCTTCAAACCCTGTTTTCCGAGACAGGTCTTCGTCTTTCTCTTACGTAGCCCCCCTCCCCCCTATTCAATGTTGGAAGGTAAGTCAACAATTTTCCACTGAAACCATTCAGTTTTGCACAACATTGAAGGAGGGGGGAGGGGAGAGAAGCAATAAAGACTTCAAAAGTGCTAACCTTCCCAACAGTTTTGTCTAGGATTGTAGGTTTTACAGAAAGGACGATCTCCAATGTAAAAACTATAACGTTGATTTTTTTGCTATGTGAGTCAAGCGATTGTATTAACCATTAAAGCAAACTTGGTTTACGACATGGGGACGGCAGAGAACTCATAGAACTTTGGCCCCTGACTAGATTATCGTAGTTTGGGATCAATCGCAAGATAAAATTAATAAACGGTTTGAGCCCAGGAGTCACATCATATCATAGTCTTGGGAGGTTTGCTAACAACTCAAGAAGTTAGTAGAGCACTCGACTATCATCTCCTGCTACTCTTACGCTTCTTTTCTCCTGCGTGCAACCATAACTCTATAGTTCACGCTTAACCGTTTACTATTTGTTAATAGCTGCATGGGTCTTGTTAATTACCAGTAATAACAACACAAATACTTCCAGAAATACACATAATTAGGCGCAAACTGAGAAGAGTCATGAAGAGTCCCCAGCTTGCTCTTCTCCCAAACTTTATCATTATTCTTTTTAAGAAGTTAAGGCAATTGCTTCCCAAAATTACCCCTGAATTCTGCTCGTCAAGTACACATAAACAGCAGGATCTACTGTTAACTGAAAGTAACGCAAATGCTTGGACTTAAAGGGGACGCTTCGCGTTGGATATCGAATTTGGACGTGTTTCTACTTTTTGTGCATTCGTGGGCCAGCCAAAGAGGATGGGATAAATTTGACTGTTACTGTTTTAAATAAAGAAATACAATTTCTTGTAAACGAAAAGAGTAAATGACACAAAGAACGACGACTAACCTGAGCATGTTCGTCCGTCTCCAACATATCCTTCCTTACAAGTGCAGTTATATGAACCAAAGGTGTTGTTGCACACGGCCACATGGCTGCAGTTGTGTTCTCCTGTTGAACACTCATCGATATCTGGGAACACAGCCAACAAATCAACAAAATATCTTTTTACTTTCCCACACAAAAGTCAAAAATTTCGAGGCAAATGAAAGGTACAGACGATAGTAACTGAAGAGAGAAAAGCACATATGCTTCTCTCTCTTTAGTTACATATCTAATTACTTTCAATTGGCAATAAGTCATTGTCCGCGAAATCTATAGATACTCTATTTTGTTCTCGTGTTCGAACTTTTTCACCTTAATTTAATCGTAACTGTTACAAAATACTAGAATGTGATTAGTTATCAACAGTCCTGATTACAGCATCAATATAGGGCAGTTTGTAATTGTACACCTTGTAATCGGACAGTTGTACGTGTCGTCAAGCGCGCGCTAGTTGTACTTGATCATATATCATTTATCATTTTTTTTCAGAGCTATTAAAAAAACCACTATTAAAGAAAAGTTGAAAAGATCAATTTATAAAATAAATTTTCACCGTCATCTTCTCCTATTTTCTATTATTTTGATAATAGGCCTCGCGCGTATTTTGAAATAACTCGCGCGATTACTCCTTGAATTTTACTCCACTCAGTCCTATTACCATTACTAATAATAGTCTTTCGCTGAACACAATATTTTGCGGGTTGATAACTGGAGAGGTCATAATAATATTTTTCATGTGATATTCAGTCTTTAGAAATTAAAAAGCAAAAGAAAAACGTCAACTTGCATCAAGAATGGTAAGCGTTATTGCTTGCTTTTATACATCATACATTCGGTCAATGGGTGCTTTCTACTTGTTCTGATTGGTTAGCTCTGAAGTGATAAGGAAGTATTCGCCACCGAGCAGTCGAATGGTATATATTCTTGCCTGAGCAGTTTCGTCCGTCTCCAACATATCCTTTCTTACAAGTGCAGTTATATGAACCATTTGTGTTGTTGCACACGGCAACCTGGCTGCAGTTATACTTTCCTGTTGAGCACTCATCGATATCTGGGAACACATCCAACAAATTATAATTAGTAAAATATCCTTTTACTTTCAATTGGCAATAATTCACTGTCCACGAAATCGTTAGACTCTGTATTTTGTACTCGTGTTCAAGCTTTTTCCCCTTTAATTAGAGTTTCTCTGAGCGCAATTTGTGCGGGTATATTTAGAAAACCCGAAAAAAAAAAAAACGTCAACTTGCATCAAGAATGGCAAACATCATTGCTTGCTTTTTATACACCACACATTCGCTCAATTGGTGCTTTCTACGTATTCTGATTGATTATCTCGGAAGTGATAAGAGAGTATCATTCGCCATCGAGCAGCCGAATGGTAAATAATCTTGCCTGAGCAGTTTCGGCCATCTCCAGCATATCCTTTCTTACAAGTGCAGTTATATGAACCAAAGGTGTTGTTGCACACGGCGACATGGCTGCAGTTGTGGTTACCTGTTGAACACTCATTGATATCTGGGAACACAGCCAACAAATTAGTAAAGTCACTTCTTTCTTTCAATTGGCAACAATAGATACCTGTAAATTACCGCAAGAAACCCCCCAAAAACGATGATTGAAATCATAGGCGGATCCGAAGGGGCTGAGGGAGTTGAAAAACCCCGGTTTGAACCCGTGACCTCGCGATACCGGTGCGATGCTCTCACCAACTGAGCTATGAAGCCACTGACGTTGGGAGCTGGTCATTTGTGGGTTCTAAGGTTCCTGTGAGAAATGAATCAATGAACAAAATGATATAGGAAATGAATCATATACTTAACTGCGGATCATAGCTTTACTTGATTTCATATCCACAGTTCAGTATATGACTCATTTCATACACCACTTCGTTCATTAATAATAGAATGCTACTGTGTTGTGACTGTTTCATGTTTCATGTAGTTTGTTACTAAGAGTGACGTGGCACGGCTGAATATGGATAAATCGATACATTTTAATCATTGACCGTTTCACCCGCATCCCTGCAAATCTCATCTATTGCATAACACGCACATTATCAAAAAAGACACACATGGGCGAAACTGGATGGAGACTACAAGACCGCTTTTGCGAACATCTGTGAGACGTGGAAAAAAAAAGGAAGCATCGAAACCGCTATCAGTCACTCGACACCTCAGCCTTCCTAATCATTGTAGCCAACATTAGGTGATCGGCGGCCTTTCCCTACGCCACAGCAACACGGAAAGCCGAAATTTTCTAATCGGCTCCCTCTCTCCCCACGGAATTAACGAACGCTTTTCTTTCATTTAATTAATTCTTGTTATCCACGTTGCTATATCCCCATCAATGGCGACGCTCTATCATTTACTACATAAAATGCTAACAACCTTAGTTGACGAAGGGCTTACTTTCAAATTTCCGGCTTTGCGGTGGTCAATTTAGCTCATCGACTCAGTTGATAAACCCATTTTATGGTTGAATTTGGACCGGGATTTTGAAGATTTAAGCTATTTAATACCTTTTTTACAATGAGCCGAGGTAAAACCGAGGCGGCACAAGCAACGATAGCCTTTCTCTGTAAATCCAGATTGGCAGGTGCCTCCGTTTGCACAGTAGACTTTATCACAAGCGTTCTGGAAAGGAAGAAAAAAGAAAGATTACAACATTCCATTCAGGGGTGTGATCTTACTTAGCTGAGTATAATACGGGGGCTCTTAACGACCAATCAAAACAGTTAATACAGGAGTCCATAACCAAGGTGTTTCAATATTCGATGCAATGCAGCTTTTCAGTTTACGGTGTTATTTATTTTTTGATCGGCTACTGTTATTTTACGTTTAGCTTGGTAAATCTCTCTCGTAGCTACCTATTTTTATGTACAATTACAAGGAACAAGGAAGGGTCACGTTTTTGCAAACGTTGGCAGTGTAGCACTTACATTTCAACATACTTAACTATTAGAGGGTGATGTGAAGTGCTAGTTTTCTACCAATATGAACCATAAGAGCGGTAGCCCTACTGATGAAAATGGGCCCACACAAGGACAGAGAAAAACTCTGACCAGGCCTCGTCAGAGTTTCTCTCTGTCCTTGTATGGGCTCATTTCCATCAGTAGGGCTACCGCTCTTATGGTTCATATTGGTAGAAAACTAGCACTTCACATCACCCTCTAATAGTTATACATTTTTGAATGGACCATTGAGAAGGCTTGTGGTCGTCAGACCTGTATTCCAAATTTATATAACACCGTAATCTGATGGGCCAACTCCAACTGAAATAGGAGGGATTCACATTTCTAGGTCATGGACTTCTGGTTGTTACACAGCCGAGAAGGAATAAATATGGTAAAAATGCAGACTTCAGAATAAAACAACGCTTACCTTTTACCAACTGAAACCTTATGCCTTATTACGCTGAAAACCATGATTAGGACAGATGAGGACAAATATTTGCCTTAGTTACTGGTTTTGATTTTGTTGTTGTTGTTGTTTTTTTTTTCCCAGAGTCCTTTTATCGTCAGCCTGTATTTCACCTAAATTAGTTTGCACTTTACACTGGCCGCTAAAGGTCTGTCGTAGCCAAGGAGTGAATAACGTAATAACCCACATCTACTCCAGCCGACGGTCGTAGCGATCCCTTATATTTCGTCAAGTCCTTCACCCTAACCGTATCGGCAACAGATCCTCAATAACAAAAGACGTTGGCCATCCTAAATACAAAAACGATTATAACGTAAAATCCCACGTTAAAGTGCCCTCCCGGTTATAAGCCCCTGGATATACAAGTCCATCTGTCTGCTAACAAAAATATTATCCCGGATGTAGGCTTCCCCAGCCCCCTCCTCATATATAGGCCTATCTATTGTGTAAAGGCGTTCCTTTTGCGTTTCTTTACAAACAAACAAAAAAAAGTTATAGGCATAAACAAGTGGCTGTGGAGTTTATAACCTAAATTATATGAAATATTTGTTTACAAATAGAATTTTTATAATTGATGTTAAGCAATTCATTACTATGAGTTTCCCATAATTATGATAAAATAATTATCAATTCAGGACAGGGTAGGTGGTCGGGGGCTTTCCTTCATACCCCCTATAAGAGCGCATTGTTGATCACGTGGGCACACGGAATAATGTGTCATTATGCCCTTCTCTTCATCGAAAAAGGACGTCGACAACTGTTTTCTCTGTCTACGGTAACTTTTTCTGTTTTTTCTTTATTCTAATGTCTTCCGATTTGCCCCGGGTTTTGGTTTGGGGTCACTCTTTCGTTAAACGACTTTCTGCTGATTTAGAACGGGGTTTCCAGCAACGGGCTCTTGGCGATTTTAATCTTACAAGCCGTGCACGTGTTACCTTGTTTGGTCAGGGCGGCCGAACTGTTCCTAAACTTTGGTCTCACGATCTCCATGTAGTTTCTAGCTCAACCGCGGATATAGTTATACTAGAAATTGGTACTAATGATCTGTCTACCGAGGAGCCCTCGCTTGTAGCTTCGTCCATTGAAGTTTTGGTTCGCTTGTTACACGATCGCTTTTCGGTAAAGGTGGTATGTGTTTGTCATGTCATCCCTCGTCGTTCGCCATGTGCTTTTAACGACAAGGTGGTCGTCTGCAATGAGTTAGTTCATTCACTTTTGGAACCCCTTCTCTACGTTTTTTGTTGGTTTCACAAGGGTTTTTATAATAAGGCTGGGAAATTATTGTTAGGTGATGGGGTTCACGTTAATCGTTTAGGACAGTATCGTTTATATCGTAGTTATCGTGGTGCCATTTTGAAGGCTTTGTCTTTACTTTGACTAAGCTGTTACCGGCCACAATTTGTATTATTTCATAGACCTTGACCTTAGGTATTTTCTTTTTAGGACATTTAAAGCTTGAGATTCGATCCAATACAATTTTATTTTGACGAATTCGATTGTCTCTTTCATTTATTCCTGGGACGTCGCTACAAGTTGATCTTGTTTAAGGGCTTAACTGATCCTTAATTTTGTTTAATTATCGATCCAAGCTAACGGTATTTTTTAAGGGCTTTCCTCACTGTTTTACTTTTCTTGGGCTTTGATTCAAGTTGATTTTATTTTGATGACTTTGATCCACCGTTTGATTTTATTGGGTTTCGATCCAAATTAGTCATATTTTGAGGATTTCGATCCTCACTGTTTTATTTTTCTTGGGTTTTGATTCAAGTTAATTTTATTTTGAGGGCTTGGATCCACTGTTTAATTTTGTTGGGCTTCGATCCAAGTTCATCTTATTTGGAGGACTTCAATCCTCACTGTTTTATTTTCTTGGGCTTTGATCCAAGTTGATTTTATTTTGAGAGCTTCGATCCTTACTGTTTAATTTTACGCTGTGTCTATATGTCCGGCAGCCGGACAGGTTGTTGAAAATACTCCGTGTCCGGCAGTCAATTTTTTTTTAAATTTTCAGTTAATAATATCAAATCCTTGTTCACATGGCTGAAACCGTCACTATTTCCACCGTAATGTGAATTGTAGTGTGCTCGGCACCCGGTAATACTGATGTTTTCAACTTGGAAGCTCTCCGCGAGCTTCCGGACAGGAAATCGTAAATACTCCGTGTCCGGCAGTCGAACATTTCCCGAATATTAAGTTATTCCACTCAATATTTCCAATATTTCCCGATTAGTAAGTCTTTCCAATTCAAATATTTGAGTTTAACCATCCTAGGCGACGCTGTTCTTGTTTACACGTCTCAAGGGTACGATTACCATCGAAATACTAGTGTTTTGTTTCTTCCGGGAATTGCAGTGTTTTAGATTAAAATTTGCAGTGTTTTTCCAACAGCTTCCGGACACGAAATCGTAAATGCTCCCTGTCCGGCAGTCGAATAGTTTCTCAAATGATGATGATTTCCAGTCCATACTGCGTACTCTTGGGAGTTTAGTTAGGTTTGCCTGTTTTGCTTCATGTCAGACATCACAAAATGCAAAACATTTTGCAACCAGTCACATGAAGTACATTTAATTCAAAGTTTCATGTCAACCTCCTATTATGGATTCGAATCTTTCTCATACCATTTGATTAAACAATTTTGAAGCTGTAAAAATAATTATTGATGACGCTGCTCAAAAATAATTAGATAAGGTATGTGGGGTTCGTAACGAATAATATCGATTCATACATTAGACTGTACTTGTTTTACTTATAAACATTGGGCTTTTGCTGAGACTGCGCAGTACGGACTTGAAACATCTTTCAGTCCTTCTATCCCATAGATTCATGCTGCACCCCCCCCCCCTCGCCCCACGGGTCACAAAGGGTTAGGGTTAGGAGAGAGGGAATAAGTGTTAACAAAGAGAAATTATTAGAAAACATATGTCAGAATGCAAGAAACGCGGACCGGACTTTAACATGATTCTTCAAAATTTCCTAGGGGAGGGGGAGCATACCCCCGGACCCTGAAAATATATACATGTGTATAAACAAAGAGAAATGTATGTAGTTTTACCAAATCGCAGGCATGCTCGATACAAAGACATGTAGAGCGAAATAGACATTAAAGAGAAACTGTAAATTGACAGTTACTTTGATGATCACGTTGTGCGTGAAACTCTAGATAACTTACAACTTTAATCTTAAAGTTTCTGTTATAAATACAGATATTTTTTGTCCTACCCTCGGCAGTCAACAATAACCATAAGAACAACTTCATTAGCGTTACCATATCAGTTACATAGATTTTGCTTCTTGCCACCTATCAGTAATAGAGAGCGACAACGGTGCGAGATTATTACAACAGTGAAATAGAAATTAGTTAGGAAGTTCATGTTCTTTAACCCTTTTCATACCGAAATGGGTGGGAGGGGAGGCAGATTTTGCCGGCTTTGCGGACTGTAAGCATTACCAGCCATTAATGTAATTTCCTGACTTACGCCCAGCAAAACATCACGCAATGTGTTTCGTAATTCTTATTTGACAATATTGTAGACAGATGTCGTCCGTTCAGTATCGGAAAAAATGGACTCGAGGCCGGAATCCGCCTTTCGGTCCCAAAGAATCGGTGTGAATAGAGTTACTTGAACTTGTTTTTGCAAGTTTTACAAAACCAGTTTCTTGCTTTAGGTTTGCTACTTAAAGACGAACATGAAAAGTGATACCACAACAAACAGCGATCACAAGCAATTGAATCCTGGTTGTCCTTTACCGCCTTGCTACACGCCTTGCAGTACCAAGCACTTTCTTCTTTCCTCTGCAGTATCTCTAGAATCTGGAACCATGTGTCTTCCGTAAAGAACTTTTCAACCCGGAAAATGTCAATGTTGTCCCTGTCACGTACAGTGTCCGGTATTAAGTGAATGTTCGTCTGAATATCGTCATTGTCCAAAAGTCTCTTGCCACTCAGTGCTTCAGCAACCACTATCCTTTTCTTAGTGACACATTCCAGTATCATCCTTTCCTTGTCATATGGTTTCAATTTTTTGTAAGGTAACAAATTGGTCCCTCCACTTTCCTCTTCTTAGTTTTAGGTATGCCAACGACTGTTAGTTCTGCTCCTTTTGGGCGTCCACCTTTCATTACTTTTGGTGGCATTTTAATGTCACGAAATCCAGATGTTGGCGTACATTCTGAGGCTTCCTTTGTTAGCCCATTTCTTCCATTCAAATGTTCGCCAGTCTTTCCGAAGGCGTCGTCACTCTCTTTCTCGCATTCTGCATCTTTGGTTTCGTATCTTGTTTTTCTCAGTTCCTCACTTTCTCCATGAACTTCTTGTTCCTTTTCAGTTCCCTTTACTCCGTGTGTCTGGCTTTTTATGTCGTTCATGCCTCTTTTTTCTTTCATCCCTTTAGTTTCTGTTTGCGCAGTATGTTGCTTCTTTTTTTCATTTACTTCTTGTTCTTGGCTTTCACCTGTCGTCCACTTTTCTTGTTCTCCTCCATCTGTCTTGAGTTTTTCTTCATTTTCTCCACTGTCATTCTTTATTTTCTTTCCCTTACTCTTTACATGGGTTTCTCTTCTTTTTCTTTCTCTACTTATCTCTTGAGCCATTTTCTTGCTTTCCCTTTCTTCATACGTCTCTGCTTTTCTTCCTTGTCCTTTAGCTTCAGTTCTTGCTTTCTTTTCCACACTTTGTCCATCATTTGTTTCTTGTCCTTTCCTTTCACTAGCATTTTCCTGTTTCTGTTCCTTTCCTTCCGTCTCCTTTCCATTTCTCTTTCGTTTGATTGTTCTTCCACTTTCCTTGTCTTGAGGATCCTGCTTTCCAGCTCACGAGTGACTATCCCTCTGTGCAGATATTCTTACCTCTCTCCCCAAACTCCAGTACATTGCTACATCTTCCAACTGGCGTAGGCGTGTCGTAAAAGTACGCATACCACCTTCACTTGCCAAGGACGCAAGGGACTGTGCGATTCTCAGGGCTTTCCTAAATTTCTGTGCTTGAGAAAGAATTGTTTGTTTATTTTCTGTCAGTGTGACAGTTGTGTGAGACTGGTCCAATTGTGTGCTATCGTCACAACTGAATCTCGTCTCTGCCAGTTCTTCATAATAGGCCATGGTCCATGTTTGGTTTACTAGGGTGGATTGAAACAAGGGAAGATTCATCATGTCTCGCACTTTGAGTATGTGTCGGCACGGCAGTCCCATTCGTTCCGCAGAAGAGCGTGTACACGAAGACGGAGTTGCAGTTATGAGGTCACCGGATGACTTTATTTCAAAGGTCTCTCCAGGTTTTCTTGTGACATTCTCTGTCTTGATAGCATTTGAAAGGTCAATTTAATTTGAGTACGGACAAACTGGAAGGCGTATGGAGTTAAATGCTGTGCATATTGTTGAACGCTTGGATCACAGTGTTGGTTCTCCACCGGTTTGCGTGGCAGTGCCATCAGGTAATGGTGATTACGTTCATTTCGTAACGTTCTGAGGACGGAGAAAAATTCGTGAAAAAACTGCAACAGACTTGCGTACTTTGAACAGACGCTTTTGATTTTACTGAAAAGGGATTCGAGACGGTTGTTGGTGTTTTCTCCAAGATTTAGCGCTTCGTCTTTAAAACATGCCACCCACTGATGTTTTATTGGCAACCAGTTGAGCTCTAGGTACTCGATGACGCTGTTAAGTTTCGTGGCTTTAATTTCAGCCCAGTGTCCTTGTTGGATTTTGCATACGCCAATTTGGAGACAAGTTCCAGACATCGCAACCTTTCGGCAGATGTGATACCTAATTTGTCACTGGTAATTTCTCTGCGAAACGATTGTAGGGTGTGATACAGACAAATGTTAAGAGAAGCTTCCGGGAAACAATTTTTAAATGCATCCCTTTCAGTGAAGTCCTTGTCTGACATTATCACCTTAGTATCCGTCCAGTGGGGATTAAAACGCTTAAAGATGGTGACTGCAGATTGGATTACTGACTGTGTCTCTTTTGCTAGAATAAACAGTCCTACTATTTCACTTGACCCGTCAACGTCAACGGCCAGAAGCAGATACAGAGGCATTCTTAGATCTAACAGCTTATAGGTGGCATCTACCATTATCATTTCCGGGAACTTATTGTACATGCTGCGCATGTATTCGTCTTGGTAGACGAGGCCCTTGAAGTTGTTGTCCTCATCGACTATAACTTCAGTAATGGATCCTTGTTGCTGTCTCAAGAGGTTAGTAACGATTTCGAGGTTGTTCTGATCGTTTTCACTTGGTGTTCTTTGTTGAATGTCTTTCAGCATTATTTTTTTACCAGACTTCTGTTCAAGTTTATGTTGAAGCAGTTTTTTATTCGCCTTGAGGTTAAGGGCATCCTTTATGTCCTTTCTTACTTCTTCCGAAACCGCTCTCTGCCTGGGTAGGTGAGCATACAGCTGTTTTGTCAAGGCGTGGTTGTGCCCCTCATTGACTCTCATGACTTCAAGAGCTTGACCATCGGATTACAATGACAGGTATACTTCAAAGGGGCAGCCTTGGCGAAACGATTTTGTTTTTCTTGTGCGCTCTTTTGAGGCATTTGGTCGCCCTCCAAACTTGCAGTATAAGAGCAACGAGTAGTACTTGAGGGAAGGTTTGGCTGCAGCAACTCTCTTTGGTACACGCTTCGATGCTGATGTTAAATAGCGAGCATCCTTGTTGTACAACTCACAAAAGTTGGCATCTTCAAAAGACTTTTTAAAATTAAGAAAATCTTCCAGCTCCATAAACTTCTGTCCCACGTAGAACCTGCAAGCACTATCTGTGTTGTTGGCGCTAGGTACTGAAGTAACGGTGGGGTCCGTTTCGCGATGTGTGGCTGGGTTGTCCGGTGACTGATCGACAACGGAATCCTCGTTGTTGGCGTCCTGAAGTCTCTCCCTTATTTCCTGTTCGGTCGGGTCCTCGCTAATGTCATCAAAGTTGGCAGTGTCCCATTCAAGGTGTTCACGCCCCTCCGCTTCGCCACGTCCAGGCTGCATGTTGGTGGTGTCCTTTATGTCTTCACCAACTGCTATCTTTGAACGCTCTGTGGTGTCAGAGTATCCCGAGTCATCACCACTACAACCTTTGTCATCGTCAGCAGATATTTCGTGATCATCAGTTTCTTCCTCTAGAAACCTTTTTGGGCTCCTGTCATCCGAGCCCTCGCTATCAGAAAAGGCGTTTGCACCTGAAACAGCTTCTTTGATGTGAAACTGACGATTGACAGTGGAATCCTCATCAGGACAGTTGGCGGCCTCCACAGGTTCCTGGGCTATTTCGTGCTTGGTTGGGTGCTCGCCAGTGTTGTCCGATATACCAGTGTCACAGTCTTGAAGGTGAGGTCTCTCAGTCGTATCAGGTCGACGATGAATCTTGGTGGTGTCCTTTGTGTCATCACCGCTTTCTATGTCTGAATACTCCACGGTGTCAGAGTATCCCGTCACGTCGCTACGACAGCTTTTAATATCGTCATCAGAAATGTCGAAAAGATCAATGTCTTCCTTTAGAAACCTTTTGGGGTGCCTCGACCTGTCGCCAGGGCCCGCACTATCCGGAAAGACGTTCATACCTGAAACAGCTTCTTTGCATTCAAACTGACTATCGATGATCCCCAAAGAAGCTACCTCAACCCTATTCTCCAGCAACCAAGAAATAACCTTGCTTCTCATAAAATCAGAATAAGAAGTAGGGTGCAAGATCCACTTCAAATCATCTGGAAACTTGGCGTTGTTAACAAGAAATACATCTCTCCATAGTTTAGGAGCACAAGAAGCAATAGCTGCTAAGAAGATTACCGCAACACCACAAACATTACCACATGTCTGCAGAGGAATATTTGGCAGACATTTGCAAGAGCAAACGTGGCTAACTTGAGACTTTTCTTCGACATGGCCCTGCACAAGTCCTTTGAAAGACTTAATGCCCACATTAGCCTCTTCATAAATCAGTTCCACAATCGGAGAGACTAGTTTCTTCACATCTTTTGGTGGGGTCCATCCGGCGGTGTCACAGTAGAACCATTTATTTGTAGTCAAATCTACCTACAACAAAGTCCAGTGACAGCCTGGTTCCTGTGGTGTAGAAAACTGTACTTCCCCAACCCTGGACTTAAAGACATGGGCAAAAAATGTGATGCACCTCACACTGCTAATCGAAAATTCATGTACAACTTGACGCAGGTCTTTTGTGCGCATCTGGAGAAGGTCGTTCAGCATAAACACCATCGTCTGTTTGTTTGTGGATTGTAAGATCTTTGTGATACCCGCTAAAATACTGTAATGCAGCCACCTTCTTCCAGCAATCGTGGCAAGATCTGAAGAGAGGATAAAGTTATTGTTGTCTAGTACGGCATGCCCATCAGGAGAGTTGACGATCAAGTCCTCATACCTGGCCATATCTTCCTTTGAAATAGAACACTTTCCATTGGGGACCGACATTTCTTTTCTCGGCCAAGATTTCTCCTCTTTGACTCGCATGGAGATGTCGCGTAGTTCGTGGATTTTGCATGATGTCCAGAGATTTCTTGTCGAAAGTTCCCACATTGGATGAAACAGCTCCATATTTACCTTTCTGCACTATATCTTGCATTTCTTCGCAACACGTCAAAGAAGGCATTTTCTCCAAAGTTGACGTATCCGTTACCTTTTTCCTCGGCGTAGCTTAACAAAGCCTGAAAGCTCCCACAGCCTGTTGTACACGAGGATAGTGTATTTGTGCCGTTTGATATCTTGTTGTCAAGTAACACTTGTTGTGTTCAACAATGTCCTAGAAACAATTATTAACACTATAATGTTAGAAAATAAAATGAAGGAGAAAAATGGCAAGTTGCAGTCCACAGAATCCCACTAATTAAACTGGACTCACTGCACACGATCTTCCTCCGCATTCACAATAGCTGCTATGAGAATGATTTCTAATTGGTGCCGTATTGCAAACTTACGGTTTCCAATACGGAAGGTTTGATAAGATAGGCGTGCTTCCTCTTACAAAAGCAATGAGAAGTTAGCATATGTCATTTAATTGTGAAGTGATGTCAAATTATTTTGTTTACTTTCTTATACTTTCTTTTAACGCAGCGTTAAATTAATGGCAAGTGAGTACTGTTGAACTCTTACTATTCTCCAAATACTCTTTACAAAAGCATCATCACGATTGTATACTAACCTTTAACTTTGGATCCATCGTGAAAAATCCTAAAATAACAATAATAATTATAATAATCGGACAACTGAGGGACAACCTAGTTGTTTTGGATAGGAAATGCTATCCTGAAACATGAATGCGATTTCCTTTGCATGGAGAAGTTGCTGCTGATGATAGGTAAACAGATATAACAAATGGTGTGTAACCATCAACTAACGAGAGTAAGAGCATTCAGACAAATCAAGTTTACTAAATATGGACAGTTGTTTCAAATTCGCGCGCTAAAAGATCAACACTCGAAAAGTACCATCCCCGCTCCACTACACCTTTTGACCAGCCTACAAGTAATAAACTTTAAACTAAGCAACCTCTAAAACTTTTGAGTCAACTATTCCAGGGTATATAACTCCAGAAAGGACAAAAAATGGATTTCCAGACGAGGAACATACACTGTAAGAAGTGTACAGTACACCAGGCGAGAGGAACTGGGCCGAGTTGTTACCCTGCCGCGCCCCAGTGGGATGCTCTCATATTGAATGAAAGGTGATGCCCGAAGTCTCCCTTAGCGATGAAAATGCCGGATTTTACTCCAATTCTGGTTGTTTGGGATGAACCGGAAACAATTTTCACTGTCAATGTATCTTTTGGAGTTGCAATTTAAAAAGAAAGGAAGGGGAACATTGTAATGTCTTCATTTGCTTACTTTTAGCTAACATTTATCAGTAGTCTTAAAGGGGAATCTTTTAGGGATGAAATAAGCTCAAGCCAGACTCAGGCTGATCTCTTTTAATGTGCCAGTCAATTCCAGCTGTGTCCACTTTCCCCCTACCCCCATTACTGGGACATTGTCCCAGTAAGTCCATCACAGGGTGGGGGTTATTTGCCTCTTACCAATTTACCCCGGAGCATTTGACTATCTTTTAATTCTATTTTTCAATTGGCATGGAATTGACGGAATTCCCCCTCCTCCCCCCGGAACCAAATTAAGCGGACAAACACATCTCACACAATATCTCAATTGGCAAACGCAGGGTTTCTAATTTTTGGCCAGGACATTTTAGTGCAACCCATCAACATATACATATCAAATCGCCAACTAGTCAATTTTCCCGGAAGAGAAAGAAAACAAATATTAACGGCAACCTCCGTTCGGCTCACAGACAGCAGTCACAACACCCTTTCCTTTCGCGAGTTCTGGCATTTATGGCGTGCATAGTGTAATCAAGCCTCAGCTCAGCTACATTAACAACCCCAAATAAACAAGATCAAATGTGTGGTCCTTACCTTCAGTCTTCTTTTCACCTTTACTGCCCAGATATAGCACGCCTTAACCTCTCAATCTCCTGCGATCGGCCACTCTTCAATTTCCCGCTCAAATTAGGTCACGCTGGGTCAGCTGATAAAGCGTGACCCAATTGCCCTTTCATTACACGACATGTCCGGAAGTAGTTCATATAGTATTTTTATGTACAGAGTCGGGAGAGTCACATAAAAATGAACGCTAGCGCAAACAGTTAGCCATGTAAACAAGATCAGCATCGCCAAAGATGGTATAGCTCGAAAATTCGACTGCCGGTCATGGAGTATTTACGATTTCGTGTCCGGAAGCTCGTGGAAAACATTGCCATTCGTGGCAAAAACACTAGTATTTCGGTGGTAATTGTACCCTTGAGCCGTGTAAACAAGAACAGCGTCGCCTAGCATGGTTAAACGCGAATATTTTGTTTGGAAAGACTTACTAATCGGGAAATATTGGACTGCCGGACACGGAGTATTTACGATTTCGCGTCCGGAAGCAGTTGGAAAACACTGCAATTCCCGGAAGAAACAAGACACTAGTATTTCGGTGGTAATCGTACTTTTGAGCCGTGGAAACAAGAACAGCATCGCCTAGGATGGTATAGCTCGCATATTTTGAGTGGAATGACTTAACACTCGGGAAATGTTCGACTGCCGGACACGGAGTATTTACGATTTCCTGTCCGGAAGCTCGCGGAGAGCTTCAAAGTTGAAAACATCAGTATTACCGGGTGCCGAGCACACTACAATTCACATTACGGTGGAAATAGTGACGGTTTCAGCCATGTGAACAAGGATTTGATATTATTAACTGAAAATTTAAAAAAAAATTGACTGC
>NC_090895.1:6984468-7001968 GCF_036669925.1 Montipora capricornis | reverse complement strand
CATCGGGACTCCTCTTTCTTCAAGTATGCAAGCTGATAACACCTGCTCTTACTATTAAGTAGAAAGTACATTCTTCAAAAATACAACTAAAAACGTACCGTCTGGACAGGTAGAGACAACGTTGAAACCGAACAGGAGAAAGGCAGCATACAAATACAACACGGGGCCCATGACCTTGCGCTATGATCGCAGATATTCGGAGACTTAGAAAGGATAAAGAAATGAAGTCATTTCACTTGCCGTCGTACAGCTTTTGTCAAAATGTTACGCCAGTCAAATATTCATTAGACGTCACAGCTTTGAGTTTGAACCAATGAGAAGTGGTAACTTTGAATAAGGTTGAAGTTTATTTAAAGAGACTCTCTTTCCAGCAGATATCCATATTAATTTGTTAAAGAGTGGTTGTCTTAAATTTTTCATGTCCAGATAATCGTTTCTTCCAAATTCCTTGGTAGCAAATTGGAGGTGAATTATTGGCTTCCATTTTTTGCACACGCGGTCTTTAGAAGGTTTGTTTTTTTCGATGGATATTCTTGCGTTCTTAATATATATACACTATTCTGTTGAAAAGGTCGGGTTTCTGTGGATAAGTTATATTCTTAAATACAATCTTACTTTAATAACTTTAGTTCTGACGAATAAATTAAAGTTTGAATACATTAACTATATAGCTGAAGCTAGGAGTAAGTCTGATTTTAATTGCAATTGACTTCTTTATTGGCGCTACATTACAAAGAAAACAAGTGCAAGTTAACCAATATCGCAGAGCGGTGCGAAGAATGAGAAAAAATCTCTTCTTGTTTCTTCCTTTGCAGCGAAATATCTAGATGGATAAGACGCTGTAAGAGAAAATTCCGTTTTCATTGACAGAAATAACTGCATTAATGATTCATTATTAGCTTAGAGGCAATATTAGTTTTTGTTTGTCGTGGAACACTTTTGATTGTTTAAAACTGTAAAAAATAAGAAAATTTCGGTACTCAGAGCGCAGTTAAAAACTTAAAATTGGGATATTTCGTTCGGATCCACCGAACATCGTCAGCCACAATGCAAATTTAAATGTTAAGAAGGGTTATATAATGATCTCGAGGGGGCTAGGATGGTGTCATAGATGCTGGCTAATTCGAAGCCATTGTCTCTGTTCAAAGACGGCTTACGTAATCTTATCTCAATTGCCTCCCTTATGCGGCTTTTGAATGTGTTATTCTCCGTGGCAAGAACTTTTGTTTTGCTGGAATCCACTGAATGACCCGTGAACTTGCGATGTTCATGAACAGCTGACGAATTCCTAGAAAGATGTTCCTTAACTCGAGTTTCTAATAGCGGAGAAGTTTCGCCCACATAACCTTTGTCGCATTGTTCGCAATGGATCGGAATATATCGGAATACATCCTGTTGCAAGAGTTCCCGACCGTTGACATTGTAAGTTTCTCTCAGACAATTTAAAAAAAAAATCATCCGTTCTCCAAACTGAGGTACGTTCCTTGAATTTTTGAACAGCCCTACACTATACATAGGGTACCTTTTTTTGTACCGAATTGCGTAGGATGATTTTCGGTTATCTGGTGGGTTATACTTTATTTTACAGATGAATCTCCAATCTGGGGTGGTATCCCCAAATACCTCGTTGAAGGTCTGCAGCGTGTGCAGATTCGCAGCCTTTCAATTACTGGCATTCCGAAGACTAGCCTGTGGAGATGCAGCTTGTAGGCGAGAACTCGAGAAAATTTTAATGATACGAACTATCCCAATTACTCACTGATATCAATGGATACGACAAATAGCCATTGTACTCGAGCGATGGATCGTGTTAAGGTCCCATATTCTCGCACTGATATGTCCTTGTGCCAAAGGCTAGTTGCATTAAAAAAAAAAAAAAGTGATGTTCTCGTGGGATTTTACTCTGCGATACCCAAAGTATTTTAATTGCACTTTGCCTTTCATATTTTTCATGTTTTAATTTTATTATTCTAAATTCATCGTACGTTGTTTTTAATGATCGATTAATAAAGCTAATATTATTATTGAGGGTTATGCACAGCTGCCGCAACCAATGACTCCGTTAGAAGGCGGTAAGTTAAGTTAACTGAGACGGGTTTGGAAAGATTCTAAGAGATAGGGTAAGACGCTGTAAGAGAAAATTCCGTTTTCATTGACAGACATATGCGCAGTAATGGTTCATTATTAGCTTAGAGGGAATCCCAGGATTTAATATCAATTTTTGTTCGTCGTGGAGCACTTTTAACGGTGTTTTTATTTTTACAAGAAGGCGCAGCCATTGATATCACCTTAAAACTTCTTGAATTTCGTTAAAACATTAACAAGTGCAGGCGGACTAGCTTCATACTGCTTCTCGAACACGGGTCGTTTAAAATTATCACGCAAGGAAAACTTGACTACCAGTTTTGGTTCCAAATGTAATTTGGTTTTAGTCCACCTTGTTTCAAAATCACGAAACTTTCACCCAAGGATTTTTATTAAGGTGCGTTTATGGAATTAGACGGAGTTATAGGGGTAGGCGGGAAGGGTTTGACTGCCTTAGGTCTTTGCTCCACGATAGTATATAGTACTTAAAAAATAATGTACAGTCATGGTATAATGTTATTAATTTTTACTACTTATTTAAGTTGGGAATCCGAGTCATCTCTGTCATCCAGCAAGAGTTTGGTTGAAATTGTCAGTTTCTCTAATTCAAAATTTCATCCTCCAAACTGAGTTAGGTTCATTGAATTTTGACTGAACAACGGTACACTGAGCGATATTTGAGGGATAAGTGTTTTCACTGGGTACTTTTTGCGCACCGAATTAAATAGGATGGTTTTCGGTTATCTAGTGGGTTGAACGTTATCTAAAGGGTCGTGCACAGGTACTACGAATGATCTGTTCGAAGTCGGTAAGTTAAGTTAACTGGGGATCCTTTTTAGTTCGGTTTACGAGCGTGAAGCAATAACACCATGAATTGAACCGGAAGATAAATAAAGAGCGAAAGTTAAGGTTCACATCAATTTGTAACCAAGTTGAAAATAAATCACAGTTTAATGCTGCTCTGGCTTGAAATATTTGAATGCTGCTTAAAACATGAAAGTTGCCAAAGAACCCTTCCAGGCGCGGTCATATTTTTGCCAAACTTAAGTATCCCGCACCGAAGGAAGAACAAATTGACGCCTTTTACTCTATCTGGAGCAATTTCGACTGTGATCATGAGAACATCGAAAACCTTAAATATCGGTTTGGCGCACTTTTGGAATAACACCAACACCATATTCGCTGTGAGTTGTCCTATCCCGCGTCTTCTACCGATCAGTCCGGTTTTTTTTTTGCCCTAAGATGGCGCACAGCTTGACACATTTAGGACAAGTACAGAAAAACAACCGTCTCTAGTTTGTTCAATAGTGCATGAAAGTGGCTATAAAGTGACAATTGCTTCAATTGTCCAGTTAAGTGCGAGGATCACACAGTTCTTTTGTCTAAAAACCCTCACTTCAATTCTATATTCCTTTCATTAAGTGCATGAAAGTGCCGGCCCTGAAAAGATCAGATAGTGGTATTAATCCGTTGGCAACACCAAAACATGGTTTCATCAAGCTTTTATCTGAAGTGACTCGTCTTAAATCGGTAATATTCTTGGTTTCCCCCATCACTGGCCATGGTTTAATTAAACAAATTCAACTGACGATTTTCGACGTTCTTGTGAAAAAGGTAGACATGGAACACTTCATATCAGCTCTTTCTTATACACTTCACTTATTCGCGAGATGCAGTTATCAATAAAGCTATCGAGTTTTTAACTAGATCGGAGTAGGTTGGATGTATATATATATGAAGCAGTCATGGCACAATTGGACGGCAATGTTCAATTAGGCACTAGTAGTTTTTTTACAAGCTTCTGTGCAATTCCTTAATGCACAAGTTTTTCACTCTATGGTGACGGTCTAGCTCTAGCATCAGGACACCTCTTCCCTCACGTATGCAAGCTGATAACACTTCCTCTTATTATTAAGTAGAAAGTAAGCCCTTCAAAAATAAAACTAAAAACGTACCGTCTGGACAGGTAGAGACAACGTTGAAACCGAACAGGAGAAAGGCACCATACAAATAAAATACGGCGCCCATGGCCTTGTACTATGATCGCAGATATTCGGA
The DNA here is from genome assembly GCF_036669925.1 of Montipora capricornis. Taxonomy (NCBI): domain Eukaryota; kingdom Metazoa; phylum Cnidaria; class Anthozoa; order Scleractinia; family Acroporidae; genus Montipora; species Montipora capricornis. Next base: position 6,997,825 of record NC_090895.1, on the reverse strand, counting down.
GACTTAAAAAGGATAAAGAAATGAGGTAAAAATTTACGTACTTGGCCGCAGATCGAGTGTCCTCTAAGACGCCAGTCAAATGTTCATTGGACGTCACAGCTTAGAGTTTGAACCAATGAGGAGTGGTAAATTGGAATAAGGGTAGAAGTTTATTTGAAGAGACTCTATTTCCAATTTCCAGCAGATATCCATGTTAATTCTTTAGAGAGTGTTTGTCTTAAATTATTCGTGTCCAGATAATCGTTTTTTCCAAATTCTTTGGTAGCAAATTCGAGGTAAACTATTTGCTTCAATTTTTACTCACAAGGTCTTTACAAGCCTTGTATTTTTCGATGGATATTCTAGTCTTCTTGTGTTTACTATGTGCTGAAAAGGACGGGTTTCTGTGGATACTTTATATTGTTAAATACAATCTTACTTTGCTAACTTTAGTACTGAAGAATAAATTAAAGCTTTGCAAATAACTTTGAATTTTCTTGAGAAATACATTAATTATATAGCTGAGATTACGAGCCAATCTGATTCTAATTGCAAATGACTTCTTTATTGGCTTATATTACAAAGAAAACATTTGCAAGTTGACCAATATTGCAGAGCGTGCGAAAAACGAGAAAACTCTCTTCGTAGCCCTTCCTTCGGACGGAAATATTTAGATGGGATAAGACGCTGTAACAGAAAATTCCGTTTTCATTGACAGAAATAACTGCACTAATGGTTCATTATTAGCTTAGAGGCAATGGTAATTTTTGTTTGTCGTCGAACACTTTTATTGGTATTTTTATTTGTTCAAGAAGGCGAAGCCAATGATATCACCTTGAAACTTCTTCTTGAGTTTCGATTAAAAATTAACGCATGCCGGCGGTTTAGCATCATATTTCATCACCAACACAGCTGGGTCTTTTAAAATGTTATCACGCAAGGAAAACTCGACTATCGGGTTTGGTTCCAGATGTAATTTGCTTAAAATTTACCTCTTCAGAATTCCGAGACTCAGACGGAGTTATAGGTGCAATACGGGGGAAGGGCTTGACAAGATTAAGTTTAAGTCCTTTTTCCACGATAATATATAGTGCTTAACAGATGGCATACCGTCATGCATGATATAATGAATATTGAAGTTGTAAATCTCACTCATCTACCTTGCCATTCAGCGATATAAGCTGTAAGGAGGATGATAATTAATTATTCGTATCCTATTGATACCAAAAGAGGAAGATTGAAGGTATCTTAATAGATCTTGCTACAAGGGTTCCCGACGGTTGACATGGTGAATTTCTCTTAGACAATTTGAACTTGCAAACCGAGTTAGGTTCATTGAATTTTTGAAAAGGGCTATACTTTACATAGAATACTTTTTCCCTACCGAATTGCATAGGATAATTTTCGGTTATCTGGTGGGTTATAGATGCATCTCCGATCCGGTCTGGGATGGTTTCCCTAAATACCTCTCTGAAGATTTGCAGGGTGTGCAGAATCGCAGCCTTTCAATTATTGCAATTCCAAAGTAATCTACTCAACCATGAAGAGCACAGAGATGCAGCTTCTAGGCGCAAACTCGAGAAAATTTTAATGATATGAGCTATCCCAATTACTCACTGATATCACAGGGACGGTGGAGCCGGGGGTGGGGGGGGGGGGGGGGAAGAGGAAAGAGACTTGGTTGTCTTTAGCCCCAATTAGCAATTTAGAGCCAAAATAAATAAGAAATTAAAAATGATTGAAAAAACCCATAAAACATAGAAAAGAAAACTAACAGAAGGAAAAGCGAAACAAAATGAACAAAGCAACCAATAAGAAATAAAACAACCCCAGCGTCAGGATTTCAAAAATTTCTGGCGGAGAATTCCCCCCTGAACCCCCTGGAATCCCCAGTACCAGATATGCTCCACCGTCCCTGTATCAATGGCTACGATCAATAGCCATTGTACTCGAGCGATGAATCGCTTTAAGGTACCACAAATTCTTGTGTTCGCGTGAGTTTTTAGTGCGATACCCAAAGTATTTTAATTGTACTTTTCCTCTTATATTTTTCATGTTTTACTTGTTTTTATCTCAAGTCATCGTATGTTGTATTTAATGATGCATTAATAAAGCCAGTATTATTACAGAGGGTTACGCACAGTTGCCGCAACGAATGACTCCGTTCGATCGCGATGGCCGTAAGTTAAGTTTACTCAGACAAGTTTCGAAAGATTCTAATAGATGTGATAAGACGCTGTAAGAGAAAATTCCGTTTTCATTGACAGAAATATGTACACTAATGGTTCATTATTAGCTTAAAGGGAATCTGCGGTTTTAATATTAATTTTTGTTTGTCGTGGAACACTTTTAATAATATTGTTATTTGTTCAAGCAGGCGAAGCCATTGATGTCACCTTGAGACTTCTTGAATTTCGATTAAACATTAACACATGCCAGCGGTCTAGCTTCATATTGCTTCTCCAACACAGGTCTTTTAAAATTATCTCGCAAGGGAAAAGTCGTGTACCTTTTTTTGGTTTAAGACTTTAATTTGCCTTTATCTACTTCTTCAAAATCCCGAGACTTCCACTGAAGTATTTCCCATGAAGAAATGGTTCATGCATAGCGTGCGTCTATTGAGTTAGACGGAGTTATGAGGGCACGCGGGAAGGGATTCACTGCCTTCTTTTCCCACAACATAGTATATGGTACTGAACAAATAATGTACATTCATGGTATAATTATATTATTTTGTACTTCGTATGAAAGTTGGGAATCTGTCTCATCTCCCTTGTCATTCAGCTATAATATATCGTTATAGATACTGTTGCACGACTTCCGTTGAAATTGTCAGTTTCCGGCCCTTGTCAAAAATTCATGTTCCACACTGAGTTAGGCTCATTGAATTTTTGACTGAGCAACGGTAAACTCAGCGATATTTCAAGGATACATCTTTACACTGGGTACTTTTTGTGCACCGAATTACATAGGATGGTTTTCGGTTGTCTAGTGGGGTTGTGCACAGTTACTACGAATGATCACTTAGAAAGCGGTAAGATAAGTTAACTCGGTATCATTTTTAGTTCGGTTTATGAACGTGAAGCAGTAACACCATGAATTGAACCGGAAAATAAATAAAGAGCTAAAGTTAATGCTCAAATCAAGTTGTAACCAGGCTGAAAACCAATCACAGTTTAATGCTTAGACTACTCTGGCTGTGCTGCTTTTAAGAAAGATGCCCAAGAACCGTTCCAGGCGTTCCAGGGACCTAAGGATCCCGCACCGAGGAAATAATAAACGCACTTTACTCTATCTGGAGGAATTACTGTGATCATGAGTACATCGGACACACCAAATGTCAGTTTCGTGTACTTTTTGATTAAACACTAAAAGGCGGTTTTTCTTTGCAAAGAAAACTCTACTTGTCAGAGCGCGGAAGTTTGGCTCACAAATGCCACCTATGCACACTCCTTTGGAACGTGATGCTAGCGGCGTTGTACCTGACACCTATTTTCATCTTATTAATTGAAAGATAAGGACGCTCATTGTTTCTTATACGGACATTCTTTCCTTTTTTAAACAAGTTTGTAGCATATTTTAGTTGTGAGACTCTTATCCCCCGCGTTTTGACGATAAGTCTGGTTTTGTACTTTATGAATAAGCATAATTATTTCCATAAACACTAAATTGATTTCTGGGGTTAGAAACAGGAGCTCCACTTTTAGGCTTGACTATATCTATATACTCATTACCCCCTGCTTTAAACAAAATTCAATTGGCGATTATCGGCGTTAAAGCTAGCGAAAATGGTAGAGATGTTATCAGTAACAGTTCTTTCTAAGAGCCATTACTTATTCGTGACATTCGATCCATGCAGCTATCAATTAAGCTACCGAGCTTTTAACGAGATCGGAGTAATTTCGATGTATATACAAAGCAAGCGTAGCACAATTGGACGGCAATATTCGTGCTACCCAGGAAGTGCTATGCAGGCTTCTGTGAAAAAGCTCTTCACTCCGTGGTGACGATTTGTCGACTGGCATCAGAACACTTCCTCCTTCACTATGCAGCTGTTAACATCTACTCTTACTACTAAGTAGAAAATAAACCTTTCAAAAATATAACTGAAAACGTACCGTATGGACAGGTAGAGAAAACCTTGAGACCGAAGAGGAGGAATACAGCAAACAAATAAAACACGGGGCCCATAGTCTCGTGCTTTATGATCGCAGATATTCGGAGACATATAATTAGAATAGAAAAGAACCGAAGTCACCTCACATGATGGACAGCTTCTCCTCTAAAGCACCTGTCGAGTGTCCTTGTACGTCACAGCTTTGAGTTTAGACCAATGAAAAGTGATAACTTGGAAGACTGGTTGGAGTTTATTTAAAGAGACCCTCGTTCCAGCAGGTACCCATATTTTAAAGAGTTGTTCTCTCAAATTATTAATTTTGTTTTTCAAATAGTTGTTGGTTCCCAATTCTTTGGTGGCAAATGTTGCTCTTTCCGTCTTAAGTAGTTTTGTATTTTTCGGTGGATATTCTTCATTAATGAGTTAAAGCCTAACAGACAATTGTGAGTTTTCGTGAGATATATGTTAATCATATAGCTGAATTTACGAGCAAGCTCATTCTAATTGCAAATGACTTCCTCACTTGTTTACAATACAAAGAAAACAAGTTAAACAATATTTTAGCAGCAAAATGAGGAAAATCCCTTCGTGGTCCTTCCTTCGCATGGATACGTTGCTTAGTAGGCTATATTGTGACAATCCTACTTAGTTCAAGTGTCTATCTTTATTAAATATTATAATAAAGGATTCAAATAATGAGGATCACCAAGAGAAAAATTATGAATTCGAAATGTGAATCCTGAGTAAAGAGTAGAATGAAGAATCTTTGCAGGCGAAGTGAGTGACAAGAAGTGAAATTTATTTGCCACTTCCGTCTGTCTTTATAAAGGGAGCCTGAGTAGTAGGACGTCCGATGCATGGTCGACGTTGGATGCCACCGTTTGCCATGGTGCTATTAAAATTCGAAATGACGGCTGAAATGTTCAGTATAAGATATATGAAAAGCCAATTTGACAAGTCCAAATAGAAATAACCCCTTTATCAACAATGCATTTTTATACTTGTCATTTACATTTAAACCTCGATAAAAAAATCAATGTACAGAGCTTCAAATAGTTATTCTACGTTCCCGTGGTAAATGTTCACTTAGTTAAACTTTGAGTACGGTTATGTATTAGAAGTTGTTAACAAGGTTGAAGGAAGATCCCAGTACTGGAAGGATCCAGGAAAGTGGGTTATTACAGCGGCATATGTTCTTATTTTAAATTTACATGCAATAAGTGTGCTTGGTCCTAGCCTGCTATGCTAATATTGTTGTTTCGATCTTCTCCTTCCTCTATGTCAGTGACCTGTATATCGGACAACCAAACAGTGGAATAAACGTCTAAAGTTGTGTTTAAAACCCTCATTGGTGATATAAGCAATTCGCGGTACAATTGTAACATTGTCATCTTAGCCATGACTTCTGAAAGCCGCAGTACCGTTCTTTTTTTTTAAAGTGCATATGACTCGAAATTTCACCACCATTTTTTATTTTAAAATCTAAAATGTAATGATCTAAGGAACATCTCTGTACAAAAACAATTTAATTTCTGCTCCGAGAACATATCTAAAATGCGAAGAAACCTCGCGTATTTTTAAGGAAAATATGGGACAAAGGCCTGGGATCGAGTCGAGGATTTTGATGTCATCGGTTGTGTAAACTTGCAACTTGTGCAAGGATTCAGTGCGGTTGTGAGCGTATTTTACTCCTACATTTACGATTTAAAGCGCACACAGCAATATAGAGTATTCCCAGATCTTCTCTACTGGCAGCTGCAGTCAAGTTATTTAACGAAGAATAACAATTTGGTATGAAATCCACATCGGGCGAAATCTTGCGGTCTGTGTTTACATCACTCTTGAGCCCGTCATTTTCCCTTCACTTGTATTTTCAGTTCTCGGTATCCAGATTACAGCTCTCCTCCTCTGTGGTCTCAAGGATCTCTCTGAGGACCTGAGTTAATTATCCATTTGCGTGCATTTACTTATTAAAAGACGCGAGCATTCGAAAGTTCGATGAGTAGATGGTTTTCGCATATTCTAAAATCAAAACCGTGAGGTCTTCCGGATTTTTATATATGCAAGGTTGAAGATGACCTAGAAAAAAATCTTTGTACAAGTTACCAGTTCCTTGACGTTTTTGGTTTTGAAAATACAGCATTTTAAATTTCCTTATTGTTACTTGCGTGACACCAAACAATGAAATCCGTTTTGATTGGAAATATAAAATGTCTCTCGTTATGATTCTCCGCAGTTTGAACGTTTCAAGTATATTAGGTGTTTAAAACTCATGTGTACTGTCTCGCAAGTGAAAACTAAGCAGACTTGGTGAGGTTGTTTATGCATTCGTCTTCTACAACATTCAGTAGTGTAGCAGCTGATCCAAAGATTACTCGCCATTGGTTTGCAACCCTTGCACGGAACAATGACATGTCATTCTTTCCATTGTTTTAGCTATTGTTTGGGGTAACACAACATTTCACGTTCTTGGCATTTTCCATTATACGGCTACGAATTTATTTTTTATGGCGTGACACTGGAAACGATCTGAGGCAGAGTCGATTTATATTCACTAAACGCGCTAAATGCATTTCAATTGATAACCGAGTTAAAAAAAAAAAACATCGAGGAAGTCGTTATTCATCGTCATTGTAGAAGTAGAACCATCTGACTTGGAACGATATGGCATAGAACGAAGTTGTGGTCTATCGAGAGGTTGAGGTCTATCGGCTCACCCGTGCGAGCATATCAATTCACACTGCACCTTCCTTCGATCTCGATCTATTGCAATCACTGGTTGATTTTCTTTCTTTTTGCCAGGTGTATGGTTGAGAAAGTTCGTTACTTAAATCTTCAGACCTCAGACATATCAGCCAACACCGGATCGAAGTCTTCGTAGGTTTGCCGGGTAGGTTTGAAACGGGGCCGGTGTTTTTGGACTAGGCCAGGGCCGCTACACACACTCTCCAATTTGTCTTGTTGTTTACATTTCCCGCTGCAATCTAACACAACTGATGACGTCATGAAGACCTTTTTGGCCGCGCGGGAAATGTCGCAACTTTTTGACACTTGTAGAAATATTCTAATAACGAAATCCTATCAAGCAAAGGCTGAATTTTAAGGATATGAAATAAAAACTGGTGGTGAAATTTCGAGTCATGTGCACTTTCACGTTTTGAAGCAATTAAGGTTACTGTTAACCTTTTGGGGTGCCTTTCGGTAAATCTTTCGTAAGCGCGTTACTTTCGGTAAACCTCCAGGAAACTATATATCACCGAAAAGATAGCAACATGAAGAATCCGAATACATAAACATTTGAAGTTTATTACTTCTTTCTTTAGTGTGCGCGAAGCTTCAAACGCAAAACCATACATGTTTACTTTACTAAATTACCCGCCTTCCCATTATCACGCACAACCAAACGAACTGTACTATATCAATCACAACTCTATAGGCTACCAAAGTATGTCAGGCTTTTAGGATCTTCCTATTGGTTTCCGAGAAAATAAAATTTGAAGTTGACCAATAGAAAATTGTCCCTTTCGCGACACGCTGAGATGCGTCAAAGTAAAAAGATTTCTACTTTTTTAAAGGCCTGACATACTTTCGTGCCCCAATATCCGACGATCATTTTGGCCAAATCTCGTAAAAAACCGTTAAATCTACATACCCTATAAATTCATTTGAGGAGGAGCTATTCCTGGAAAAATGAACCCCGAGTTTTCGGGCAGAAGAGATTTTACACGATTTCACACCTTGCCAATGCGGGTGTAATTGCGGTCATGCCGCTATGATGCTGCCGACCAATGAAAATCGACTTAAGCCTTCCTGAAGAGGGTTTGACACAAAACAGGTTTGAATTCGCAGGAAAAGGCATTCTGCGCAGCATCCTTCGCCATAGATTATTTATACCTGATTCCAGACTCAGCCCTAGTCGCTAGCAGTGAGCCCATTTTTCCTTGTTTCCTCGATTGAAACTTCCTTTTTTTTAGGCCCGGTATTTTTAAATTTGAAATAACTCCGCAAGAAAAAAACATTTTCAAATAATTTCTTTTTAGAATTAAACAAATATTATGAGCTATCTTATGGTAGCTTTTAAATTTTCGCAAAATTCGAGACCGATAAGGTTAGCAGTAACCTTAACATTAATTTTGAGAAAAACCAAGACTGTCTATTGGCTAAAAGTACTCTAACATTTTGTTCAAAAAAACGTCTTTTGATAATTTAGCCAAACAGTGGATATAAAGAATCTTAACCCCTTTAAACCCGGGGGTTATGAACTGACATTAAGATCTATTGTTTATTTTCTCGAAAAACTTGATCAAAATTTTGAAAAAAAAAAACGTTTCTGACGCTGATGGGACGAACCAGATACCAGATTCTTACTCTTGGCTTGTAGAGTTAAGAAATCTGAAGATATGCTTAAACTCAGAGGGTAAGAGATAAATAGTGTCAGCTTTAATACACTGTGTAATGCTTAAACCTGTCTCTAGAGCGGCAATACTACTAGCGAGCTTTTTGACCAGATCTCATAATATCAAGGTGAGAGTCCTAGTTGTTGGCTCCTGAGGAGCGTTTCAAACGATTTGGTTCAGGTGGGACCAGTGCAAAAATGGAAACTTTGCATTTAAAGTTCTAGGAACTAACAAAATAGGAATGTTTATATATTTAAAGTGGGAGCTATAGAGGAAGGAGTGAAGTGGTCCTCGCACGTAACTGGACAAATTTGAGCAATTGTCTCTTATAGTAACCTGAAAAATTCAAGTGGCTCCAACGAGATTCGAACCCATTACCTCTACGATACCGATGCAATGATCTAACCAACTGAATGAAGCTACACAGTTGGGAACAGGTCAATTTGTTGAGCTTGAGAAATAAATGTAACGAATGTTTATACAGTTGAAGTGATCGTCGCACTTAACTGGACAATTTGAACAATTCGTAGAGGTCATGGGTTCGAGTCCCATTGGAGCAAATTGTCCATTTAAGTGCGAGGATCGCTTCCGGCTCCTTCGTATAACAGCTGTGTCGCATGACCAGAATTTCTTGTGTCGGTAACACTGTGACGTACAATGTATGAATATTTAAGAACCAAACCAGACGGTGACCAGTCGAATAATGAGATAATTGGGGCGCATTAATTAAAAGTTTGTCCATTACAATTTTCCCACTGTGCGCATTCAAGAAATTGATTCCAAGTCACTTCTTTGGGGTTACACCGTTGTAGATACTGTTGCGCGATTTCCGTTCAAATTGTCATTTTCCCTTTTCAAAAATTCATCTTCCAAACTGAAAAACGGTAAACTTAGCGATATTTCAGGGATACATCTTTACACTGGGTACTTCTTTTGCACCGAATTACATAGGATGGTTTTCAGTTGCGTGTCTAGTGGGTTTTACTTTACGTAAAGGGTTGTGCACAGTACAGTTACTACGAATGATCAGTTAGAAAGCGGTAAGATAAGTTAACTCGGCATCATTTTTAGTTCGGTTTATGAACGTGAAACAGTAACACCATGAATTGAACCGGAAAATAAATAAAGAGCTAAAGTTAAGGCTCACGTCAAGTTGTAACCAGGTTGAAAACCAATCACAGTTTAATGCTTAGACTACTCTGGCTTAAAGAAATTTGGCTGCTTCTTAAAACGTGAAAGATGCCCAAGAACCGTTCCAGGCTGGATCATATCTTTGCCAAACCTAAGGATTCCGCACTGAGGGAATACTAAAGTGACGCCCTTTGCTCTATCTGGAGCAATTACTGTGATCATGAGTACATCGGACACACCAAATGTCATTTTCATGTACTTTTGGAAAAACACCAAAAGGCGGTTTTTCTTTGCAAAGAAAACTCTACTTTGTCAGAGCACGGAATTTTGGCTGATAAATGCCACCCATGCACACTGCTTTGAAACGTGATGATGGCGGCGTTGTACCTGACACATATTTTCATTTTATTAATGAAAAGATAAGGACGCTAATTGCTACTAATACGGACATTCATTCCTTTTTTAAACACATTTGTAGCATATTTCGTTGCCTTATCCCCCGCGTTTTAGCGATAAGTCTGGTTTTGTACTTAATGAATAAGCATAATTATTTCCATAAACACTAAATTGCTTTCTGGGGTTAGAAACGGGAGCTCCGCTTTTAGGCTTGACTATTATACTTAATTACTCCCATCACTACACGTGCTTTAAACGAAATTCAATTGGCGATTATCGAAGTTAAAGCTAGCAAAAATGGTAGAGATGTTATCACTAACAGCTCTTTCTCAGACACGTTACTTATTTCCGACATTCCACCTATGCAGCTAGCAATTAATTAAGCTACCGATTCGATGTATATATAAAGCAAGCGTAGCACAATTGGACGGCAATATTCGTGCCGACCCTGGAAGTGCTTTGCAGGCTTCTGTGCAAAGCTTTTCACTCCGTGGTGACGATCTGTCGATTAGCATCAGAGCAATCCTTTCTTCACTATGCAGGCTGTTAACACTTACTCTTACTACTGAATAGAAAGTAAACTCTTCAAAAATAAAACTGAAAACGTACCGTATGGACAGGTAGAGAAAACCTTGAGATCGAAGAGGAGAAATGCAGCATACAAATAAAACACGGGGCCCATAGTCTCGTGCTTTATGATCGCAGATATTCGGAGACTTATAATTAGTTAAGGAAAAGAAATGTAGTCTCTTCACATGATGGGCAGCTTTTCCTCTAAATCACCAGTCGAGGGTTCCTTGTACGTCACAGCTTTGCGTTTAGACCAATGAAAAGTGATAACTTGGAAGACTGGTTGGAGTTTATTTAAAGAGACTCCCGTTCCAGCAGGTACCCATATTAATTCATTAAAGAGTGGTTGTTGCTCTTTCGGTCTTAAGTAGGTTTGTATTTTTCGTTGGATATTCTTGCGTGGAAGCTTTAAAAATTTTTAAAATTATTTTTTTAAGTTTAGTATATTATTCGACTACTCGATTAATGAGTTAAAGCCTAACAGACAATTGTGAGTTTTCTTGAGAAATATATTAATCATATAGCTGAATTTACGAGCAATCTGATTCTAATTGCAAATGATTTCCTCACTTGTTTACATTACAAAGAAAACAAGTTAAACAATATTTTAGCAGCAAAATGAGCAAAATCTCTTCGCGGCCCTTCCTTGGCAAAGAAACGTTGCTTAGTAGGCTATATTGTGACAATCCTATTTAGTTCAAGTGCCTATCTTTAGTAAATATTATAATAAAGGATTCAAACAATGAGGATCACCAAGAGAAAAATTAGGAAAATGTATCGAATTGGAAGTGTGAATCCTGAGTGAAGAGTAGGATGAGGAATCTTTGCAGGTGAAGTGAGTGACAAGAAGTGAAATATATTAGCCACTTCCGTCTGTTTTTATAAAGGGAGCCTGAGTAGTAGGACTTCCTAAGCATGGTCGACGTTGGATGCCACCGTTTTCCATGGTGCTCTTAAAGTCCGAAATGACAGCTGACATTCTCAGTATAAGATATATGAAAAGCCAAGTTGACAAGTCCAAATTGAAATAACCTCTTTATCAACAATTCATTTTTATACTTGTCATTTACATGTTTCGATAAAAAATCGATATACTGAGCTTCCAGTAGTTAGAAGTTGTTAATACGGTGGAAGGAAGATCCTAGTGCTGGAACGATCCAGCAAGTTGGCTATTACAGCGGTATATGTTTTTATTTTAAATTTACATACAATTAACAATTATTGGATGAGGTTGAGCATGTTAGCGATAATTATCAAGGCCAAAGTTTGTGTTATCTGCTGAGGCCGAAGGCTGAGGCGGATAACACAAACTGAGGCCTTGATAATTATCGCTAACATGCGAAAACCGAATTCAATAATTGTTTTGTTATGCATATTCCTGAGCTGAGCTCCGCCATGACAAAACTGATCAAACTGCTGGTTAGTGTGTCAGGTGACGTCACTTCTGCATGCATAAAACTATTGTCTGTATGTATGACGTCAATTCTACATATATATAATCTATTGTTTGTAGGTATGACGTAAGAGAAACAGAGCAAGCAAGAATTAGCTGCGTGCTTATAGCCAATCATAATCGAGCTGGTGACACCAATGTATAATAATAAGTGTGCTTGGTCCTTGCCTGCTATATTAATATTGCTGTTTCGCCATGACACGAAATTTGTGCGTGACGTTCTTCTCTAATCATGACGTAATACTGTCTAATTAGATCATTACATGTTCTCCCTACTACTAGTCGTGGAATTTGAAAGACACCAAGGGGAACTTCAATTTTCTTCTCGTATGTAACATCACTGGCTTAATTATGGACGTTTCCTTTAAGTAATATATTTGTAACAGACTTCTGTTGATATCTATATGCATTTACATTTCGAACTTGTCCTTCCTCTGTATTAATGGCCTGTACATCGGACAACCAAACAGTGGAATGAAGGTATAAAGTTGTGTTTGAAACCTTCAGTGGTAATTTATGTGACTAGCGGTACAATTGTAACATTGTCATCTTAGGTATGACTTCTGAAAGGCTCAATATCATTCTCTTTTTTGACGTTTTGAAGAAATTAACATTCATTTTGAGAAAACCAAGACTGTCTTTTGGCTAAAAGTACTGTAAGATTTGGTTCCGGCAAACAAATTTCTTTTGATAATTGTAGGCAAACAGTGGACACAAAGAATCTTAACCCCCTTAACCCCGGGAGATTTGAATTGAGTATTGTCTATTTTTTCCGAAAAACTTGATTTAAAAAAAAAAAAAAAATTCTGACGCTGATGGGACAAACCTGATACCAGGTTCTCACTCTTGGGTAATAGAGTGACTCTTAGCTTGCAGATTTGAGAAATCTGAAGATAGGCTTTAACTCAGTGGGTAAGTGATAAATAGTGTCAGCTTTAATACACTGTGTAATGCTTAGACCTGTCTCTACAGTGGCATTGATACTGGTGGGATTTTTGACCAGACTTCATAATCTCAAAGTGAGAGTCCTAGTTGTTTTCCTATAAGTGCTAAAAATCAAGACATGAGGAGTTTTTCAAACGATTTGGTTCGGGTAGGACCAGCTGGAGAAAAAATGAAATGTTTATATTCAAAGTTCTAGGAGTTAATAAACTAGGAATGTTTATATATTTATAGTGCGAGTTAAAGATGAAGAAGTAAAGTGGTCGTCGCACTTAACTGGACAAATTTGAGCAATTGTCTCTTACAGTCACCTGGAAAATTCAGGTGGATGCAAAGAGATGCGAGCCCATTACCTCTACGATACCGATGCAA
>NC_090895.1:6971968-6974468 GCF_036669925.1 Montipora capricornis | reverse complement strand
TGTATATGACAAGGAGAAAGACAATGATAGCAAACTGTATTAAACTTGAAGAATCGTCGACGCCAATTTATATCCTTAGCCAAGGAGACAACACATTTATGTATTTCGAGTGATCATTTGCAAACCTTGCAGGTGTCTCTGATACAAGAGGGTTTAAATTTTGCAGGCTTCGGTTTGCTAACATTAGTTGCTAGAGTGGTTGATTGAATACTATCTGTAAACCTGGAATGAAATGCCGGTTTCTTTAAAGTGCCAGACATATCCATTACAGAGGTACTTGTTTCTCCTATGTACTGGATCATTCTGAAGTAGCTAAAGCCATTCAAGGTTAGCTCTCTACCACCAGCCTTGTCAAAAAACATGCTTGCTCATTTACGCCACTTGACCTGCAAATGATCTGGTAGACGGTCATATATCTGCTTCAGGTTGGTACTACAATCTAATTCACACGAGTTTATCTCCATCGTTGCATGGCAACAATTCTCATTTATCAGAAAAAAAACAAATGGAGCTGGTGTGGGTGGTGGTTGGAACATTCGAAGCTCCAGTCTTTCCCACAAAGACGCATGCGCTTCATTATAAATCTTTGAACAGTGTGCTGTATTGAACATGCACATGCTAGAATTACCGCTGTTTTACACATCAAGAGAGTTTCTAAGTTCACCACATGTACGCCAACTAATTTCAAGATATCCCTGCCCCATGAGTGCTTTTTCGCTGTACTCCTGTTAAACATAAATATAAATAATTAACAATTAGACCCGTAGCTCCCAAGGGCTACGGGTCAATAGCCCATGAGGCGAAGCCGAATGGGCTATTGACCCGTGGCCCTTGAGGGCGAAGGGTCTAATTGTTTTTGTATCATCCAGCTAGTCGGACAGAAAAGGCAAGAATAAAGTTAGCAAATTCAAGCTGAAAATATATTTATTTGGGAATAAAACGAAAGAAAGCATTACTCTTTATATATTACTCTTTATATATTACTGTCTGCAGTTAGATATAGCTCTTTGGCATTACAAAGCTTTTGCTTTCATGTCCAAATTGAGCACTCTACTAGGATGAGTCATTGCCGCTAGCAATTGCGCATGCTCACTAGCTCGCTAGTTTGAGCACTCTGGCATGACTTGGATGTACCACATGCGTGGGACATCTGGGGTGGCTTTATAGCTCAACCTCCATCCTAGACATCAGCACTGCACTGATGAGGCCCAGAAGGCCGAAACAGTACTGTCTGCAGTTAGATATAGGAAGGAAGGTAGGAAGGGGATATATATTAGCAACTGATTGCCTTAATTACTTAGGATCACCAGCCTATTCCCGTTTAGATGGCGATTCATTGGGCATTTCTGAGAAATACAACAGACAAGGTTAATTTGAGAACAGAAATCAGCACAACTAAGCAATTAACTGAAAATGTGGCTCAACCAGGAATTGAACCTGGGTCTCCAGATTACCGGTCGGATGCCTTAACCACTCAGCCACTGAACCAACCACACTGGGAACACATATTACTGTACAACACACACAATTTTGGCCTTCAGATGGTATATTTAACAATTATTCCATGAGCGCGCGTTGGATATGAGATGGTAAATAGCCAACGAGGCGCGTAGCGCCGAGTTGGCTATAACCACTCTCATATCCAACAAGCGCGAATGGAATAATTGCTTTATTAAATTCCTTAAACTCCAAAAGTTTAGAAGTACAAAAATACGAACGAAAAAAGCAAGAAAATCCTAGCAAAATCGAAAAAAGTTGATGAAGATGCGATGTTGTGTAATACCTCGTGGTCAGACCGACGCAGGCTGATCACAAAAACATTTCTTACCTTTTCTCGTATCTCTAAGCTTCCAAGGTGATCCAAACTTTCCACAAAAACGTTAATCTTGCTTTATACCGAAAGAAATTTCGCTTTCTGGCGTAAACGTTTTTAGTTTAGCAACTCTAAGCGCAATCATTTACCATATAAGGTCAAACTAAGGTGTATGAGCTGATAACCGAGATTGAGTGAACCAATCATAGCACGAGAATTGCATTATCCGAGGTTGAGAATTTAATAATTGCTAATATATCCCCTCCTTACCTTACTGTACTTAGTTAATTTCCAGGGGGATATGGCCGTGCATCGCCGATCGACCGGGGAGTAGTGAGGTGATCCTGATTGCGGAGAATGTGTGAAATTGTCTCCTCGGACCTGACCATCTGAAGGCCAAAATTGTGTATGTGTTGTACAGTAATATGTGTTCCCAGTGTGGTTGGTTCAGTGGCTGAGTGGTTAAGGCATCCGACCGGTAATCTGGAGACCCAGGTTCAATTCCTGGCGGAGCCACATTTTCACTTAATTGCTTAGTTGTGCTGATTTCTGTTCCCAAATTAACCTTGTCTTGGTGATATATATATATATAGTTAAAAAAGGCTAATGGACGGACAACTTCTGGAGCTAAACATTAAAAATTAAAATATATTAAAAACGTTTCGGTCTTCAGATCTTCATCAGTTA
>NC_090895.1:6949468-6961968 GCF_036669925.1 Montipora capricornis | reverse complement strand
ACTGGTTGAAGTACTGTGAACAAGATATTTATGAGGAGCTTACCAAAGGTATTCATCTTTCATGGGCTGCTTATCACGCATCTGTAACTGAACTGCCTAACCCTTTGCCATACTTGGGTAGCTTGTTGCCATTGTTTTACGAGAAGGCTGCCACAGTAACCATGATGAAACATGGAATGTCTGTGGTTAAGAAGACAACAGAATTTCTTAACCCGGGCCAAATTCCTGTCACTGTCTGTGACCAGCCTCTTTTTGCTATCGCAAAAGTTGTTCAGTGGAACTGGCCTGCTACACACGGAGAAAATGTTCACGTTTTCATGCTGGGGGGCCTACACATTGAGATGGTGCTGTCGACCATGTGTGGTGACCTTGTAGCTTTATCTGGCTGGACTACAGCACTAACTGAGGCAGGGATAGCTTCCAGTGGGACATCAGATTCCTTCCTTAAGGTAGCGCATTTGACGAAAACCAGACGCGCCCACCAGGTAACCGCGGCAGCTTTGTATAAATTGCAGCATGTTGCCTTTCGGGAACTAAACGGTCAACAGGACGAAGAGGAGTTTCAGAAGTGGCACGATGGAATGATTAAGACCAGCCCAACGTACAAGTTTTGGGACATGATCATGCAAATGGAACTCAAAGTACTGTCATTTGTGAAAGCACATCGTGAAAACAACTCCTCTGTACGTAGAAGCCTTGGAATCTCTTGCTCCTTGGTCCTTTGCTCTTGATCACACTAATTACGCGAGGTGGCTACCTATTCACATAAGAGATATGAAGTGCTTACCAGGCCCCGTTCAACAAAGCCTCAGAGAATGCTGGGTCATTTCGAAGTCATCAAGCAGTTTTTCAAGCATCCCAATCGACCAGGCACACGAGCAAAATAACGCAAGGGTGAAGGGATCAGGTGGAGCTGTAGGACTAACGGAAAGTCCTGGCGCATTTAGAAGATGGATGGTGGCCGGACCAGAAAGTGCTCGAGTGTTGCAAGAGTTCGAAAATCAGTTGAAAGGGAAACAAATGTTGATGAAAAGATCAAACACCACGAACAAGGACTTTCTACACAGAAAACCTTTCAAAGTCATGTCAAGCAACTTGTAAGTACAATTTCAGAAATGGGAAACCCTTTTAAGGATGACTGCCCTGAATTACTTGCCCTTGACACACGCAATTGCGCAGATGTCTCAGTCGTGGATAATGTGCATAGAGTCCAGGAACTTGGATTACGCCAGTACAAGAAATTCGTAAAAGACGTCATGGATGAAAGGACTGTATCGATTCACGATACGATTTCAAAGAATACCTTGCCACTGTTCAAGCGCCAGCAGCCGAAGCAAATCTGCAAAGCGTCCTTAAAGTTGCCAGCGGTAACAAGTGATCGTTACCTCTTCAGTTGTTTGTATATTGCCAGCCAACAGCGCGAAGGAGATCTTGAAGAGTTCTTAAAGCATGAAAATCAGCCGTATCCACCTTCTTTGTCAGAGTTTGTCAATCTCCGATTCGGGTAAAGTCTGATTTGATTTCATGCGTCAACAAAGAAACACCGCCACCTCTTACGATGTCAAAGTTTTTGATGGAGCAGCTATTGTGCATGCGCTTCCAGTTTCATCTGTCGCTACGTTTTCTGAATATGCAGATTCCAAGTTCTTACCTTTCCTGGAAAACCACTTGAAGAGTACCAAACGAATTGACGTTGTGTGGGATGAATACCGAGTGGCAAGTCTGAAAGAATCTGCCCGTGAGAAGAGAGGAAAAGGCGTGAGACGAAAGGTAGCTGGGTATGTCAAGTTACCTCAGAACTGGCAGATATTTCTCGAAGAAAGCTGCAACCATGAAGAAGCCGACACGGGGATTCTTGTAAACGTTAGAGATGCTTTGGATAAGGGGGGAAGAAGTGTCTTTGTTCGCACTGTTGACATATGTTCTTGTTATTCTAATTGCGCACTTCCACACGTTGTCTTCGATTTGGTCTGGATTGAGCTTTTGGGTCGCCTTTGGGATGGGAAAGAATTTTCAGCTGCTTTCTTTTAACACCATTTGTGAGCATTTGGGAAAGCAGAAATGCAGTGCGCTTCCATTTTTCCACGCATTTACCGGTTGCGACACTACATCAGCATTCCTGGGGAAAGGAAAGAAATCTGCGTGGGAGGCCTGGAAAGCGTACCCTGAAGCCACAGAGGCTTTCAGTTTTGTGAACGATAGCCCCTTCATTCCAGTTGAGATCAACACTCGTGTGTTTGATGTCCTTAAGCGCTTTGTGGAGATACTCTATGACAGGACCAGCCTTGCTACCGATGTGAACACTGCTTGACGAGAACTGTTCACAAAAAAGAATCGGGGGCTAGAAAACATTCCCCCAACAGAGGTAAGAACCCATCATACACAAATTTTTAGTTGTTTTTGTGTTTGATAGGCTAAATTTGTGATAGGTAAACACCTGTGAGGACAACGCGAAAAAAAAAAAAATAACCAGTTTAGCGAAAAGACGAGAAACATTTCAACTAACCCAACCTTTTCTTGTATTGAATCCACTTATCAATTTTATTTTTAATATCCAAAGCCTATCATAAGGCTATGTTGGACTTGAACCTATAGTTATTCTACTTGGGCTATTAGAGAGCTTAATTTATGAAGTACATGGAAATAAGCGGTGCGCGTTTGTTTAAAATTATACTTGTGTGAAAAATTTATATATAATTTCTATTATTTATTAGGATGCCCTGTTGAATCATTCTAACAGAGCTCTTTACCAAGCAAGCATCTGGACGTCCCTTGATGAGCAACAATTGTACCCATCCCCGTCTGATTTTGGGTGGAAAATGGAGAACGGCCCGGTAGATAGAGGCCCCGCTGAACCGTACTTCCAGAAGCCTCTAAGGCGTGCAGTGAATTGCCAAAGTGTGGATGCAAGAAAAGTTGCAAGAGTGGTCGTTGTAAATGTTTCAAAGCTAATCTACCATGTACTGAGCTCTGTAGTACTTCTGAAGGCTGCCAGAACACAAATCCTTAGAAATAGAGCAACAAATAACAACCATTTACGATATCTAGCCGAAGATGTTAAAATTAAATGTGTAAAACGCAACAAAAACACTCCTTGATATAAGTGCGCTCAAAGCATTATGGGAATGTCACGTGATCAAGGCAAATGACCTTTTATGGACACAAACACAAACTGAGTCTGAGTAATGTAGTTTAGTCATTTTACAACGGCATTCGTCAAACCTGGTACGTAATAAACACGTTAAACGCCAGAGCCTCGCTTTCATGCCAGCATTTGAGTATTGCGTAATTTCTATGAGCTTCATGCCCCCCCGGAAAGCCAAATCACGTGGCACCCCTTCTAAATTCGTTTCTTACGTCAAAAGGAACATCTGTACCTAATTTGGTCCTTTTACGCGATTTGTCACGATTTTCGACCTAACAGACCGGACTAAAAGCAACTTTCAGATGTGATGCGAAAATATGTTCAGGACAAGAGGTGTAAACGGGAGATAATTTTGAATTACTTCGGATTTAACACACCAACAAGAAGTGGCCCACTTCATGAGTGTTGTGACTTTCATCAAAATGTGTGTGATTGTGATGAGTGTGTAATTTCCAGTGTTTCAACAATCTTTGAGGAAAGAAGCATACAAGATGACATGACCAGAAATGCTGAAGTGAGTGAGGATATTGTACCAAGACTGGCACCTCACCTTGAACTGAAATTACGAGAGGAACTTGATTTTTTTCGACTATCACTCCCTGGAACTGGAAGGTCAACTGTTGGAGGCACTAGCTTAAGCAGCGGTATAACTTTGGATCTGGTCGACCAAGTTGTAAAAAACGTACATCTACTAACTTCAGAGGACAAACTTGAGGCAATGGTTCCCATTTTCAGCAGACGAAATGCCATGGCCATTTGGAAAATTGTCCAAAAGTACATTTGCATTGTTTTATGCATTGACTAATAACTAACCCCTTCCAATAGATCATGTAAACTAATTTAAAACCATCTGTCCCATTTTGAGGACTTACAGGTATTTGATTATATTTTGGGGGGCATGACAGATGAGCATATTGTAAAATATGGACTGGATTGGATTTGTAAAACATGGATTTGTAAAACACGGATTTGTAAAACATGGATTTGTAAAACACAGATTTGTAAAACAAATAACTATAACTCGGTAGAAACACGGTACATGTTTTCTATTTCTTAAGTAAAGTACAACTAATTACCATCACAAAAACTTCGCACTTAGACTCGCTTTGAAGAGGAGGCAGACATGAACTCAGAAACGGCCTACTAACAAGCGATTAAAAATAGCAATAGTGGTATATTAAACTATGTATTAATTATACTAGTTAAACGGACGAATACCTAAATGACGAATAGTTAAAAGTAAAAAAGTTCTCTGATCTCTTAGTTCTCTTAAAATTATTGAATAGTCGAGAAGAAGAAGAAGTAGAAGGTCTAAGATTATATACGGATTACTTCTTTGTACAGCAGGGGACACCAAGCATGATAATGGGTGGTTCTGCTATGTTGACGTTATGTTTTAAAGTTATCGTTAAAGATGAATAAAACACTGGAGTCTATCTAAGCGCCATGTACTTGAAATGTTTATATTCTTCATAGCAGGAAAGAAACGTTTTCCAGATTTGTTATAGTAACTGTACATATCTGGACCGAGCTTTTTCAGTTAACTCAAATACGTGAAAAAGTGAATACTCTGCATCCAGCAAACACGTAAAAAAGAGTGCAGAAGGTCGCAAGAAAGAAATTAAACACGGATAATTTTCAGTGTTTGAATTGGTAGCTACAAATCCATGTTTTACAAATCCATGTTTTACAAATCCCTGTTTTACAAATCCAGTCCATGTTTTACAAATCCAATCCAGTCCGTGTTTTACAATATGCCTGACAGATGTGCTGAATGTTCAGTTTGTGTATTACGGAAGAGTCACTAGTCTTAACTTCAAACAGAAAGTGGATGCTTAATGACACTTGAAGTGTGCTGTTACTAAAGGAAGAGTGGTAAATCCAAATCATTACTATACAAAACCACCTGAGACCTAACAGAAATATTGTCAATAGTAGCTTCCAAGCTTCCAATTTCTAAATATAGAGTCAGAATGATCTTTTATTTTCTATGGGTACATAAAGCCCTGGTCACACGGACTCGCAAGTACATGTTCACAACTTGCATCTACTTGCGACTCCGTTTGGCCAGGCCTTGCATGCACTTGCGTTGACTTGCGATGACTTGCGCTCACTTTGGTCGAGATCAAATTTTCCCGCAAGTCAACTCAAGTTTTTCACCGTTTGGCCACCCAACCCAAGTCAATGCAAGTTGGTTGACCAATCAGACTGAAAAAAAATGGTTTTTTTTGCGACTTGCATGTACTTGCGAGGGAACTTGCGAGTCCGTTTGGCCACCCAACGCAAGTCTCTACACAAGTTCAACTTGTGGCTACTTGCGACTCCGTTTGACCAGGGCTTAAGGCCAACAGTTGAATACTGCTGGTTTTCAATACCAAGGTATTTTATAGGTTCGATGTCAACACCAGGAATGCCTTTGTCTTCTCTAAGCTGCTACATCAAATATGTAGGTGTTGCAGTGTGTCTTGAGTGTGATGTAAAAAAAAAAAATGGGCTCACCATTTCACGAAACTATTTGACCCTTGTTTGTTGACTGAGTTGTATACCTGTATAGTGAAAACTAGGCTACAGTAAGACTGTATTTGACCCAGGTGGAAATCTTATTAAGATCTTGCAAGAATCTTGCAAGACTGGTATTAAGATTTAATAAGATCTTTGTAAGATCTTGTTCAAGATCTTTCATCTTAATAAGATCTTAGTGCATTTTGTTCATCGAACCTTCAGCATTTAAAGATCTTGTAAGATCCTTAATGAAGAACTCAGATAAGGTCTTGTAAGAATCTTACTAAGATCTCAATAAGATTTACACCCGGGTAAGTTATATACATGTAGCCTAATTAACTAGCAGTCAATCAACATCCTCTCCAGAGCTATCATCATGGTCTTCACTGTCTTCTGCCCCTTCCTCATCTGCTGAATCACCAGTGAGTTCAAACTCCCCACTGAAAAGCTTGTGCTTGTGATTTGTCAACCAGTTGTGGAGAAGGCTGACATCCAGTTTGTCTAGTGGGCTTTTTGAGATGTGAGGAAATGAATGCAGTGGTCTCCCTGCTTGAAACTCAAATGGCTTGCTATTCTGGAGAATTGTTATCATTGCTCTTATATCCTCTGTAGTACAGGCATGGGTGTGTTGACTTGAATCTGGTGTTATGTCACACTCCTTGTCAAAATGAATACAGAACTCCTTTTGAGCATAGGATGAAGACGATGACCTTTGTACTGCCTTGAGAGTTTTGTTCCCTTGCATTGCTCTCATTGCTTGTTTGTTGTCTTGGATGCAGTGCTCCATTTTGAGATCGTTTGCATAATTATTCCCTTCACCTCCTCTTGGATTTACAAATTGCCCATGCAATATTCTGTGAGAGGTCTTCTCCGAGTACAATGCTTTTACACATGTGATAAATCGCATTGCCTCATAGGCATATTTCATACCCCTTGGCCGGCAGCGAAAGTACAGCATCAACATCTTCCAATTGATTAGACTACGATCGCCATCTCCCTCATGCTCTGTATCGTTTAATTGCATTAACATCACTCCCAGTTGTAAAACCTGCAGGCTGTAATTGAATAGTCGGTCATCTTGGCTGCCAGAGGGAATACTAGAAACAACATTTCTGCTGTGCTGTCCTTGTTCAGTGGCAGAAGGTGTATACAGGGCCAACATGGAAAGTGGCCAAAGCACAACTTGGCCTGGCACCAGAATGCCAGTGGCACTGGATTCAACCGAGACCACATACACTGGGGCATGATCATTGGGTGCTTGGGTTCCCTGCAAGCTGACAACCTTACCAACCCCTAGAACTTTGAAATCTGCAGGAGATCTTTGTAGCAGTATGACAATGGCTCCTGTTAGAAAACAACATTTTAATAATGCCTGGTTTGATTCATCTCTAACATGTCTTGGAACTCGTAAGATTTAATTCCACATAGTAATGTACTCACCAGGGGTGTTAACGTTTTGCACTGCACTTTCTGCTTGTTCTGTTGTACTGGTATTCCCACCCTGCGGCCTTTGCTGCCTTCGTTGTTCTAGTTGTTCACGCCAAGATTTTTCAATGTCAAACTCGGTCATGACAAATTCATCAACAAATGTTCCAAGATGTAACTGAAGGCTTGCCCATTTTGCTGATGGCTCCTTCTGGCTCTTAATTTCACTAAACCACGAGGGATAGGCATCTGTGCTTGAAATTTGCAACCAAGTCATAAAAGCATTGCATAGGTATGCCTTTGTAGCTGAGAGCATTAGGGCTTCACAAGCAGAGTAGTTCTTTTTCACTCTTTGTGGCACATTGACTAACTTGAAGTGCTGTCTTAAGTGATACAGGGTCCCTTGGTCTCGTCCACCTGTGGCTGTTGGCTCATACAGTTGCTCCCAAATAAACTGTTCAGCAGTACAGAAGGAAAACAACATCAAACTACTGCCTTCAGAATATCAACTTTTTAATATTTTATTTTATAAAATTGATAATATTTTAAGTTGCAACATTTCACTTCTCTATGATGCAATATTAAACCTGAAGTAAGGTATCAGAGATCAGTAACTGTAGTGTGAACTGATCTGTGCTTTATACATGCACACTACTGTAAAAAAGAATTTCAGACACAGACATATTTTTTAGAAACCCAATCCAATCAATGTCAAGATTTCATCCTTAGAAATGCCTGTTATAACATACAGAATGCAGAGGCAATTCTGGCACCCAAAATAGGCCTGAAAAGTTTTGGATCCCTTGAGAATCCCATTTAGAAGTACATTGTAATTAATTTTACTGAATGAAGTGCATTCTATTCATTCAGTAAACTAACCATGAAAATAGCGTCACTTTTTTTCAATACAAAAGGTAGAAAAAATGGAAGATAAAATACACTGGTCAAAATAAGTCTGGATATTGCACAATTTTAATAACAAAGATGTCTGAGTTGTTCAGGAACTCAACATGACTACATTTTACTGAGCTTGGAATGTTTATTTTGCATGTGTAAAACTGTAGTGTACTCACTCCTTTAACATGGAACTGGGAATATTGTTTTATTCAGCAAATTCTTTAAAAAAAACTTTGTGTAATTTACTCACACCAAGAAATGACTGCTTTGTGTGCCAAAGTGCAGGGGCTTCAACAATGTTTTGAAATCTCTCTGATGGACTGTCACATCCTAGTCTGGTTTTCTTAGCACCAGAAACACGCTCCCTTCCAAGGAGGTCCCCAACAAGTGGCAGTTTGACATTCCTTAAAATGACATCTGCATCTGTATTTAGTGGTCCAGGCTGGTCCTAGAGTTAAATTTACATTTAGTATTATGCTGCACATTCCGTTTTCCTTACTAATGAAATATCAATAATCATGCAGTCAATAGCAAGCATAAATTTTCATATAAATGCATGAAATAAATGTAATATAATTTTCTAAAATAGATTACCCTGGCACTTGATCTATTATTCTAATGAATTAGTATAATTAAATGTGAAATGACCATATATATTGTTACTTTTCATTGTTTATAAACCGATAAACGTTGTAAACAAATGTAGCTCTCATGCTTAAAGGAGACTGTAAGTAATTAGCAGAATTGAGTGTAAAACAAGGATTAAAATATACATGTTCGTTATGACTGTTCTTTTGAACTCTACCTCTGGTTTGTAGATGTCAATGAGAAGTTTTTGCACATACTGAAGATAACTGCAAACATCAGAATGTTTTGACTGGTTAAAAGGAACCACAGGCAAACCAATGATGGTCGACTTCTCTTTCATTTCAGTAGAGTATCTGAAATCAACAAAGTTAGCCTTATTATTAACTTTAATTGATATAATCTCTAATGCTGCCATGAGTAAGTGCTGCCTTTGTTTGGAATTCTGTATGTCTGAAATTTATCTACTGCAGTGCATGCTTATAGCAATGTCACTGACGTTATGGGAAAGAACCTGAAATGATAATGACCACCATCCCCAAACCCCCCTGCATAGTGTTGACAGATGTACTGTACCTGTCATGGGTTGTGGGAATGGATATAAAAAGGAAGGGAACCTTGCATGGGACCTTTCAATCTTCTATCAACTTTACTGGTCATAAGTTGGTCATGAGTACACAAATAGTTAGATTAAATAGAGACCAAAGAGGCAACCTTCATTCATGTCCATGGATATACCAGGGCTGTGTGGCAAAAACACACTTAATTGACACATTTATTGGTACAAATTACAGTCAAACATTTCAGTTGGTGCCACATTACTTTAAAATCTAAAGGCAACAAGTGAAAAATGAATCTCAGCTGTAAGAAAACTATGAATAATAATTGAATATGTGACCCTATTTGGGAAAACCGGGCTTAACGAAAATAGCGTTGTAATGCATTTTCAATGCATTTTAAATGCGTTGATAATGCATTACAACGCATTGATAATGGTTCTCAACGCATTTGTAATGTTATTCAGTCCATTGTAAAAACGTTGACAATGTTCAACAAATGTTTAAGAATGGATGAAAAACGCGTTGCCAACGCGTTGGCAACTTTTTCCAACGTTTGATACAAATTCTGCACAAAACGTTGAAAACAAAGCTAAATACATTGTCAACACAACCAATAGCGGTTTATTTACCAGCAACAAATTCAATTGAACATCATAATTCTGCATCTGAGAGAATTTGATTTTGTTTGATTAATAAAGAGCAATTTGTCGCAACTTACATTAAAAATTTTGCGAAGCAACAGCCAATATACCCACCAGAAGTATAAACGTTGAAAAAGAAAATGTTGGCGTGATTTGTTTGGCGCTTCGCCCCCGAGCTTGCCACTAATTAGTTCAATATTTTTTCTGTCATAAATTTTAAGTAAACTTTTCGATTTCATTGGCTTCGAAAAGAAAGAGTAAGCTTCAAAAAGTCTTTGAAATGCATCAAGCTGTTCACGATTAAATGCAACCGACGGTATAGCAATTTTCATCGTTCTTAACTCATCATCCCAAGTCACGCACACCACGCATTTGACAAAGATCCTTTTGTATCAATGTAGCCTTGCCTCGCTCTTGGCAAACGATTGCGTTTCAGGAAATTTCACTCCTATTTAGTATTATAAGTGTTTCTGATGACGCCTTCACTTGCTACTCAAGGGAATGGTTATTAATGGTCATTTATTTTCCCTGGTGATTTTATACAAACATTACGAAGCAGACACTGAGGCAGACAAAGGCGCGCTACATGTTAGCTCATGTTATAACTCGATCGTTTTGCGCCTTTTATTTTATCTTTATGGTGTTTTATTGCAATGGTTGGCACACTGATCGTTTTGATAACTTAACCGCAAAAGGGTTTAATCTGCACTGGGGTAAAAGCAGTTTTAGGAGGCCCGCAGAACAAATTTTTTCTGTATCAGCAGTTCAAATTCGTGATCGCTCGTGCGCAACGTTGACATTCCTTTGTTTAATCCATGTGCCATACAAATCATGTTTGTGATGTTGCGGTATTTTGTTGCAGTTGCCAACTGAAATTCTCTGGATCAATTTATTGGCCCGATTTTTCGTATTGGTTACACATAAAGTGTTCTTTATTTTAAGTCAAATCTATTTTGCATATGTATAACGAGATTCGCGGAACGGAAAGGAGCAGTGGTATTTGAAGCCAAAATATTATCTGTGGACTTAAAGATGAAAACAATGAAGTATCTGTCCTTCATTCCGGAAACAAGAGAACTTGCCGACACATCTTTGCCTGTAGAATGTCACACTTCTACTTGTGGGAATCGTCAAGAAACTACAGGCCCGGGTTGCTCGAAGCATGGTTAGCGCTATTAAACCATCGTTAAATATCATGGAAACCTATAGGTTTTGACACCCGTAAGATACTTTAAACTTGCAGCTATTTGTATGGTGTTAGGCAACAAGTTTTAATTTAACTCATGTCAGGACACTGCATGCATGCAAATCCGAACAACCACAGTGTTGATTTTTACATGTTTCGTGCGCTAGTCAGTCCTTACCCGAGTTAGTAACGTTCCTGTATTCATCCATTTTCGTTGATAACCTACGTACTGTACGGAATGCGAGTTTTGTCCGATGCCCTTCTACAATTTAGGGATTTATATTTTATTTAAAGGCTCTCTCAAACCAGTCGCCGATGGCAAAAGTATTAATTTTGACAAGGATTGGAGCCATTTATTTCTATTATAAAAATCCTACACTGCACAGTAAATGTATATACACGTACACAATATCTCTTGTCAAAACGATAAACAATAAAGCGTAATACCAAAAATAATATTAAAGTTTTTCACAAAGGAACGGTTGATTTGAATTCAGTTAAATTTGAGTCTCGATCGATTGTTCAAATCGAATGTCATTTGAAACACACGCATGTATCAGACAGTCTTTTTACCGCCGTAATTTCGTTCAACACCGTAAGAACTGAAGCCAAAAAGGTAAGTAACAGCAGCCATAGGATAGTTGAGTTTTACACTTAGGCGCGTTCTCTGCAAAATTACAGGAAAACTCCATGTATTTGTTGTTTCTGCTCAAATTCAAACCGATACGTACGTGCTAGAGTTGCGTAACAATTCGTTGTAAAGATTTCGTAGTAACTAATAGTGGCGGTTTCATTAAACGCGTTGTCAATGTTTGACAACGCATTGACAATGTTTTGAAATGATTTTGAAATGGATTTGGAACGCATTTCGGTTCCGTTGAAAAACATTGCCAACGTTTTAAAACGCAATGGAAATGCTCTTCAACGCATTTTCAACGCGTTGAAAATGCATTACAACGAAAAAACGCTTCAACGCTATTTCCGTTAAGCCTGCTTTTCCCAAATAGGGTCACATATAATATTTCGTCTCAATAATGGCAATTACTGTAAAGACACCTGTGAGAGATGTGTTTTGGTATAACGTCTCCGAGTGCTTCCATGAACTTAAAGAATTCCTTTAAAACACGAGCAACAAGCACAATGAAATCACTTCTAAGCTTCTCCAATTCTTCCTTGTTTAGTAGGTACTCTATGTTCTCGAAGTCCTTAACGTTGGCCACCTGTGGCTTGGAGTCATCAAGGTTCTGTGAGGACACTCTATCAAATGTCAGGAAGTGAGCAATCCAATGATGATCTGAATTCCTGTGATTTGTTAGAATTATATTGACTAAAATTTTGAAATCCAGATTATCAAACACAATTCGTGGTTCAAGGCCAACAGCTATGTTCTTCCTCACACGATCTAAGAGGTCAGAACCCATGTCATCCATGATGGTACGGTAGCCTTCCCTAGTGACAGCAATCCCCATTCTATTCAGCCTCTTCATTGTCTAAAAACAAATAAGTTCAAAACCACCAATCTTTGATGTGAATAAACAACTGCAGATCAGAGTTTGCAG
>NC_090895.1:6939468-6941968 GCF_036669925.1 Montipora capricornis | reverse complement strand
AAAATTTTTAAAAACAAAGTCAAGGCCTTGTTTCTTTAACAGTGGTGTGACAACCGAATCTTTCCAAATAACAGGGAAAAATCCAGATTCAAGCGACAGGTTTATCATGGTTGTTAATATCGGAAGTAACTCATCAAGGCAATCTTTCATGATGTTCGTAGGAACAGGATCGAGTAAACAGGATTTTGTCGGCGTTCTAAGCACAAGTTTCCTTAAATAGTCCATGTCTACACGGTGAAAAGCAGTAAAGGAAGAAGAACACTGAGAAGAATGGCGGCTGATAGTACTGCATGAGTTCGGAATTGCATCAAGGCTAACGCGAAGATCGGATATTTTCTTGACGAAGAACGAACCCATGTCGTTAGCCAAAGTTAACTTGTCGCCGTGCTGTAAAAAGGGCGATTCTGCTGACTGATTTAACAGTTTCTTTGTAGCAGCAAAAAGCTTACGTTGATTATCAGAGATGTTGCTGATGAAATCTGTATAGAATTCACAACGAGACTTGTTCATAAGAAAGACAGCTTTATTCCGAAGAAGTTTGAAAGATCTCCGGTCAGATTCAGACTTTGTAGACCTCCAGTTGCGCTCAGCTATCCTCCGGAGACGTTTCACAGATCTGATCTCATCGGACAACCATGGGGCTTGAGCTCTTTGAATCATGGTTTTCTTCCGCCAAGGAGCATGTCTGTCAATGATGGATTTTAGAGCAGTGCCAAAACAACCAACGAGATCAGCAAGACGTTTAGGAGTGTTTAGTAACAATTCTGAATTACGAAGATCGTTCTTAAACTTGGGAAGATTAATCGATTGATTTTCCGAAACCACGTTTCCTTGGCAGAGGATTCTGACTTAAAACCTTTTAAGTTAAACAATACAGTCGCATGGTCGGATAGAAAGGAGCCTAAAATTGGTGTGTCTTGAATGATACTGTCCATTTTCCTGGTTATGACTAAATCCAGTATATGTCCTTCAACATGAGTTGCAAAGTGGACATGTTGAGCTAGTTCCAATGCCTTTTATTTTCACTAACCCTACAGCCAGTAAGAATAAACAAGCCGTGAGCTCCGCTTTTTGGCTTGGCTAAATCTATATATTAGAGGCACCGCCAAGAACAATAGGGTATTTTAAAGTACGTATTCAAAATATGTTCCAAAGTACGTATTCCACGATAGTCCAATGTAGCTGCCGGTATACCCAAGAGCAGGCATGTAGTAGTTTGTTTGTGGCTTGGGCAAATCGAGTTTAGTATCAGAAACTCTCATTAAAGGTGCGCCGGGGATAACTATTGAATTATTGTAAAGATTAGTGCTGCGTTGAGATGTAGTAAGGTTGTCCCAATGGAGCCAATTTAAAAGAAAGTAGGTAGTTATGTCATGACTGGACCTAGTGATAATCCTGGCAGCCTTTTTTAGAGTTTAAGGTGGCTCAAACTAGTTTCAACATTTTCAAGAGAGCTTGTCATTAGAGGGATTGACACTACAACACTTTATCAGAAATTTTGTGGTATTGATGAACAAGATGCAGTCATTTTTGTCACGTATCACGTTACCGCTGCAACAGGAAAGCCTTGCAAAAACAGGGTACATTTGCCTTTAGTTGCTCATATCACAAACGTGATCAGCAGGCCATAATGAGATTCTCTGGAAAGTCAAAAAAAAAATAAATAAAATAAATGTGGACCGGATTCAGAGCTACCTTAAATTTTCAATTATTTAAGGTGGCTCTGAATCCGCTCCACACAATTCTTTTAAACTTCGCAACAAGTTTTATTCTGGCATGTTGATTACATTTCAGAAATAGAAATTGGGGTCATAGTGTCATTTTTAAGATATGAGCAGCTAAAGCCAAAATGTGGGGTGTTTTTGCAAGGCTTTCCCGTTGCCACGGTAACTTTTACGTCACAAAAATGACCGAATCTTTTTCAGCAGTAATTAGTGTTTTATATGATACCATCATATTCCTGTTAAGTGACAACGTGTTGTAGTGTCAATCCTTCTAATAAGAACGTTTCTTTCAAGCCCCCCAAACAGGGCTACAGTAGACAAAGAACGGTAAAACTAGCAATGAATTGGCAGCAAAGGTTATATTAGAATCAACGAGAAACATCCTCCTCGCGGTGGATATGATCAGGATATTCGGCAGATTGATAATATAAACTAAGAATTATGTAATTGCACCAAGGTTGCTACCCAGAGGAACGCCACAAGTGAGTGGTGCAGCATTTGACAAGTGACCATCAAAGATCAATGCTGCATCTTGGACTTCGGCTATAAAGACAAACATTAAGATTTAAACCTTTAAACGTTATTCCAATCAAACTATGATTACCTAGCTTTCATATACAAATGGCATGGTCAATGGTGTAAAAAGCTCATTTTAGAGTATTGACTTTATTACACCTTTGAAAAGGCTAAATCTGACCATAGTTTGTGCTGTAGATATGAGAATTCCTCATTTGACGCGTCTTGATTACTCTGACAGCATGGCGTTCGCGCTGTGC
>NC_090895.1:6911968-6934468 GCF_036669925.1 Montipora capricornis | reverse complement strand
ACAGACTGCATCCCCCTAACGCCCATTAATCTTATAACATTTTCTTCTAATAGAAAATAGAACTTTTCAGTACAGGTTTCATGGATTTAAAAAGACTTTTATCTCTCAAGGATAAACACGGTCCAAAGAAAACCGGACGTATGGTTTAATTTCCTTATTATAGAGATTTAAGGCTAGAAAATTGGAGAGGAAATCGTTTGGGTGTATTGTTGGAGTAGATTTGTAGGTAGTTACATAAAAAAAGAAAAGAAAATAATTTTACTGGTAAAAAGAAATGTTTCTTCAAGGGGTGGAATTAGGATTTGATTTTAATGATTCCTGTGACTCATCCTGAATTCCATTCAAGGCCATGCATCACCTATTTTAGTTAAGGCCCTCTCCATTATGGGAAAGTTGGACATATTAAAACCACCATAGTACACATTCATAGTCCAATTATTTCATCTTCATTTGGCACGTTTATGGTCCTAAAAACTGAAACTGTTCAGTTAAAATAATGGTTGCGGGGGTGGGGGCGGGGGTGTTAAGAAACCCCTGACATTTTATCACCGTGGGCGCGCCTTTTACCTGAAAACATTGTGGTCCACTTAAATCGTCATTAAAAACGGTGAAAATCACAGTTCTGTTTTGTATGTTTAATCATTGGAGGACAATTTTGGTTCTAGGAGCTGGATATATGGCCTGCAGACCGTAATTTTTGCAACAACTTGCGAACAGACGATCAAAGAAAACTTGTTGTTGATTCACTAAAATCGCGGTGATCGCTACGGCCCAGACACAAGGACGTACGAGTGGAGATCAAGACGTGTACGTACTGAAGTCCGAGAAAGAGAAATCACCAGATAAGAACGCCAGTAAGAGACACCAGAAGGAAATAACTGCTACGAAATACAGAGAATTGTGGGAACAAGTACTAAAATACTGAATTGACTATATATATAGATTTAGCCAAGCCTAAAAACGGACCCTCCTGACTATTTACTCTTACTGCCTGTAGGGTTAGTGAAAATAAAAGGTTTCGAATTGTCTGCGTTTGGTGTTTCGGGTTGCTGCTTAATTCAATCATTTTCCTTGCTTTCTTCTATGGCAAATTCATTGCCTATAACTAATGAATTCCACGGTAAATTTCACGCTAAAAACCGATATCACATGAATCACGAAGCGAAGAGTGCGGTTTTCGAGTGAAACTTACTTTGGAATTCTCCAGTTTGGCAATAAATGTTTCTTCAACTGCACGAGTTTTAAAAGAAAACAAGCACACCCTCAGCGAGCGAAAGGGAAAGGAAAAGATCCATTTCAGAGTTAACTGTCAATAGCCAGCGAATAGGAATCACCCTAAAAATCGAACCATATCAAAAAACTTTGTCAGTTCAAGGTAAAAAAAAGAGTTTTACTGATGCACTTTATTCCACTCTATCTCTGAAAACAAGATCATTCACATTTTGATGTATTTCACTGACACACGGCAGCGTGGCTAGGAACAAGAATCGGCAAAATGCGGCCAAGAAAAGACGAACATCAAACAAGATCCGCTCCAACACTAAATTACCTTTAGGTGCTTCTGAAAACACAAGCTAGTAAAATTTCCCCCTAATTTTACGAGAACTCACTGCAATTACGTGATTATAACATTAGGGCAAAATTTTCTTGTTACTGTTGAGCCATATTGAAAAACAGTTGGGCAAACGATTAAAAAAGCACTTGTTCGCTCGCATTTGAGAGCAAAACAAACAAACAAATCAACTTTTTCTTTATGTCCAAAAGAGAACAGATAATTTTTATTTAATTGCAGTTGAGAATCAAAATTCGAGTTTATTCAAATTCTCTCATATACTTAGCACACATTGTCTACAATGATAAAAGAGGTAATTTTTCACACTTTCATAAACCTATTCTCTGGGCTACCTGTTTAATTCAATTCCTGATTATGATTTTATACTCCATTTCTAAATTAATTTTATTGCCTTTGAGCCATCTACTCAATTCTTTTCAACGGCTATTTCACTGTCGTTAGATACACATGACAATTACTAAAATTTATCAATTTTTACTGCTGCTGCTGCGACTGCTACTGCGACTGCGACTGCTACTGCTACTACTACTGCTACTGCTACTGATACTACCACTACCACTACCACTACTCCTACTACTACTACTACTCCTACTACTACTACTACTACTACTACTACTACTACTACTACTACTACTACTACTATTACTACTACTACTACTACTACTACTACTACTGCTGCTGCTGCTGCTGCTGCTACTACTACTACTACTACTACTACTACTACCACTTCTACTACTACTACTACTACTACTACTACTACTACTACTACTACTACTACTACTACTACTACTACTACTACTAATACTACTACTACTACTTCTTCTACTATTACCACTACTACTACTACTACTACTACTACTACTACTACTACTACTACTACTACTACAACTACTACTACTACTACTGCTGCTGCTGCTGCTGCTGCTGCTGCTGCTGCTACTACTACTGCTATTGCTACTGTTACTGCTACTGCTACTGCTATATGATGCGCTGATCTCATTTCTAAAACTTCTGAATTTAAAAAAAAAGAAAAAAAGAATGGGCAAGAAAAATCTAAAAAATAAATGAACGATTTTAACATGGCCTTTTTTCTGCGTCTCTCCTTTCGCTCAGAGAACGGTTGCCTGACTAGCTAACAAAGGGATTAAAAAGTAAGACTGCCTTTTTGTTGTCTAAACTTGATTCTTTAATAGTTAAACCATGGCGACAATTTCCAGATTTTCTACTCGGCTGTCAGATCATTCACATTGGCGTACAATCTTGTGTCGTACTGACTGAGATTCACATACGTCTGCAAAAGCAATAGTATAACAGTGGTTGCGATAGCTTTCACTTTGATTCTTTGCGACCACCACCTCAATATGGTATAATGGTTCGAACTAATTCAAGACAGACAATAAGGGTAACTGAAAGCGGGACTTCTTAAAGAACTGGTGAATTTCAAGGACAAACAAAAAAAAAAGTGTGATTCCATTAGCAAAGTAAGACTTGGCTTTGAGATTAAGGACGGTACAATGAAGTGTGCGTGCAAACAGCTTCTACGGGCACATTGTCCCATAAATACCCAAAATATTTCCTCGATTTCTTTACCTTGTGATTCCTTTGCATATCTTTCATTGTTTTTCTCAGCTTTTCAAATGTAGGTCGATCACTTGGATCTTCTTCCCAACACTTCATCATAATTTCATACCTGAATTATTGGGAGAAACTTATAGTCAAGCAATTGCTCATTACTTTTTACTTAGTATCGCAATTGAGGAAAAAATTATTTACAGATTGCTATCCACATGTCTCGGCTTAGGCATTCTGTATCCTTGTTGAATTTTATCCGCAATGAGTCTGGCGTGTGTGTCCGGGTATGGAGATCCACCTACGAGTGTAAAATTCCTGTCTCAATCTCACTTTGTACCATTATCAAATGTAATTAGACGCCAATGTAATATGTAAAGCTACTTCCGGTTATAAAGCACACTGTTTTGTAATTAAGGGCCTATCCGCACTAGCAAAAAAGTTGTTCATTTAGACGAATTTTCTGTCATCGCCAACGCTTCACAAGTGCGTACGGTTTGTCGCGAACTGACAAATTTTGTCCGAAGCGGACAAATCTTCAAATGCACAGCCGACAAAATTTGTCCCAGGTAAAACTTCGACAGTTTCGTCAAAATAAACAAAATTGTGTTTAACTTGTCAATCATTTGACAGAAAATCTATTACGACCTGCCTGGTAATTGAACTGAGTTCAATTTACTGTCTGAGGCAATAATTGCTTTTCGTGCGAAACGCTGAAAACTGGATGTTAGAGCTTTAACAATGAACGCGTAAGGATGAATCCCGACAATTGGAATTTAAATCCAATGGTAACCATGCCGGTCTACCCTATGAGCAGACAAACTCGGTAGGACGCTGGAACGTTCCACCATACGTGATCCATTATCCCGCCAAAATGTTCGATGTTTTCGCGCGCGCGACAAAATAGAATGAAATATAATCAGTGCTATATTAAGTTGTTGACAGAATTTGCCCGCTTTGAAATTTGGATGCGGACACCGCAAACAAGACAACAATTTGTCCTTCGATTTTGTTTAGACAATTCCAGTTTGGTCAGCTAGTGCGGATAGGGTCTAAGTCAAGTATCCTTTATATTGAATCTTACCAATTGTCAGGATTTCATATAGAAGAATCCCATAACTCCACCTAAAAAAGGAACAAAAAACATATATCGTAAAGATCAGCGAGGAAGCAAGGAAACAGATTTACAAAGATCTAGTAAAAAATAAATTAGTAGAGAAACGACATTCTTTGGAGGAAGCTATTTCGGTTGACCGCAATACGGAGTCGTAATAGACATTTATGATATAGGTGTTGATAAAATACTAGGATTTTCCCTCTTACGAAAAAATCATATCTTCACTGCGCGAGTGAACATATATCATTTTTGCCTTTCAAATTTGAGGATATAGGTGTTATCATGGCAATTAGCACGATTAGCCAATAAAAATTGAAGTTTTCCTTCACTAGAAGATACTTTTGTGCTGTAATAAAATTCTTCTCCTCTACATTAACCTTTTTATTCCACAATTTGACATTGTCATGATTTGTTTTTCCTAACTTTTATATCATGTTTCATGCTATAAAACATGCGTGTTTAGCGGTTGGTTACCTATTTTTCACCCCTTTCAGAATGAAGAAGACAAGTTGCTTTTATTCTGGAAATTTCATCAATATCTACATAACAAACAAGACATTACATGGCCGCTTGGGGATATGAATTTTACCTTCTCGTGATCATAGTATCCCTCAATCGTTCGCTGCGCTTACTCGTGAGAGATGCAGCACTTGAGGATAAAATTCGTATCCCCAAGCGGCAATGTAATATCATCTCTTTGTAATTCTAAAATAAAAATAAATTTAACTTACTGAAACGTATATACTTACACATCACTTTGTGTCGTGTATACTCCGTAAAACAAGGCTTCATATGCAGTCCATTTAACAGGTAATCGACCCTTGGTACGGAAAACCAGCAAAGAATACCGTCAAAGAAAAAGGTTAACTCGAAGTTCGATCATGGGGTATAAACCGTGATATCAGTGCAAGCCTTACCCTACTTTTCTTGGTATAAATATCATCCTGTTCCACATTCCTCGCCATCCCAAAGTCTGTCACTTTGCATCTCTCTCCTTCGCCAACAAGAACATTTCTCGCCGCCAAGTCACGGTGGACAATCTAAGAGAAATTGTATGTGGATGCATAGTACATTAGTACCAAGGAAACTATCTTTATCAACAAACATAACTCCACCAAACGCAGCGTATCTCCACGAAATGATAAAGCAGGATCACCTGGGCTTACGCCTAAAACGTCCATATTTTGCTACAATTCAGTTGGTATATATTTCTATAATTTAAACTTCTAATACTCAATTAACACCGAAAGGGAGATTTCAAACCATGCCTAATGTCTCTCCCAATAGACAGGAGACAACCAATTTGTTATTTGTAAGTAGTGCCAGAGTTCAACTCAGGACCTTTCATGACGAATAAATCCAGTGGTCAGAACGGAAATCGAACCTTAAGCGTCCGACTGCAAATGTAGCGCATAACCACTACGGCAGCTCAACTGTCTTGAAGTTTTCTTAATTTAATGACCATACTATCGCCTTAGTTGTTTGTTTGTTTGTTTGTTGCAGCCACCACTGCATAAAAAAAAAAGAAAAAAGTAAAACAACAATTTAAAAAAAGCCTTGATTCTGATTGGCTAAGAGCAGTGCACTTCAAGTGTAACACCGGTGCAAAAAGTGTAACACCAGTACAAATTACACATCGAAATTCTAGATTATGATTGTCTGAAATACAATAGCAAAATTTTCTAAGAGTTGTTTTGGCCGCCGACGATACATTAGAAGAACTGCAAATAGCCCTTTCCACGGTTAGTTTTTCTCATTTGCATTACAATATAATCTAGCATGTATGTGCGGTAATTCCGGGCTACTTTGTAGTTTTAACCCGAAATTGCCTCGCATCCACGTTAGATTACCTTGAAATGCAAATAAGAAAAACTAACCGTGAAAAGGGCTATCGGTGCATAAAATATAAACAAGAACAAAAGTACGTCATTTTGGTTAAGTGTGTGGTAGATGTGGTGCGACGAAAAGAGAATGGCTTTGGAAATCGAGGAACACGAACCGGCTGAACTGAACAGATTACTTGAGAAATTATACGCTGAGGTATAAAACAAAAACGGCCGAGATTATGAGCCAGCCAGCCTAAACGTTATGATTGCTGCCCTCCATAGGTGCTTGAAAAAAACAACATCCATTGGCAATCGTCAAAGACCGGGAATTCCACTCATGTAGGCAGATCTTGAAGGGAAAAGCGCAATTACTGCGACTACCCCGTCTTGGTAATCGCCCCGAACAAAGCAAGAGATTTGACGAGAGCAAGTTCGGATGTACTTTCCCAGAGGCATTTGTAAACACAATGTGGTCAATCCACAACCGACAGTGTCCAGAGAACTTCCTAGCCAACAAGAACCGCCTCCCTTTTTAGCTCAATTTCTTCATTTATTTATTTATTTGTTTATTTAACAATTCGCCAACCATTACAAGAGATAGGGTGGCAGGATGATAGTACGGGGTAACTCAATTCGCTTTCTAATATATGTTACAACAGAAGACATACTAAATTGACCACCCCCCATAGGGGGTTTTCAGTGCCAATGAAACACAATCATCGAAATGACTGAACACAACAACAACAACTGTTGAGAATCCGAATTCGCCAGAGGCAAACCGGTTGGCTATTTACAAGTGCGCTCGAGAAGTTGAACAATGGTCAGAACAAATCTTAAACCTGGGAACTCTGGATCTCATTGCAAGCGTCCTATCCACTGGGCCGCACTGCCTGCCACACACACCAACGCGCGCACACACACAAATACATATGAATAAACAATAGGACTAGTAAGTATAGTTACTTAATTTGTTGACGTAAATGCTTGAGCAATGAACATTTAAAAGACTGAAGACTAGGTGAAGACATCACATATGCAGGTAAGGAGTTCCAGTCACTAATATAACGATTAAAGAAAGAAAATTTAAATAATTAGTGCAGACGGGTTTTAAAATCTTGTAACCATGGTTAGATCTTGTTCGATTGCCATCTATAAAATCAAAATAGTGCATGGCGACTATTAATGCCACAGTTACCAAGTATTATCTTATCATCTGAGTCAGACTAAAGTATTTTCCCACTTCGAGGGAGTCCCACGGGTTGCTTGTCGTTGAATAGATTAAATTGACTTGACCTGTTTTACTAAGTGCGGATTCCAGGAAGGGCAGGATTACTCAAGGATCGGTCTAACCAACTTCTTGAAAGCTACCGTAATACCAGACTTAATTAAAAAACCAATCGTTTGCCTAATCAGGCCTAAAAATTGTTGGCTTTGTCGCAGATAAAATTAATGTGGTACTTCCAAGAGAGGGACGAATCCAACCATATTCCTTGGTGTTTGCGTAGGTCCACTTCCGGTAATTCGTTGTTGTTCGATGAGTATCAATATTTATCGTTTTTGCATGATAACAGTCATTGGTTTGTGCATCCTGTAACCTTCTTGAAGCAAATATGCAATTTACTGATTTCGATGCTCAGTTCATGATCAGCGTTTTTATTAAACCAAAGTTCCATATCGTTCAATCCGACAATGATGAGAGCTTCGGAGAAAAATGTGTTGAACACTTACAGCCACTACAGCCATTCCAACTGTGAAGCCTACCAAGCGTCGTCGCGTCCATATAATCGACGGCGATTCAGATTCCGATTAAAAGATGACTTTTGAAATACTTTTTTCCCCATTATGGCGTGAGATTCTTGCAAATTTCTAGTTAATCTATTGAAAACATTCTGGGACTATTCCATGTGCAAATGTTTGAAACGAACCGCTTTGAATTCGTACCCTTTAGAAATGTAAGATCTATGACGGCCACGTCGACGAAAACGTCACCTAAAATTTTACCTTTGCCCTGTAGTTACTGTTTCGCAATTATTCCATCATATTCGCGTCGTTCGATTTGGGCAAAGTATCCTAAGATTAAATTGGTACGAGTGGTTTTAGAGTAAAAAAAAAAACAATAATAAAGTAAAGATTTGTATTTGTACGCTCACGTTGTTGTTAAAACCTTAACATTAACGTTGCACAGAGCACCACAAAACATGCAAGCCCCACGTGCAGCACGATTATATTTAATGTGTCGGTAAGTGTCAAATCCATATCGAATGCTCGCCTCTTGTCTGCAATAAGAGCTTGCGGTACGTCCTCCTCGTGATTTTTTTTCCTTTTTGTATTATTAAAAGGTAATTCTGCGGTTTTCCTCGTTCAATTTGGAATTGATTTGCACGAGTGAGTTTTTCAAAAGCTGAAATTGCACGAGCCGAGCGGCTGAACCACATGATAATCCATAATTAGATTCATGTTTACTTGCAGGAAGATACTCCAAATACACACAAAATTTGATGCTACTGTGGTCTGGGAAATTACGAATGTAGCTTAAAAAGGAGCATTCAAAGTGCTGTAACGTTTTAAGTTACATTCGCATTTTTCCGAACACGAGTTGCATCAAACTTTGTCTGATTGTCAACCCGGTTATCTTTTGAACCCCTAAATGGCCCTTTACAACTGGTGATCACGTAGTACAACACTAAAACAAGGAAAAAGGAAAATTAAATTTAATGGGGTATTCACACCAAACCTTAAGTAATGATCCGTGTAAAGTGGATAGCAATTTCCTTTGTTATGCGGCAACGGGGCTTTCCCCACATAGGAATGTTATCATTTTTACACAGAGAATGCATAAAACTACAGGAAGGCATTTAACGCAATAAAATTCATTTACAGCCCACTTTGAAAGGGTGTCTTTTTGTGTTAAAAGATTTTGACCAATCCCAAGAGTTGAAAACAAAAGCCAAGAAACGTTTACAATTTTACATGTTCCCCACATACGATTTCTCTCGAATTCACTTAAACTGAGACCAGATGAAAGATGGAAGATGGTTGGAAAGTAAGGATGAATATAATACTGCTTTATGAAGTTTTGTTAACCGTTTGCTGTTTAAGCCGATCAGAAGTAAGTACAGACAATAGAAAAGTTATCACCTTTTGCATACCAATTGAATTCCAACATGTTCGTTGCCGTTGTTGCTATCTTTCTTATCTGGACCGTTTCTTAAACATCTTTTCAACATGTTTAGTTAAACATGGTTTCAAAGTGTTTTCCTGTTAAATCATGTTTACTGATTTTTGTCGATTACAAATTTAGCACAGGACAAAGCATGTGTTGAAACAAGCTTGAATCTCATGGAAAAGCCAGTCCTACATTTTTCTGTGACTGATTTTTATTTTGTTAAACCCAGTTTAATTAAAAAAGTCTTCTTAGTGTGAATGGGGTTTAAGTTGACTAGTTTTAGATGTCCGATTGCGCAATTTGCTCTTCAGTTTGGCCGCTTCTGTACCATGTGATCACCAGCTGCAAAGGGCCCATTATGTGTCACATGCAGTAAAAGTCTTTTCATGGTATTAAAACATTTATTTGGCATTTATGGATGCTGGCTGATGGCAACCTCCCTTGTAGAACAAACCTTTTTCGAAGACAAGTAACACATCCCATCAGCAACCTCCCAAGCGAATTTCATCAGCTGTTCCGAAGTCAGATTGGTCTCCGGTTTCACATCCGGGTTCTTGTAGTAAGTGTCGTTGAGTCCTCGGCTCTTTCGCAGATATCCCAGGAGATCCCCAAAGGGAACATACTCGATCAACACCATCGGTGGGTCTATGGAAAACAACATTCTTGGAATGAAGGGTGTTTGTTTGCAACCTAGGGTTGCTTAACAAACGCTTGTAACAGAATACCCCATTATAAAAATGTCAATTTTACCGCTTTCGGTGACGCATCCGATGAGCTTGATCACGTGAGGATGGGGCTTTAATTTTTTCATCAGCTCCAGTTCTGACAACAGATCCTTTCTATCCGATGGAGGAGCATTGGCTAGGAAGTAACGAAGAGAAACTGCCAGTGTCTTTGTTCAATATAAAATAATTGACTCGGTACCAAAACATATGTGTTAGGAATGAAACAGTAGCCAGGATCAAAAATGCCATAATACTATTTGTTTGTCCCTCCAAAATTTTGCATAAGCATTGTTTCCATTTTCTCTTGGTACCATTGTAACTCCAAAGAGAAAATAAAAAGAATGCTGCTACAAGGAGTATTGTGGTATTTTTGATACTGGCTAATATGATGTGAATCATATATTGAACTGTGGATTTGAAAGCAAATGAAGCTATGATCGTCATAGTTATGAAAGCAATTTTAGCTATTGCGTAGAGAAGCTTGAAAAATTTAGGACTTCACCGGGGTTTGAGCCTGTGACATCATTCATTCATTACGGGAAAACTAGAACCCACAAATGACCAGCTACTAACAACAGTGGCTTCACAGCTCAGTTAATTAAAGAAATGCACTGGCATCGCAAGGTCACGGGATCAAACCAAGTTGAAGTCCTGAATTTTTCAGGCTTCCATACGCAATTGCTAAAATTGCGTTCCTAATTGCGAGGATCTTGGCTTCATTTGATTTCATATCCGCACTTCAACACGATTCACTTCATATATCATTTCATTCGTGGATTCATTCATCACGGGAATATTACAACCCAAAAGTGACTAGCTCCCAACATCATTGGCTTCATATCTCAGTTGGTTTGACGTCGCACCGACATTGCGAGTTCACGGGCTCAAACCCAATTGAAGGGCTGAATTTTTCAGGCATCTCTACGCAATAGTGTTTTTACTCACATGATCAGTAACCTTGTTTCTCCACCGAAACAAAAGAAAACATTTGCATGATAAAAGAGCTCAATTCCCGGAGGACCAGTTGGGAACACCAACATGGCCACCGTGACTTCACGTGAAAACACTCTATTGCTAAAATGGCATCCATAACTGCAGGGATCATAGCTTCATTTCATTAGTGCAGGTAATCTTGGAAGTGTACGAATTTTGAGTCATTTACGGTGTCATCAAATAAATGATAGTCCAAAGAACTGAAAAGGTTTCTTGTTATTAATGTCAGTTTTTTATATTTCAGTGAGAAAATGAGGCCAATAGGAAAAGGGTGACTATTTCATTCTGTTATTACCGTGTCAATGCAAGTTGATCTTCATAAACTAATAAAGCCATTTTTCTGCTTCCACTACGCGCTTCCAAAAGCATGATCAAAAACATGATTGAAAGCATATGACAAGGATAAGCGGCAACCAACCTTTCAGCATTTTTGCTGCTACTGTTGTATCCTCCTGATTGGCTCGTATGTTTTTCACGGTTGCCTGGACAACCTGAGAAAAGGCTCCTTTACCGATGACTTTGTTAACATGAACGTCTTCGCGACTGACTTCCCAGCTTCTCCCGGAAGGATGGAGAGGCATGTAGTATCCACCTCCAGCTGCTGGAGTCGCATAGGTCGCTGCTTCCTTCGTGTTTAGTTCGCTGGGAAGCCCCATGTTGTCTTTGAGTTGCAAAGATACTGGATTCTGGCGATGATTAATTCACAGAGATCACAGTCTTACACTAATTGTATCTCTCACTTCAAATACAATGCAAGTCTCGGTTTCCTATAACAACCATCCCCCTCCCGGAGCTTTGCTTTGAACATGATTGAAATAACGGATGATCATTCTACCGAGTTTTCCAGGTAGGGGTACAGTTAGGCCAAAAGTAAGAGAAGTAGCCTTGAACCAGTGCATCCAACATCCATGCAATTGTAAACTTAGTTCAAGCGAGATGTCTGGCAAAGACACAATATAAAGGAAACAACAGGATAGCGACGTTAGGCTTACATACAGATCCAGAGTTTAGAACGCTAATGACGAGCTTCAATGGACTCAATCCCTCGTCACTCCATGACTGCTTTGAAGAACCCATTGTAACCACTTTTGTTAATCCAGGATTCACGTTCCACGAATCTTTTCTTCTAGAAAGACTTTATTAACAACTTACCATAGATAAAAGATCCCCACGTCTTCGACACGGACGACGGCGTATTTTCCATATCACCACGGAGAGAACAATAATTACGATCACCAGGACAACGATAAATAAGATGTAAAAAACATGCAAAATAGCACAAGAACCTGACACAAAGGAAACAGAAAAGCACTTGTTATTCAGTTTAACGGGAATCCATACACTTGAAATGAAGCAATGACCTTCTTCTGTTAAATCTCTGAAAACTGGACATTATTTTTTACCTTTCTGACATTCCACAGGCCTTGGAGTTGCTAAGGAAAAGAATGGAGTTGCTAAGGAAAAGAAAAGTAAGATGACAGTTAGTCCCAGTGTTTGAGTGCACTTACCCAGCATCACTGACAAATCTGTGAAGAGAATCACCTTTGAAATGACAATGCACTAAGACTTTCTTTCGTTGTCTTCCTATATAAATTTTACCATTTTTTATTGTCTAGATAGCTAAATTAGCTATTTTTAACAGAGGTACAGATGGATTTATTAAAATCACATCAATAAGGCTGAATTTCATGATTATTTACAATACAATAATGGCTAAAAAACTTCAATTATATCTACAGAGCATGTAATTTACAAGACTTATACTCGGGCCTATTGTCTACACGTGGGAGGCGCGATGGCCTCATGGTTAGTGCGCTCGAGTCCGGATCGAGTGGTCCGGCCTGTCCTGGCCGGGGACATTGAGTTGTGTTATTGGGCAAAACACTTTACTCTCACGGTGCCTCTCTCCACCCAGGTGTATAAATGGGTACCGGCGAATTTAATGCTGGGGGTAACGCTGCGATGGACTAGCATCCCATCCAGGGGAGAGTCGAAATACTCCTAGCCGCTTCATGCTACAGTAACCGGAGATAAGCGCCAGCCTGATGGGCCTTCTAGGTTCGTAGCAGACTTTACCTTACCTATTGTCTACACACAGATGGTAAATATGTCTGACAGAAACGTTTGGTGCGCATTATTGGGTTACCAAACTGACGTTGATTTCTAAGATTAGAAGTAATATGGTTCTTCGGTGGTAGAAAATGATGAAGCTTGCACTCGGTATTGAATACTATTGCTTCGAAAAATTTGACATTGCTCGATACGTCTATCCTTCGGTGAATTCAGATTAAACAATGAAAGGCTGTCGAGCTATGAAATGCAGGGCGAAATTACAGATAGAGCGCGTTTTTGAATACGTTCTAGGTCGTTGCTTAAATAATGAGACAGTGCATGATGGTAAAGAGGAGCACAGTATTCAATTACAGGTCTAATACAAGTAAGATAAAAACTGATGATATTATGAGCCGGAAATTTGGCGCGTTTAATTAAGCAATACGAGAAAAAATTCCGCTCATTAGCCCTTTTGATTACGACTGAAATATGGCAATTCCAATGAAGGGTGCTGGCTATTGTTACACCTAACACTTTAACACTGTTTACACCTCATAAAACTGGTGTTGCGTTCTTTTAAAGGCGATCAGCAGTTCCTTACACTTATTTGGGTACGGCTGAAGCTTGTTAGTAATAGACGATTGCTCCACAGCACAGCTATAACAGCGACTTGCACTACACCTTGTCGTTCCCTTGACACCACGTCAGCGAGCGTGGTATCATCAACATATTTCCATGCCTCGGAGCTAGGTGTGTAGAGATAATTGACCATCAGGATGAAGAGCCAGGGTCCGAGTTGGTGCCTTGAGGCACTCCAGACGGAACGCCAAACTCCTTCACTCCCCCCCGCCCCTCCCATTCCGAAAAACAGTAACTTAAAAGCTTTACTTACTGCCGCCTATCCTTAAGGAAATCACAGACCCAGCGAGCAAGCCCACTAGGAATGCGCAACCCGAGAATCTTGGCAGCCAGA
This sequence comes from Montipora capricornis, assembly GCF_036669925.1. Taxonomy (NCBI): domain Eukaryota; kingdom Metazoa; phylum Cnidaria; class Anthozoa; order Scleractinia; family Acroporidae; genus Montipora; species Montipora capricornis. Next base: position 6,920,474 of record NC_090895.1, on the reverse strand, counting down.
GTACTATGATCCACAAGGTCGAAAAGCCTTCCTGTAATCCAAGAGCACAACACGCTTGACACGTGGCTTGCGCTCAAGTGTGCACCATTGAGATGAGCGCATGAAGAGTTGAAGATTTTGGAATTGCGCATAATTTGTTAGGATCAATCAGCTCCAAGACCACAGGGCCAATATATTTGCTAACAACGAACTTCACTTCTAACTTGGACAGAGCCGGAGTTAGGGACATGGGTCGGATATGCTTGGTGATTATGGTCACATGTTTTACTTTCATCAGCAGTGAAACGTCAGCATCCTTCCACGACCGAGGGAGCTTCTGCTCGGCGAATGATGAGTTTAAGATATCATACACTGGGAAAGTTAGAAAGTCAGCATATTCCCGGAGGATGGAGATGTGAGCGTATGTCTTCACCACCAGTAGCTGGAGCCATCCCTGCAATCTTCTTGACCCCTCTCCACCCTTGGCTGTCTTGGCTTTGGTGGTCTTAAGGTGAACGAGTTTGGTTGCATAGTACTTTCCTCGACACAACTTCCGCTCATGATCAGTGATGTTACGAAGGTGTCTGAAACGCTCAGTATCGCCTTGCGCAAATGCCTTTTGACACGACTTGATAATAGACAAACTCAGCAGACACCCAGGGAGCATCGTTTACGTATAGTTTAATGGTCTTGAGAAGCACGATGACGTCTGGGCCGAACTTTACGAGTTCTTGAAAAAGTTGCAGCTTGCTTTTCCAGTCGGGGGCAGAATCTTCAACGGACCAGTCTATAGAGCCCAGATACCTGCCAAGCTCGCATTTACGGCTGGGGCGAGTATCCCTGCGAGTGAGAGAACGACGACTGCTAGTGTTGCGCATGCTCCTCAATTTGGGCTCCAGTAGAACCACGGAATGGATAGACCTTCGCAAAAATATGGCAACTGAAATGTCTTGATGTTTTCTTAATTAATGATCATACTCTCGCCTTCTTGTACAAAAATGTGGTGTTATCAACGGAGTTTATAATGTAAATTGACCACTGTGCAGGGATTCTAAAAGCTGACGGCTCGAGCTTTCTCCCTTCGTCAGAGCGAATCGAGAAATTATGGGTTGTTTGTAGTTTTTATAGTGGCGTAGGAGCTACGCTATTGGTGGCAACATGGCAACGTGGAAAATAGGAGTACATTAGTTAAATGAAAAGCGTTTGTTAATACTGTGGGGATAAAGGGTACCAATTTAAAAGATGAATGTTTGTTCCAGATTCTTGTGGCTTTCTGTCGTACCTTGATGTAGGTAAAGGCCGCAGATAGCCATGTGTTGCTTGGAGTGGTTAGGGAGATTAAAATGACGAGTGACTGGCTTACATGCATCCTTTTCATTCTTCTGAACATGGCGAAGGTGTTCGCGGAATCGGTCGTCCAGTCGTCTACCCGTCTTGCCAATGTATAATTTATTGGGTAACGTACAGTTTATGCAATAAATGACATTTGTGGAGGTACATGTGAAATGATCGGTGATCTTTACAGATCACTTAGATCCCTATATTTTGCTAGTGTTAAGGTATCGGGAACTAAGCGATCTGTTAAGATCACCGATCGTTTCACATGTACCTCCGCAAAGTATATGTTACATATATGTTACACGTATGTATCACATACACGTAGTCTTCATGCAACACGAGTTACGATCCTACATATGCCACAATGAATATGACACCCTCAGTTATTTTTGATGATTCAACCTTTTGCTCACCTAGGTTGGGTACTTCAACTGTCTGAATGTTGTCTTCATCCATAGTACTCTCACCAAATGCGTTGGTTGCAGTCACCATCAATTCATATTTTTTGCCTCTCTCTAACGCAAGAATGTATTCAAGCTTGAAAGCATCTTCTACTTTTAAGTCTGCAACTTTTTTCCACTCTTCACCAACAATTCTTATGTAGATGGAGTACTTAGTGATGGTTGCTCCATTATTTGCTGGTTCAGCCCAAGTGAGAATTACAGTGTCATTTTTTCCCTCAACTTGAATAATTACAGGCTCCGGAATATCTATGGAGATTAAAATTCACAATGCACACTTTTTCATTATGTACAAAAATAATACTATGCTGCTCTATGGTTGCCTGTTTGGGTTTTAAGAAAAGGATAATCAACAAAACCTCCCAGGCAGAAAAAAAATATACATATACCAGACAGCGCACAGCAAGGATTTGTATGGGGCAAAATTCAAGATCCAACCACCTTTCCCGTGCTTCCCCTCTGACCTTTAGAAACCTATTTATCATTTTTAAAGCTTTTATGTTAATTTACTTATTTCAAACTCTATTGGGTAATACAAACTAAAATGGAAAAGTGCAAATGGGACGCTCAGACCCATCCAAGGTACCCACCTATGATAAAGGAAGAAATGAAAATATATACAATAAAATAATACAAAAACTAAAAAAATGTCAAAGTGCATTAAAGTACAATGTATCACGACAAAATTGCAAGACGCGCAATTCCTTATTGAAGAAAATCAGTACAGCAGTTCTTCCTACCTCCTGAAACATAAAGTTTTTTAATGTTTTGTCCTTCTCGCAAACTTTCACCGAACCGATTTCTGGCGGTAACCACAAACTCATACATCTTGTTTTTCTCCAATGAAACAAGCACTTGACGCCTTGATATGTCCTTTATTTCCCGTATTTTGATCCATTCCCCTTTTATATCACCCTTTTTTACATCTCGTTGGTACACTGTGTACAGAGTTATGGATGCTCCATTGTTCTGTGGCTCATTCCATTTTATTGTCACTTTATTACTTTTTCTTACAGCAGGGAAATCTATAATTTCAGCAGTAGCTGGGGCCCCTAAAAATAAAAAAAAATAAAAATGGTGATAAAAGCATTCATTGCATAACAAAACATTGTGGTTAAAAGTCTGAGTCCCCTGTGCATAATGTAAATGCTGATATTTCCACATCAACCTAAACGCCGAGGTAACCTAAGCAGTTGATTCTCTCATGAGATTAAAGTTAGCTGTACAATCCCTTGTTATTGCTAACGGTTTCTGCTTCTTTAGGAAACAACAGAAAATATATCACGTCTTACTATCCCAGATAACAACAGCAATAAAATGATCTCATACATGTAATTGTTACGGTAACTAATGACCGCCAGAAAGATAATAACCTCGCTATTTCCACGAAACGCAATTTATTTAATTGTAAACAACGGACGACACCTTAGCTCTTAGTGCAATATTATTACATTTGACTCAATACTTCTCTACGCTTATCTGACCACAGGCAAAGCACTGTCCTTTTCATTAATGAAATCTCCACGGACACCAACTGTAAACTTGATAGCAGAATGCCAGAATCACACAATATCACTTGGAAATCACAAACAGGGAACGAAGTCCCAAATCCACAACAACCAACTTACTAGAGAGCCGCGTATATAGCTATCCGAAGAGAATCTAAAAGTGTCCACAAGTTACTATTTACAGCTATTACAAGAAGCTCTATTTTTAAACTTACGAGTCACAAACTATTTTGAAACTGATAAGTTACAGTTCCAGAAAATTATTTAAAGAACACATTGCGGGATATCGACCATCGCGAACTTTCCAGATAATTCCGTCGGTTTAAAGTCAGCAATTTTCCTTTATGACATCAATGATCGGTGAACAATGAAGGCCAGGAAAACTGTAAAATCTTATAGCAACAAACCCTGCACTTCCCATAAGATCTTTTCAAAGGTGGTGCAAACATCCTAAACAATGTCTTCAAATTATTTTTCACTCACTAATTTACACTACCATCATTCTTGCATTGACCGAAAGCCATTGTAATTGTCATCCCAACTACACCAAAGCACTGTAGCGTGTATATTTTAAAAGTAAAATTAATTCAAAACACAGTGACACTGCATCTTTATGCAGCATCATTAATGTAAAATAAGATTTCTCACCTTGATACTTAGTCATCACATTTTTTTCATCTGCTATTCCTTCAAAAACCTTATTTAGAGCAGAGACCCTCAAAGTATAGTTCGTACTTTTGGTCAAACCTTTATCCACAAAGTACTGAAGCTTGTCAGAGGTTGTGGTTTTATTTATTATCACTTTTCCATCCTGTAGAACTATTACACGATATCCTGTAATATTACTCCCTCCATTATCAATTGGTGGAGTCCATTTTACCCGCAATGATTCAACCTGAATGTCTTTATCCTGAGTCGTGATTGTTGGTGCATCTGGTGGCCCTTAATATAATAAGAATGTACATCATTACATTGTTATTTGCAGTATTGAGGAAATGGAGAAATAATCCTCGCACCCATCTGGACAACTTAAGCCACTGTTTCTTATACATGTAGCAGACACCTGAAAATATAGGTGGCTCTAACGAGATTGGAACCCTTGACCTCCGAGATGCTGGTGCAATGCTCTACCAACTGAGCTATATAATTTTGGAAGCAGGTCAATTGTTGGGCTCATTTGTTCGCGTAAAGGCCTCAACCATTGTTAGCATAAAAATGCAATACACATGACAACAACAACAACAACAACAACAACAACAATAATAATGATAATGATAATGATAATGATAATGACAAGAACAATAACAATAATAATAATAATAGTAATAATAATAATAATAATAATTATAATAATAATGATAATAATAACAATGAATTTAAGAAAATAACAAAACCTTTGAGTTTATAATACATGTTTCGGCAGAAACGTCTGCAATCCTCATATTCAGAGAGAACAACCCTCTTTGAATCAACAATTACACCATGTCAATCTAAAACTATCTTTTTAATTCCTACACTTTCACGGTATATTTATTATTTTCACATTAGCATTCTCTATTCATTACAAATTCAGCTTCCATTGCTTTGTATTCTGACCAACTGAGGATGACAGAAGTTTTTGTGGAAGCATGCATTATGATAAAAATGATGATGATGATGATGATGATGATGATGATGATGATGATGTTGATAACGATAATGATACTGATAATATTAACAACAACATCATCATGGAATTGCAAAAGATCATTTTATTGAGTACATTGCAAATTTCGATGAAGGTGTTATCAATGCAATAGAGGAACAACTGTACCCCATCTCGTGGTACCTTAAGACCACAATTTGGACCCGGCCCTTCTGGATTATTAGCAAACACGTCTCAGGAAACAACAATAATAATAATGAAAATACTACTACCACTACTACTACTACTACTACTACTACTACTACTACTACTACTACTACTACTACTACTACTACTACTACTGCTGCTGCTGCCGCTGCTGCTGCTACTACTACTATTACTAATAACGATAACGATAACGATAACAATAACGTGATCATTTAATGTGTATTTCTAGAAACACAATTTACAGCATCTTTGATGATAATTGTGTTTGTGATTTCAGTCGGTCTTTCTTCTTGTGGCACACCTTTACTTCACATACACATACATGTACATAGAAATGTAACCATTATCAGGGACACTACATAGCTAACTTACTTATTTGATCCACTTGAACTGTGTGTTTATCTACAGAACCCACAGTGTTGTTCGCTTCACACAAGTATGATCCAAAATCTCCATCCTTTTGCATCAGTAAATGTAACACATTTTCATTGCCAACAACTCTCTTTATTTCAGCTCCATTAGGTCTTTTCCAAATGATTGTTGGGGTTGGAACACCATTTGCTTTGCAAACAAACGTAACAGTCTGTGCAATCCAAGACTCATGTGGTGATGGGGGTAAAACGTTTTCTATGTAAGCTGGGTCTGAAAACAATATTGATCATCAGTACGATTAACAAATTAAAGCATTATATTATATGAAAAAAAAAACATTAGTGCTTAGCCTAATTCAAATATAGAATGGAACGAAAAATAACGAAACAGAAACAGCAATAATACCCCTCAAAGGTAACATTTTGATATAAAGGACAACAAAAAGGTTATAGTATGGTATTTTAATGGTCGTTATTGTTTTTTGCATTGTACACTGTTTTTTTTTTTTTTTTTTTTTTTTTTTGCTTTTACCATACACACACAGACAGGTTTGCTCCAACGGGATTCGAACCAATGGCCTCTGAGATGCTGGTGCAATGTTCTACCAAATGAGCTGTATAATTATGAAGCCACACAGTTGGGAGCAGGTCAATTGTTGAGCTCACATGGTCCCCTGAAGGACTCACCCATTGTTAGTTATTACAAGGATAAAACAATGCAAAACACATAATGATAATGACAATAATAATGGTAATGATAATGTTATTATTGTTATATTGGACATCGAGCAGAGCAAAGACGCTCTATACATGTCTCCAGTTTTATCGTTATTTTACGCTTGAATTGATATCTTTATTATTTAATCTCTGTTTAGCTGCTTTTAAATGGCCTATCCACCTTTTCCGTTCATTTTACTCGCTAAATCCGTCTGTCCTTTCCGTGAAAAATATTTTGTCTCGCTGGGCCGCCATGTGTGGCGCTGCAAACAACTCAACACTTTGAACATACACATACATACACATGTTGGACTTTGTGCGGAATGTCTCAATGCTGGAGAGGAACAACTCCCAAATGATCATGATCCTGTAGCAGACAGCGCTTCTCGCGTTTGTTTAAGAATGTGTTGTTGTGGTAAACTTTGTAAGGGAAACAGAGGATTAAAGATGCATCAAAGGAGCTGTAGAGTTGTTTTGGGTTTGAATGATTCAAATGTTCAAAATTCAAGTGTTCGTTTAATAACCTCTGGTGTCTCTTCTCTTGAACCTGGAGATTATGGTTTTCCTGCTATTAAAACAGGAATAAATCTACCTAAATCTGACGATCAATGGGTTGCGGCCAACGAATATTTCAAATTAGTCCTTTTTCTTAATCCTCCAATCACGGCTCAAAGTATCAAACTTGTAAACGACACTATTTCTGACACTATTTCTCTGCTAATTTTGGTCAAGTCGTACAAGTTACTGATGAAAGCCTGATGAAAGCCTGATAAAAAACTACGAAGACAAATCTAAGCATGATCTGAAGAAATCTCGCAAAGTCCCAAAACACTCCGCTGACGCAGATATCGCTGAATTTAAATACGTATCTCGCCTACTGCGTGACAAGCTGTGAAACAACACTTCTCAAGTCGAAATTGACCGGATGAATCATGATTATTCCATCTCTAAAATTTCTGGGGTTATTTCAAAAAGATCTTAATAATAAAAGCCTAAATTCTCCCTTAATTCTCTACGGACGAGTGTTTTGATTACTTTACAAGAACTCTATCGTCAGTAAATCCGACTAGAGTCTTCAACCTTCCAAGCTGAATACCAAGTTTATCTGATCCTGCAATTCTGTTTAACCTTGAACTACCTACATACCTACAGATATCAAATGTGATAAGAGAAATGAAGGCTTCCAGTTCTCCTTGTCTTTTAGATAAATTATCAATCATTTGTTTCAAAAGAGGTCTGTTTCTTTGCACCTATTTATCTGAAATTATCCGTACAGCTTGGTCAACTGGATCCGTTCCAGGTGAATGGAAGAAAGCCTGCACAATCCTCATCCACAAGAAAGGAAACGTTAATGACCCTGCCAATTTTCATCCAATTACTCTGCAATCTGTGCCCTAACAGGTTTTTACCTCGTACCTTCGTAATGCACTTTTAACTTCTTTGCCGCTAATAATTATATTGAACATAAAATTCAAAAAAGTTTTACACCTGCTCTCTCAGGAAGTTTTGAGCATACTGCTCAAATGGCTGACATCATTAAGAAAGCTCTTACCAAGCAGCGTCCTCTTGTCATTACTCTCCTAGACCTCGAAAACGCCTTTAGTGAAGTTCATCACAATTTGATTCAAACCACTCTTGACTACCGCCACATGTCCCTGATCATATTAAACTTCTGGCTAAAAGTCTGTACACCTCTATAATTACCAATGAATTTTGCACTCCGTTTGTATCTATTGGTCGTGGCGTAGTTCAAGGTGATTGCCTTAGTCCTCTTCTTTTTAACTTGTGTCTTGACACGTTTCTCCATTAGAGTATCTCCAGCACTTTAAATCTGAAAAATATCGTCACTTTGGCTTTCCCCTAAGGTTGTTAAATCCGATCCACTGGTTCCAGTTCGCAGACGAGTACTTTTTTACTCCATGGTTCACAGGTTTATTGTTTTCGCGCTTTTACGCTTGATTAGAATATAGCATTTAGTTGAATCCTATGGTATATAATAATAATAATAATAATAATAATAATAATAATAATAATGATGATGATGATGATGATGATGATAATGATAATAATGATGATAATGATAATGATTATGATGATAAGGATGATGATAATGATGATGATGATGATTATGATTATGATTATTATTTACTTATGCATGTTGATATTTTAGCAGTATCAAAAACCTTGATGAAGTTAAGGACGGTGCCTACTAATGAAAGGTATATTTGCCCGTCTTTATGATTATGCAGGGAATGTAAATATAATTTATAAGCAACAATT
>NC_090895.1:6881968-6906968 GCF_036669925.1 Montipora capricornis | reverse complement strand
ACCACAGGCAACCCAGTGTATGCTTCACAGAAGCATCTCGTTTTTTTTTTTTCCGTGTCGGTAAAAGTCTTGCCTGTCACTCCCCTGGTAAGTGGTGTCTTTGTGCATAGAGCCTTCTACGCGTATGTTCCTAGGATCGACAGGGTAGTGGAACTGCGTAGATTTCTCTGGTGGACACAGTAGAACCTGCAATGGCGTCGAAAGTCATGTAACGCGAATGGCGTTTTAGTGGATCCTTAAACAAAATATACCCTTATGGAGCTCAATAATGGAAAGTCAGTTGGATAAACTAGGCAGGAAGCTCAAAAGCGACGAGTACTGGACTTCGACAACAATCTATCGCCCGTCGAGACGAAATCAAAGTGAGCTCTATTTACCTGAAGTACATGGTAATTTGACACGATTGAGTTTCTTGTCTTCACGCACGCAATGAAATAGGAAGAGGTTTTCGCCTCTAAGAGCAAATATGTTGTTAGTTTCAATAATTTTTTCGCTGGAAAAGGATTCTGTGGTATTTTCTGCCTTTGTGAATTATAATATCATGTTGTGTATTGAATTTTCGAGCTTAAGGTTGAAATGTGATATGGGAGAAGTTTTTTAGTATTGCTCTGTAAGCAGGAAGGGTTCACAGGCCTGTTGGAAGCGTGCTTGAGTTTCAACAAAATGAGCCCAAAATCAGTGAAAACTTGTGACGCAGATGAATAATAAAGTAGCTGCTATTTCCAAAATGATGGAATTACCTGGTGATAAATAACGTCGTACGCGTCTTGGAGAGTAAATTTTGACTTTGCATAAATAAGAGTTGGGCGATTGTGATCTTTGTTTTGACTTCGCTCATTTCATTGTCAAACTTTATAACACTTGACTGAAAAAGAAACTTACAAAAACCCGGTATCTTGCCATCATTTGACACAGATGCTTCACTGTTTGGCGAGTAAACATGCCGCGGTAACTTAATCACGGCGCCCAGGGCGCTTATACATAGGGCGGTGAAACGGGCAGTCCGCTCTTGGTCCGATGTGTGATGCGGAGAAGGACTGGCACGAGCGCTCCTTCCGCGCTTCCGGTGCAATTAATGGCTGCCAAAAATATCCTCTCGACGAACCGGAAATCAAGTTTTCTTTCTTTATTTTTGGGCCACCAGTATTGTATTATTCAAAGGCCTTTTTGATATTTTTGACCCAAAACTCAATACTATTTTGTCTGTTGGAATATAACTCAAGTATTTTCGTCGTAAGCTGCTCAAATTTGAGTGAAGTAAGACTGTGTCGAATGCAGCTATGTCCCGCTTATCGTGACCAAGCCATGTTCCGCTGCTTCTTTTAGGAGTACTCCACATTACTCCACTCTAAATTTTACATATGTTGAAGATCGACAGCTTTTACATAACATAGTAAAAAACCAGCTGGATATATTTGGATATAGCAGCGTTTCAGAACTTCAAACTTGCTCCCTTAAAATCGCTCGCGACGAATCGCCAGCCGCAGTCAATTTTACCGACAGTAAAACACTATTTTCAAGATTTCACCCGCTTGGGAAAATCAACAAACAACAAATACGGTTTAGTCAGGGCGCTTGTAAGTTCATCTTGATAATTTAAATGAAATACGAGTAAAGCTTGCTGTCCGAAAAAGTTTGCAAATACATGGCTTTGCATGAAAACAACACCACAGAAAAGACACAAGAATTTATGAAAATGTGAAATGCTTTGGAATGTCTTCAAAGATACAGTCCACTGCAGTCAATAACAGATCAACGTGTTACCAACTTAAACCTAGTACTTAATTACTTAAAAGCCTGGAAAAAAAGAGCTTCAACAAACATTCCACAGAAGGACAGATGTGTCAGAACACTTCATAACATGGCAAACAATTGATCTCGAGGTAATATATAGACAAGACTTAAAATGGATCACAGCAAAACAATGCAAAACTGATAAGTTATTGTAAATACCATGTGCTTGCCCCGTTAGGTATGACCATGCAAAAAAGTCATACTATTCCATGGCAACTCCTTCATATTTTGTACCAACTGAGGACAAAGCAATGATTCCAGTTCCTTGCAGAATATCCTCCCATGAGGAAAAGCAATTTGTAGCCTGTCACTACTGCTACGTTTTAATTAAGACTCCCCATCCTCTCCCAAACCCCATATTGTTTTCTTTGCCTTTGTGCAGTTTGGACACAAACAAATAAGCTAACCTGTGGCTGATCAATATGATCACATTTTGTTCCACTGTGTGAAACATAAATAAAATAATTAAAAGCATAAGCCGTCGAACATACCCTAAAAAAATAACAATGACTGTATTTATTGTTAGGCTTGACTAGCAACACCGCACAGAGACCTTAAAAAATATAGCATGACCATTTCACACTCAAGGATCACATGCATCTATTTTTGGGGGTCTGAGGGCTTATTAAAAAAGAAATTGTGGCTGATCTTTAAGCCCTTTTACTCAATCAATTAAATATATTACATATCAATACAGTAACTCTCTGTTTCATATTGTTTTCAAGGTGTCAATAAAAGGCCTTAATCTACTGAGTATACATACACACCGTGCAATACATACTTAATTGACCGCTCCCCATAGGGGCTTTTCAGGGCCAATGAAACAATCAACGAAACAACAGAACATACATATTCCAGCACTCGGCAAGGTCCCTTTTTGACTTGTGGCTGTTTCTGCTTAGGTGGCCTCATACACCCCAAGCCTTTTTGAACACATCACCACCAAGCCGGCCACTCCTGCTGAATAATTTTCAGGGTCAAGTATTTGTTAATCCCTCCTACGTGATTCAGTTTTTCATACATGTACTATCTGGCTGTTTCTGTGATCAAGTTTTTAATTTCACCCAGAGTTTGTTTCATTTGTTAACCTTATTTTGGGGTTGAGAGTTTGCTTGAGTTTGTAAATTTCTCCCCCTCATTCTACAGACAAACCCTTAAAATTCACCAACAGAATTCCCCTCATTCACCATTCACCCAGAATATTCCCGTCAAACTACCTGCTAATTAGTGAATGTTTTAGTTGGTGGAGAGAAACCCCTTCTTGTAAGGAGGATTCTTCTATCAACAACAATTAAGAAAGCTACAAAGGTTGCTAGGTTGCTATGTATTACTATTAAATAACCAATCTTACTTTAAGTTGGACAGTTCATCTTTAATTTAATATGGCTACTTCTTGGGGCACCAGACACAAATGGTAACATAAGTATTGTTTATTAACCACTGTTTGCAAGACATTATATTCTGGTGCGATATTGTTTCTTGTCGCCTGTTTCCATTATTTTATGTCATCTGTATTTTGTACACAAAGTAGATGTTTTTGGCAGACATTCAGACTCCCCTCAGAGGGTTTTTGATTCAAATGCTTCACCACTCGGCAAAATTCCAGTCTTATTGATTGAGTTATAGACCCTATAATCCAAAAAATTACATTTATCACTCTTTTGTAAAGGTCATTCAAAAAATGAGGGCGATAGCATTTATGACTTTGTAATACCTTGTCTCATTTTTCCAGTTTAAATTATTTTTTTAGATTATGCAAATTAGAAGATTTGCAATGTCACACAGTGTACACAATGTGGAAGGCAGGACTTTTATTTTCAGATAATTAATGGTAATAGGTAACAATAGTTAGCTCTATTTTCTATTTTGTTTTGAAAATAGCATGTTATCATTTCTGCTTGTGAGAGCTAACCATAAATAGGCTTACCAAATTCTCTTGACACTAACTACACAACTCGTCATACTAACTAGTAAGCTACGATGGTATGTCATTTAGCCTGAGGTGCACTCTGGTCAGCCTGTGTTCAGTAAGCTCTCAATAATGACAATAAACAACATTTTACCCAAATCCTGTGCCAATAATTTCTCTGAACATGACTGATTTCTAAAGCCATAATTAAACTTTGCATAACTATTGTACTCACAGTAAGGCACATAATTAGCTCAATTATCATTCAACTACAGAAAATATTGTGGTAATCATTTGCAGATCTAGAGCTTGAGCTAAGGGTGGGGGGTTGCTTGCCATGCCGGCTTTTCCTCCTGTGGTAAGGTAGTTTTGAGGTAAATGCAAGCATTGTGATTGGTTCTTTCTTGATTGGGATTTTGCTATGCCGACCATTTCTTTGGAAGCGGTCATAAGTTGTGTAATTTTTGTTATTGAAAAGCCACAAATTCAAGAAACAACCATGGCCCGAGTACCATATGATGAACTACTTTCTAACCAAGCATGCCCAAGCCATACTGATGAATATTGCACCTTGGTCATTTTTGTATGGACCTCGCTGCGCTCATCTTTAGTTCCACAATGTTCAACCAATATTCCCCGGTATCGCCCTCCAGTTCGGTTAGCAAGAGCTGAATATTTCCAAGTTGTTACTTGTATTTTGACCTGCCTTTTGGGTCCTTCAACACACAGCACGAGTCGTGAAAATACTCACCAGAATATAAACAAAATGTGAAAAAAAAAAACATGGTTTATAACCTTTCCCATGGAAATGGCTTGTATGGCAAAGTCCTGAACAAGAAAGCACCAATCAAAACACTTGGAATTACCTAAAGGCCATAGGTTATAGGAGAGAACCAATCAAAAACAGAGAGAAAATGTTTGTTACATTAACATCAGCTATGTGTCTGGAACATCTGAAGGATTTTTTTCCTCGTTCAAATCAAAAAAGTCGTCTGTGATGTCCTGTAAAAACAATTCTTCCAATTCTTCGAGTGAGTCGCCGATCTCAACACTTGCCGCCATTTTGAAAAGGCTTTTTAGTAGACCCCAGTCTACTGCATCACACCTTTTTGCTCGGACCCGCTCGTTTCACCGCCCGGTCTCTTTCCGCCCTGCGGCGCCCGCTGAATTCCGGCCATGTCACTTTCGATTTTGCAATTTTCTTGAACGTAGCAAAAATCTCCCAAAATGTTTGTTGCTGATCGTAACTTTTTATATTCTATATTCACGGTTCAAAATTAATGTTGTTTTGATGTCGTAAATATTTTATTCTCGATCGACCGTTCGGGAAACTTCCTTCTGCTCTTTCTGAAAACTCTGTATCAATAGTTATTTGCTTTTTCATCAATATTTGTTTTGCATAAAGCAAGCTAACAAGATCTGTACCTTGCTGAGTTCGCATTTGTTAGAGTTAGTAGTATTTTCGGTCCGATGCTTCTGTTTTCTGAGGGAAATGTTGTCTTGGTCTCCCATCCAAACACTAACCCCGCCCGGCAGGGCTTAACTTCAGTGAACTTTAGTATTAGAAAGGTGTCAGATGCTCAGAGGGCACACTTGTGGTAAACAGAAGTTGTGAGGGAACTTGAAAATTATCAACATGTCAGCCCAGAAGCCAATGTTTCTCGCTTCTCCTTTATTTGTTGTTCTTCAGAGACTGGAATGCTGTATTTCAATACCACACAATTCAGTGCCTTCTGATTTTCTGTAGCACGTACCACAGGCAACCCAGTGTATGCTTCACAGAAGCATCTCGTTTAGTACATAAAGCCCATTTAAAATCATGCTTAGGGCTAGAATTGACCAGAATACTGTCCAAATTTTATTATTTTTTATTTTAGTATGCGCTTACCTGCCGTAGTCATTTATCTCAACAAGAACAAGAACAACCAACGAATCACCCAAGTCACGCAAACTGCTCTGGAATCCGGATTTCCCTCAATTGGAACTATCATGGTGAAATAGTTTGCTTGTTTTATAACATAAAAATGTTGATTGCTGGGAAGCCTTTTATTAACAATTAATTGTTAGAAACAGGCATTTATTCATCAGAAACCTTGCGAAAATTGATGGCCAATTTGTACCCTTCGAGCCTAATTCGACCAAAATATGGTTTTTGCAGTGACGACAGAGCTGTTTTTGAAGTCAAGAAAGGTAGACGTTGATCCATTTTAATTTGCCTCGACCCCAGAGAAACTTTAAACCTGGTCGAAACACAAGCAAGGCATTCATAGTTCCTTTTTTTTTTTTTTACACAAACCATACATACATAAACTAGGGATATAGAGAGTTGGTGTTTGATCTATACATGTATTTCCATTAAGGAATGACACTGAGGGCTTAATTTTAAATTTTCACTGAGAATAATAGAGACCAAGCAGGGTAAAAATTAATGATAAGTTTAACGACAGCAGCGGTCCACCAAAGTAGAAAATGTCAACTGACTTAACAGAATTACATGCACGCCAATTACACAATTAGATGTGTTTCAGACAGGATGTGAATTGTTTACCCTTTGCCATTTTAGAAAGGCATTTCGAAAACTCAGACCACAGACTCTAAGGGCGCTTTCCTTTTGTCAGGACTGACCAATTGGACCCGTTAGTTTGCAAAGAAAATGCCACAGTTTGAAGAAACATTTGCATGATAATCCTTCGCATTCTTCTGTTGGAGTAAATATCATCCTCTAAGTGTTTTAAAGAAAATATGGTAACCTATAAACGCGAGAAATTTTGGTTTTACCTATGACGCCAGTGACCGTGCGTACGTCCATACGTACGTCCACCCCTCTATGTATGCCAATGTTACTAGTATCACGAGACCCTATCGCGGGCTTAAATTTAGAGTACTTATGCCCTACATGGTGGCCATATTATCCAGCTAGTTTACAGCATACATGTACCTCGGATATTAGATATCCATGTTATGGTCAATTGGTACCTGTCAAAACAAGTTATCCACTGAACAGCATCACGTGACCAAATCGCGATCATCATAGTCAGCTGGTTTTTTCTTAAAGTTGACTGCTGATCAGGTACTCGTTTTCGATTGGATCGCAGGCTCAAGTCAGGATAATGTTTTTGTTACACAAGCGAAGCTTAATTTTTCGGGTATGGTCGTACCTCTTGTTGAACACTATAATTCATCTGCTGTATTGTGTCGTACTTCCTATTGATTTCTGTGCTAAATCCATTGTTATCTTTGTTCGTTCTATTGTTCTTTTGACCAATCCTGAAGCCCATTCAATGAGATACGACGGCCCAATTTTTTCGCGCGATTTCTGTGGCCCGACGCCGCTACAAGGCCATACTACGTCAATTAAAGCTATTAACAATGACAGTCGACGCTTTTCCTGTTTAGGTGAAAAACGGTTTCGAAAATATTTTTTCCTGCATTTTTGGCCGTTTTCAGTCCAGGTTTAACATATATATCTGTGGTCAGGACCAGACTGGTGGCTACGCAGTTCTTCAAGTCAAGCATCCGAAGGATATACACTGAAACTTAAGTGTTTATTTTTACTTTGTTTAGAGCTGCTTTTTGCTCTGTATTGCAGTTTTGGCATATCTTTTGAAGAGCTGATAAGGTTGCATAATGCCTGGACGTCCTCTGACAGAAGAGCAGAAACGAAAGAAGATAGATAGAGAACGACAACGACAAAGAAGACAAGCAAACAAACAAAGAAAAACAAAAAAGTACCAGCTATAGCTCAATCTTGGTAAAGAAGTTACTCCACAATTTTTTTTTTCTTGGACACTAAACCGTTTGTTATTTTTGCGGATGTGTTATTTCAAGTGGATGAGCAGTTTTAAAGGTGTTTTAATTTTGTCCTTTTGTTTAGGAATGAAACTCGAGTTTTTATTCTCAACTGGAATTAAATAACAATCATCTCCACTCTTTTTGGACATAGGTAAATAGGTAAACTGTTTGTTTTTCTCTAAAATGCGAGCGAACAATTGTCCCTTTTACGTTTTTGATGTGCCTCGACAGTACTAGTGCCAAGAAAATTTTGCCCTTATGTTAGAAAAAAAGCGTAATCGTAATGAGTTCTCGTAAAATTAAGGAGAAATATCACTAGCTAGTGTTTTCAAAAGTTTGTTTAACATTTTCAAGTTGGCTTCATTTTTAATCTTCGCTATGCATAACCAAAAACACTTACTCACTTCGTGAGCTAAACTAGCCGTTTTGAAGAAAATTGGTTCTTATTTTTTAGTTGCTATAGGTAAACAGGTCAATTAATGTTTAGCTGACATAGTTTAGAAAGCCAAAGAAAAACAAGACTTGCTTTTTTTGATAGATAATAATTAATTAATACACTGTGTGTAATTTCCTAGGTGTACTGTATTTTACAATTAAATTTCAAGAGTTGTTGCAATGTTGATATATCAGTTTAAATTAGCATTACCATACTCACCCTGGACAAACAACCAACCATGGTCATTCTTCGAGTTGGAAGGTGGGAGTGGGATCATCTGACAGCAACAAGAGCATTGAATGGTAAAGATAACCAAGCCATTGAACGACTTCCAGTTACTAAGGGAACAAAGGCCGTTATCATGTGACTTCAAGAACCAATGAAAGCGAGTGTTTTGATAGGTGATACCATTTTACAATCTGGCATGACGCGACATCGTTCACGTGGATATTTATCATCGAGCGAAAACACTTTTTTTTTCCATTTCTCTGACCATTGTGTTGTGTACATTTGTTTTGAGTTTTCGAACCAGCGTGTTCGACGCGAAAGGCAAAAAGTTGTTGTCTAATCGATCGGACGAACCAGAAAATAAACTCGCGTCATTAGAATTTCACTTACACCTTGTGAAGTTCCTTGAAAAAGCTCAAGAGCAGTCGAATTGAAAGATAAAGAAGAATGCCTAATAATTTGCAGAGAAAAAGTTTTCTCGTGCAAGAAAGCAAGTGAAACGTTTAACCAGGGGAAACAAACATGTTTTGGGATCGATCCTGCATCATGTGCAGGTATTTTATTTTGTTCTTTGATTTTCGTTTTTCTTTTAAATGTAAAAGAAAGTTATTCCTATGTAGCAAGCTTGTACAACTAGTAGACAGTTTTAACTTGTTTATGTTTAACATCTTCCCGTAAATTGTCCTTATATTTTTTTCCTTTTACTGTTCACAACTTGCTGGTTAGCGTCGGTAAAATAAAACAGACATTTTATCAAGCAAACTTAGTGTGTGGCGTAATGTTTTACGATAGTGTATGTTCTGTAGAAGCAACTTTAGCCACTAACGAAATCTTTTTCTTGTGTGACCGTTCATAACCGTCGCTCGACACGTCTAAGGTCTTATTGAACGTCTAAGGTCTTATTGGTCGCAAAAGCTCTTGTTTTTAGCTTTGACCGCTTTTTGGGGAATCTACTGTGGGAATATAACATTTCTCTTTTCGAAACTTACTTTGTAAGGTGAAGAATAATAATTAATATTAAAAATGCCTTATCAAACGAATACGAGTTGCGGGATCAAAATATAAAGAAAACCCAACCACGGTCTCTGGGAGGCAGAGAAGAAAGACCCTGGGAACGAGGTTGCAAGAGAGTTTGATTCCCCGTGACATGTTTCATACCAATTTCGCCCCCAGACCTCTTCTCTTGACCGAGGAAGAGCAGAGCTCTGGGGAACCCTGAAACAAAGTGTCTTCTCAGAGGTTTTCGTGAACTGAGAATCAAAAGCGTCTCTAATTGGTGCGTCTCTAATTGGCTCAAATAGCCAATTTTTGGCTGTAAGAACCCTACAGCGCATGCTCTGCTACACAGAGTTTCCCAGAGCCTGGGGTTGCCCCGAGGCTCTGGTGACGAGAATGGTTTCACACTGAAAACGGTTTTTGCGATTTTGCGCATGGCATTAATTTTATCTAAGTTAATTATTGTATATTCCTGTTAAAATTACGGCCGTTCAAAAATTACAGCTGCACTTTCAATAATCTTGTAACCCGCGATCAGGCCCATTTTTAGCTTCGCCAATATGTTCTCTTATGTCGTCTCTCGCTAAAATTTGGCCTGACCAAACGTCCCAGAAGAATTCCGGACGGTCGACCAAATTTTGGTAGACCAAATTCCTGATCTGATTGGCTGTTAAAACGCCGAAAAAGAAAACGCCATCGTGATTGCGCGCAGCTCTCGCGAAGTCCTCGAGACTGATCCGCCACTGACGTACTAACAAATTTGCTGCCCTTGTTTCTTACAATGACGTGGACGGTGCAACTTGATTTTATTTGTATAAATGGAGATATGCCATTTGAGACATCTCATAGCTTGTACACAATCAGCTTTGAATCTCTGGAAAGAGTTAAAGTAGCGATTCCGTTGTCGAGCTCTGTGGCCATGTGGTTGAAAGTACCTAGGCACTCACTTCCCTGATGTTTTGGAAGCTAAATAGCTAGTTCTTTAAATGGCAATAGAAGCCATACATATTGTACTGTACATCAAACGGCTTTATTTAATGTACATGACATGGTTTGTTTGTACAATTTGGAGTCAAGATTGCTTCATAATATTTCCAGTTCAGTTGACTTAAAACTCGCATTCGAGAAACTAGAATGGCATGTTTCCAGAGAGACCAATTGTACAAAAATAAACAACATTTTGCCAGTTCATCTTACTGTTCGTACTTCATCAAAAAATAACGTTTTACTTATCATGACGTTACTGCGCGCAATCCTAGAAATACATTGCAACTGAAGATCACCCGAAGAAAGTCACCAAAGAAAACTTCATTGGCAAGCACGTTAAAAGAATACTGTGTTTCTCTTTTTTTTCTTGAAAAATCTATTGAGAAACCGTCCAACGAAAACATGCTAGGTTATCTCAATTACAAATTAAAATGCCAAGCTTACAAGATCGCATATTCAGTGATATTCGGAGGAAGAATTATACCGGTCTTTGCCGCAAAATATTCGTCGAGAGGTACAGAAAGTAACATACTCCATGCTTTACATATGTTTTTCTGAAATTGAAGCCAAAAAGTAGCTTTTGAATTCGTTTATAATTCCTCCGGAAAACGGTAAATAACTCTGGACAAAACAAAACAGCGTGCATCTGCCGTCCATGCGTGTATTGTGTAATGGACTTCATATCATCATATTATATCATATATCTTTATTTACCCTCGGATTTTTAGAGTAGCTTGGTGTAGATAATTTCTCCTAGCATTTACCCTCCCAACCATGATACATCACAGAAGACAGACCACAATACCGGGAACTGCATGCCCTACTCTTTGGGACAAGTGTGCGGGTTATTTTACGTCCCACGAGATTATGAACATTGAAGGGTTGTGAGACGAGACCTCCGGCTTATCGTCCTTATCCGAGAAGACTAGAGAGTCTAACCATTTGCAGATGTAATTACAAAGACAGCACTTTCTCCTCAGTTATTTAAAGACCCTGAGTGTTGGTCCGGCCTAAGTTGAACTCACGACCTCCCGCGTGACAGCCCGGTGCTGAACCAACTGAGCCACCGGTGCGGTGCGGTGCTTAAATCTGATTGGCCGATGAAGGACATGTCAATCAATCCAAAAAAGTGGGCGGAAGGAATTTCGAAGTGGAATTTGGTCAGGCTCTATTTTTCGTTTTGCAAACTTCACAGTACCTACCACGCGAACCTAAAATAGACCCTGATCGCTGTTTATTATTGCAAAACACGTTGACATTTTCATCGTTGTTCTAAATACAAAGTGTGCAGGGGTTTTCCTTACATTTGTATTGTTATTGTTAACTTAGATAAGTTGAGTTGCAGTACTTTGCAAGAAAAAAAAAATATATATATATACATATGTACAACTACTATTGGGTTCCAAACATAGCAATCTGATACAAATCTGCAAACTATGTATATTATTGACTGTCTCGTTGGCACTTAGCGATAGCTACTACTAGTATATGTATATTTCATTCGCTTTTTCTACAACTTGAAAATGATCTTAGGAAGATCGAAACGTCGTTTATTATCACTAGTTTTTATTCTGAAATATGTTTCAAAAATTGTAATCAGAGAAAGACATGTTTTGAATTTTCATGTTACTTTCGCTATTGTAACAGCTTGACAGTGCAAATCAAAATAAATGTACAAGTTTAAGTTTCCCTTCGCAATTCAAGCTTTCTCCTTTCTTCCGCGTGCGATCACTCAATCCGCACAGCCAGCAAATAAATGCAACACAAGTTCTGAGTTTGCTTGTCTTTCGTTAATATCTCATGATGTCAAGCATTTCCATCGATCGTTCGCTCGTTACAGTTAAAACGTTTGATTCTAATTGATTAATTAGGGGATACCAGGTAAAGGAAATTTCACTTTTGTGGTTAGAAATGAGAGCTAAAGATTTACATATTATCTTGATAAATTACGGCAGCAATCCGAAGATAAAACCTTATTCTAAGAACACGCAAACAAGGCTGAATTTTTCAAACATTGAAATACGCACTGTGTGATTCTAAATTTCAATGTCAGATTCACGTACAATGCAAAGTGGAAAATACACGCAAGCCAGTGTAATGGTAATGGCAATTTTCACTTATGTCAAATTTCAAGTAGACTGAGTGTAATTAAGGCGCGTGTAATAGTTCATGTAATATTTTACGAGTGCGTATTTTGGGAGTAAATCGGCCATCTTGCTTTCATTTTACGACCGTAAGATACAAGAGGAGAACTTGAAAACAACAGGCCGACATTTTCAAGTTGGCATTCATTTTAATCTTGGCTATGCGTAACCAAAAACACTTAAGAATGGTTTATGTGAGCTAAACTAGCTGTTGAAGAAAATTTGGGCGTTAATTCTTGTTTCCCATCGGCAAACAGGTCTCCTTTGCTTTCAAGACTTTTACTAACAATCCATGACACTGCCCTTTCAAAGAGGAAAATTGCAGTGAAAATGAACAGGGTGGTGTGTTTTTTAAATCAAGCTTAAAACTTTGGTCAATTAATGCTTCGTTAAAACAGATGTACATGTAGTTTTGAAAGGCAAAGAAAAACAAAAATTGATTTCTTGGTCATAGTGGCACCTTAATGTGCTGTATTTGTAATTTCCAGATGTGATAGATAATAATTGATTAACACATTGAATTTAATTTCCTAGGTTTACTATGGTGATATTTTACAGTTAAATTTCAAGAGTTGTTGCAATGTTACGGTACCAGGTTAAATTAGCATTACCATACTCACCCTGAACAAATAACCAAACATGATCAGTTTTCCTGCTATTAGGTGGTAGTGGGATCATCGTACAGCAATAATATCCTGTATCATCTGTTTTAAGATCATGAATAGTAAAGATAACCAACCCATTGATACGACTTCCAGTTACTCGTCCGACATATGCTGCTGGAGTTATAGATGAGTCTGACCCAGTCTTCGTAAGTGAAAATAGAATTTTACTATCATCAAGCACACTTGGATTATCTGCTTTTGCGAGTCCCCACCGAATCGTATCAACATCCCCAGTGAAACTCCAATTGAACTGCAAAGAAAAGCCAACAAATCCCCTTACAGCCTTTCCCTTATAAGGGGAAATGAACTCCACCCCACCTGAAAGAGAGATAAATGGAAATCCCTAAATTGGACAACTGTATTTCAAATAAATAGTGTCTCTACTTTATGAGTTAGAACTTTATCAAACATTGATGATATTACCGGTATTCTTCAAGAACGATTATAGTCTTGGACTTTGTTAAGACACCAGTCAAGAAAGTTCTATGGAAAACGTACAAGAATAACAGCAATTTGACAGCAGGATTAAGATAAAAAAATACAGAGATCCATGTACTGTTAATGTTGATAAGAAATTTATATTTTAAGTTCCACTATGATGGTAAGGGTCACGAAACAGAGTGGCGATCCAGTTACATTTAGTCTGCACAGAACAGTTCATAATGTCCCACAGAAGTTTTGCGAGATCAAAGTTACAAACAGCCCATCAACAGCAACAATTAATGATTCAATAGAATTTTTATTGAATTATTGATTGATTGATTGAGTAGTAACACAATACAATTCAATCGTTGCAAGAAAAAAAATAAAAAAATAAAAAAACAAAGTATCTTAATATAAATACATGTATATGTTGGAGTTTAAAACTTTCAAACATTGTAAAACTTTCAAACATTGTAGTTTGCTGATTTTGACTTTCCTTAGTTTCAGATGATGATAATATCTTTAAAACAAAGGACTTTGTCATATTAAAAAGATTGAAATAGTCACGAAGTGATTACAGTAACGCAGATTTATATTAGGGGATGACGTTTTTGTTGGTAGTATCGAAAACGAAGAACTCAAAACAAAGAATGAAGCACCCAAAACATCGAAGAGGAAGCACCCTGAGTCGAAAAACGAAGCTCTCACAACTCGAAAACGAAGCACCTAATTTTCCCCGCGAAAATTGATTTGACCAGAGCAATCCAAAGGTTGGGGTCTCACAAAAGGCCCCTTAAACGCCATATTAAACAACCAGAGAACAAAAACTTAGCGCATCTTGTCAGCACAACTCTGGCAGCTTCTGCAAGTATCGGAGCAGAAATTCCGTAAAACAAAATAAACAAAAGACAGAAAATCAATCAACTCCAAATAAAGACTAATCCCAAGTGACCAAAAACACAATGCTTTCCGGTACCTGCAGAATAACCCACAACTCTGCTTTCAGCACATGAAGCCGGCAACTAACTTAAATGAATGCACTGAGACATTTCACCACAGTTAAATTTTTCGTACATTCTAACCGATAATTTTTTTTTTAGTGGGAAAAATCCATCGGCAAATTCAAAAAGGCTGAAACTAAGCGCAAGTGAATAAAACGAAAATAAATGGTGGTAGCCAAAACGCGGGGCCAAACTCCAATGTTCGCAAAAATTAACTAATTCGATTTTAAAAACTATGATGCCCCTTAAAAGCTTTCGTAGTTTCCGTAGGTACGTTCATTTTCTGACTAATTTCCATTATAAATGAAGGGCAGATCCCGATCATTTAATGATAACAGTACGGTAGAATTGCGACAAAAATTGAAACAAAAGAATTTTGAAAAAGACACCCTGACCCCTGACTGCACGTGTGCAAGTTAAACAAATGTATATTGTAACAACTGTACTCCCCTGGGGAAACGTTGAGTACCAATCCCGCACAAAGTTGTCGCTGTGTTGTATTAAACGAGGGTAATGGAGGTGTAAATGGGAGCTGGGATTGACCTGATTTTTCGGTGGTGAAATAAGATTTGATCACTGGGAACTGGGATTTTGTTACAGGAAATGGCAGATAAAGAGTCCTTGGTGCAAATGGGATTTGCATTATAAGAGGTTATCAGGTATCAGTTCTGCTCAAAATTCTCCTGATATCAAATATCTCATGAGGTCCTCTTTCGTTCCTGGCCAATGCCGTGTGAGAATGGGGACCTTCCTGATGCTGATAGACTTGTTTTTGAACCTCAAAGCTCCCTATCTACAACATCCCTACTTCTAATACGGCTTCCCTAGGACGGATCGACTTCCCTAAACCCACTGCAACCAATGCAATCACTCGAAAAGAAAAATCTCGCATGGGGTATTGGGCAAGACGCCCCGGTAAATGTCATTGTGTCAGGCACAGGAAATGGAACGTCCGAGGAGGATACTGGTGAGGATAATTTTGTTGATGAATTTAGTAATGATGATGATGATGACAGTGACTCTGAAGGTGACGTAGAGAAACGGGAGATTGCACCATTCAGAATACTTTCACGTGCTAGGTGACAGCAGGTCTTAACACCTTAATTATGCCTCATTTTGATTACTGCAGCCCCGTCTGGGACTGTTTGAGTGGTTACTTGAGTGATAAGCTCCAAAAATTACAGAATCGCGCAGCCAGAGTTATTACTAAATCACCCTTTGATGCGACCTCAAACCACCTTCTTTCCACCCTCAGCTGGGAGAGGCTATCCCTTCGCCGAAAGAAACAAAAAGCCTTAATGATGTATAAAACCATGAATGACCTTGCTCCGGATTATCTACAAACTCTTTTCTCTCAGCGTCACTCTGCTTACAACTTAAGAAACTCTGAGGGAAGGCTGACCCTGTCCAAACCAAGCACCAATTATTTGAAACGAAGCTTCTCTTACAGCGGGGCCATGCTATGGAATAACTTTCCCAAAAACTTAAAAAATGCTGCATCTGTTGAGCATTTTAAGCGAAATATCAAGAAGGTAGCTGATATATCGGATTCCCATACGGCAATCATGTAAAGCAGTTGTAATTAGTTTTAGTTTTTAACTTAAGCTTAACTGATGGTTTTCCGTGTTTAAATAAAGATTTACATACATACATACATACATACATACATACATACATACATACATACATACATACATACATACATACATACATACATACATACATACATACATACATACATACATACATACACACATACACACATAACATACATACATACACACATACACACACCCATACACACATACATACACACACACACACACACACACGGGTAAGCAATCACACGCAGCTACAAATTATACTTTGCACTGTCTATATTGCCGGCGTTCTCCAGTAATCTCATGTTTGTTTTGAGACTTATCATTAACTGCTTCTTACAAAATATGGATAAATTATATTTTCCGTATCATAGTTTCGAGTGGGATTTTAGTAGCAGGGACTGGGAGTTTGTCCTAATTTGGACTGCGAAATTTCCTTCCTCCTTCATGACCCTCTTAAATCTTATTACCGGTACTCATAGTCGAGATATGGAACCATCACAGTGTGAGTGTAGCTCGGAAATATTACTGGCGTTGTAAATAATTTACGAAAGTCGCAAGCCACGAATGTTCCCAGTGCAAAAGAGTAAGACACCGCCGAAAAACGAGCAAGTTTAAGAATTATCTGATGAAGAACAAAACGCTTCTTTAGTGATTATTTTACTCAACATTAAGAAATTTGGTTTTTGCCTCTGTTTAAAGCGATCTTCCAATATAATATAAGATGCTTCATTTTCGAGTTGTGAGTGCTTTGTTTTCGACCTGGGGTGGTTCCTTTTCGATCTTTTGGGTGCTTCGTGCTTCGCTCTTCGTTTTGGAGTGCTTCGTTTTCGATACTACTGCTCTCGCTGCCGTCACCTCCGTCGTTGCTAAGTTCTATAATTGACTGTAATTAATTAAGTGCCTTTTGTGTCATTGAGTGAACTAGAAAGTGAATTATTCTTTGCTTCGCTACGTAGTCACTTGTGATAAAGATCATGGAATCATAACTTAACTCATCTAGTGTTCAGACCATATCTTAACTCAGCCGTTATGGTACAAAAATCTTAATTAACCACGTATTGTCCGCTTTTCCCAACCGGGGCGACATCTATCTGAAGGAAAACAAGTTCCACAAACAACTGGAACTAAGCGCTGATGAGTCGGCCTCTACCTTAAAAATTTAAATAATATAGTTTACTTTCGTCTGCCTCGCGATGTAGTCACGTCTGAGAGCGCTTGACGTCACGTTATTTTGAAACAGTTGTAACTGCGGATCCAACTGATCGAGAAAAATGTTCAATAAAAACTTCAAATCACGGCGTTTCTTTTCGAAAACCCATTTTATGGACAGCCACATAAAAAAAAAAGTTCACTCACCCACTATTTTCTACGGTTTCCTGAGTGATTTGATGGGTTTTTGGGAAGCTTTGATTTCCTCTTCAGATCCGACGGGTCGTCACAATATATTGTATAATACTAATAATGTATAATATTTAGCCATTATCCCGCAAAATCGCGCGGCATATCGCCTTTTACTTAGCCGACGAGGCCGTAGGCAGAGTTGGCTATAATCAGGTGATATTCCGAATGATAGAGCAGGATAATGGTACGTTTACTGGAAAAAAAAAGCTTCCATTTTTTTCCGCGTCACACAAAATGACTTATATCGCAAGATATCTGTTGAGTACGCACGGCGAATATTTCGCGCTCTCTGACCATATTTTGACATTGTCACAATGTGTTGAATAATAATATATACATATTATATTTTTTATGACAACGCGTCGGATCTGAAGAAGAAAAGGAAAAGGAAAAGGAATTTTATTTAAGTGTCTAGTCGTTCCAGCGGTGGAGCACTAATTTGGGGTCACTGTAAACTGAAAACAGGGTAAAACCGGCATTCACGGAGGAAAACCTCTCAGTGCAAAGTAGAGAACCAATAAATAAAATAACCCCACATATGACGCTGAGTCTGAGAATCGAACCCCGGGTCACATTGGTGGGAGAAGAATGCCCTCACCACTGCGCCATCCCTGCACTCCAAAAACCCATCAAGTAAGTGACTCAGGGCAATGCAGAAAATATTTGGTGAATGAACTCCATTTATGTGGCTGTCCATAAAATGGATTTTAAAAAAGAAACGTCAAGATTTGAAGCTTTCATGGAAGAATTTCCTCGATCAGTTGAATCAGGTGTTACAACTGTTTCTGTTTCTATTTTTGAAACTTTCAAAATAACGTGACGTCACGCTCTCCCGCATCCTTAGGGTTGTCTGCCTGTGGTGACGGACGCATACTTTAGTGTAAAATTAGCTGGTTGTATTTCTTTAAAAACCGTAGTAAAACGGTCTGTCTTATTAAACCGCAAACAGAAAAAGCGAAATACAACAGCAAGGAATGTAAATATTTCTAAAATCAGTGATAGTTTCATTCTGTCTAATAAAAGCAAACATTCACGCAAATTTGCGTATTACTGAAATTTGACACTTTTCGATCGCTCAACGAGACGCAAAATCAACACGCAAGTTCGGGCAGTATCTGCAAATTAATTAGTGATAGCAACTCACAAACTGGCAAATAAAGTGGCTGTTTTTTTCTGCTTATGTACTGCCATCGAGCGAATCATCTTTGGTTCGGGTGAATCGCCGTGTGGCGAACAGGCTTTCGAGTGAATCGACCATAAATCGGTCAAGGAGAGGGGTGTCAATGTTATGAACTTTACCCAAACAGGATGCAAACAACCATCGTCATTTTCATGAGTACATTGCTAAATGGTCCTACCTGCCACTTGAAGGACACAAAGAAGTATTAGGAAAACCCACTGCCTTGTCATCTTACTCGTAATCCCGGTTTCTCCAAAGAAATCGGAAGTTCCGTTATGCATTGAGGAAGTTGCTTGATGTATATGGCCTTGAGTGTCCTTTAATGTGCCAAGCCGTCAATACCAAAGTAAATTAAGAATCTATGGCATTCAGTCCTTCCTTTAAAGCAGTGTTGCAGCGAAATTGTCAAAATTTTTGCCTTCTTTTCAGAG
Source organism: Montipora capricornis (assembly GCF_036669925.1). Lineage (NCBI taxonomy): Eukaryota > Metazoa > Cnidaria > Anthozoa > Scleractinia > Acroporidae > Montipora > Montipora capricornis. The sequence goes on along the minus strand of NC_090895.1, from coordinate 6,887,977 downwards.
CTACTTTTATTGTGGAATCATCTGAAAATCTGATAACGAACAAATTTTATATCCAGTCACATTTTTGTCATGAATAAGGAAAATGTTGAGTACTTGTCCTCATTAACCATTTTTTTGTCAGTTAATGTTTTGATGATACTATAGAAGAGTTGATCTAGCATGTATATCAGAGGCTTCAACTGTTAAGTCTAAAAGTATTTTGCAGTAACCGCCGTGGACATTTTTTTGACCTGTTTGTAACGAAATTGTGCTGAAAGAAGTTTGTTAATAGTTGCCTCTAATTAAGGTCACCCGTATGTTACAAGAGATTAAATGTCGCTGCGTAGATATTTGCAAATCGCGTGCAAAGTTTAAAATTTTAGACTGGATAAAACGGGATGAAACGTAATAAGACAAGAAGTTTATTTTAATGCGGGCATAAAAGTTAACTTTTACGTAACGTTTTCGTCGACGTCGCCGTCTTAGATCTAAAGACCCTAACGGTGTTTTGTTACGCAATCGAGAGAAAAGGCAGGGGAATGTCTACAAAACTTGCGTGACAAAACGATCGACTTACATGTAGATGGGACCGCTAGCAATCAAATTAAGTTATCACTTTACTTCAAAAAATCTCCCTCAAAAACAATATCATCAAATGACAGGTTTGATGATCTCATGAAGCGATGCGACATCCCATTGCACTTAAAATTATGGGGCCTTCATGCTTTTCGGTTAACTACATCCTAAAAAAAAGACAAATACATTTTCAAGTAAACTAATTTCAATATATTAAAGTTGAACTTCACGAAACGAACTTCATATAGATGCTCTGAGGAAAATTTTTTTGTTTTGTTTTTATTTCCCGAAGCATCAAGACGGATGCCTTTTGTCAGAGTGAATTTTCATGTATTCGCAAGGCAACTACCCAAATTAAGAACATGCGGATAACTTAGGCAAAAAATATACCCAAGACCAAGTCGGCTTGTAAATGAGGCTCGTTGTCATAACCCTGCTTTTCAAGAAAATCCGACCAGCGGATTTGGGTGAGGTTATGGAATTTCAATTATGCAAGACTGTCAGAAAATTGCGCCCCCAGTAACAAATCTGCAAATTTTTGCGAAAATTACGAAAAATTGAAAGGACTTGCTCTTTCGGTTATCAAAATTTTGAGCCTGGATTTTTACCCAAAGGATGTTTACTTTGGGTGCAGGTTTTGGATTTTATGGTCTGCCATTACTTACGTTAAAACTGACCGATTGGACAACAGAGGGCACGGAAAAGTGGCCAACGTCATTTACTCACTACTTTAAAATTTCAGCTTGTAAATGCAGCTTGTTATGTAAACATTATGCAAAACAAAAATTTGAAAGGCCGAAAGCCTTTCCTCCTCGAACCTAAGCACTCTCAAGATTTTTAAGGTACTAATCGCCGACCATTAAAGGGGTAGAATTATTGGGATTATCCCTTTATTTTGACCATAATTTGGTAATCAATTTCAATTGGATGTTACTAATTCCAGGAACGGGGAACGGGGAAACGGGAACGGGAGTCTGGGAACGAGTGTACAGCGGTAGCCCGCCTGAGAATTCAAAATGGCGGACGAAACGACGTTTTCAAACACCGATTTTATCGTTAGGTCGCGTTGACGACTAGCTTTTATTTTAATATTGCCTAGGCGAAGCCACGAAGCCCAGTATTCCATGGTGAGTATTTCAAGTCAACGTTTCTGCAATGGTTGCTTCCATTTGTTTTGACGATCCTCTTTTATTTTCCTTCCTGGAACCTGCATCTTCCGGCAGAGTTTAGTTACGTTGGTGTTCGCATAAGCAGCGAGAAGGTAACAGCTTAGATCAACAGAAATGAGGTAGGAAACGTAATAAACAGCCTAATTATTCAAATTACTACATGCAGATATCTGCTCACCTTAACCCAGGTGGAAATCTTATTAAGATCTTGTAAGATCTTACAAGATCTTGTAAGAATCTTGTAAGATGGGCATTAAGATGAAAATCTTAATAAGATCTTATTTAAGATCTTTGATCTTAATAAGATCTTAATACATTTGCTTAACAAATTTTGATAAAAATATTTAAGGTTGCTGATGTTTTCGATCTTGTAAGATCTTAAAAGAATCTTACCAGATCTTAACAAGATCTTAGGACAACCTTACATGATCTTACTGAAAAAGATCTTACAAGATCTTAATAAAAATCTTACAAGATCTTAGTAAAAATCTTACAAGATCTAGCAAACATCTTACATAAGATCTTAGTAAAAATCTTACAAGATCTTAGCAAAGATCCTACAAGATGTAGTAAGAATCTTACAAGATCTTAGTAAAAATCTTACAAGATCTTGCTAACATCTTACATAAGATCTTAGTAAAAGTCTTACAAGATCTTAGCAAAGATCTTACAAGATATAGCAAGAATCTTAAATAAGATCTTAAAAGATCTAAGTAAAGATCTTACTTAAGATCTTGGTGAAGATCTTATAAGACCTTAGTACACATCCTAGAAGATCTCATGTAACATCTTGTCAGGAGCCCATTACCCGGAGCCTCCATCTTCCATATTAACACACTGAGTCAACCCTGTCCCGTATCTTTCTATTTTTAGAAGCACCTCCCAGGGGGGCTTTACTGGGTGTTTTCACAATAGTTGATCATAACAGACCTATGGTCAGCCATTTATTATGTCACATACGTATGTGACGTATGTGAACCACTTCACTTATGTTCTCAGTCACATACGTCACATAAGTCACATACGTCAAAATGTAGGGTACAATGCAGATGGCAGCTCGGGTAATGGGCTCCTGGTCTTGTGAGATTTTTGTGAAAAATGTTGCAAACTAATCTTAAGAAAGACCTTACAAGATCTTAGTATACTTATAATGATCAGCATTCATTTGGGCTGAACTGGGGGGCTTTCCCGGGGGGGGGGGGGGGGGACTCCCATATGGAACAGAAAGGGATGCTCGTCGGAAATTTTGAATTTAACCCCTAAAGGAGACCATCTGGGGGTGGCCCAAGCTTTTTTTGACCCCTAAAGGAGACTAATCTGGGCATAGCTTAAGCAAATTTTGACCCCTAAAAACAAGTTGAAAAGAAAATTTGACTTCTGTTTCTCTTCGCGTAATTCTGTGTTTCTTCGCGGAACCCTAAACAAGACCTTGGCGGCTAAAATATTTGCGCTTTGCCCGGAACACCCTAAGCGAGACCAAAACAAGTGTTGAAGTTAATTTCCTTTTAGCCGGCGTAGCAGGCACTTAAGGGGCGGGGACAGGGAAAGAATTCGGGAAGAAAACGACTGCATGGGAAGACTGGGGAGAGAGGGAGCCCAAAAAGGCTTAGCTTGCATTGAAGGCCTTTCGTACTGGTTATTCACTGATTGGCAAATTTCATTCTCCTCAGGATACTGATGACTGAAACAGCTGATATGCTTTTTGAAATGAAATCCTACATGCTAGAGTTATTTTTCAAATAAGGTATCCTGATCCTTCCTGATCCTGATTGTACTTAAAATTTCATGTTTTAAAGCAATTTAAACTGTCACACTGTTCGGCCAAAAAGTCTGGCCTTCCCGGCCTTCCAAGATTTTTAAGCCAGGCTTTGCCAGGCTTTTCCGGATTTCCAGGCCTAATGTTTGGGAGTTAAACTAGCTAAAAGGGCAATGTGGACTAGGATTTTATGGGAATCTTTAAGAATTCTACTCAATGATTCAATTTGAGGGTCACTTGAGTGAGTTGAGATTCTTGAGAATTTTGTGCAATAGTACTGAATGTGCCAGTGAGACAATAATCAAATTTTAAGTGCAATTTTAGGATTTGATTTCATCTGGTGCCTTGAAAAAATGAGCTTTAACTTCAACCTTCAATACATGTATAACAAGAGTTGGTCTTATTCAAAGCATGCCTGTGTGAATACGATATTTTTCGAGTTAATCCACTACTCGTAATATATGTACTTTGCTTAAACAATGTCCTTTAAAGGCCCCAAACTTTGAACATAAAATCACTCTGTACACGGAGAAATGAAAAAGAAAGCTTTTATTCTGATGAATTGTATAGATTGTGACAAATATCATCAACGGATTACCTTGTTTGATGCTCTCATAATCGGCCTTATTCCAAAAGGAACATCATGCATTACTCTTGAAAATTACACACTCCAAGTCAGTACTTAATCCTTTCAATGAACTCCAGTATCTTTCAAATCTTGCCCATTTATAATGAATCGGTGGAAAGATTGTCATCCTCCGCCATCTTGAATAACACGTGAGAGACCGGACTGGAAACTAGTGAGCCCTTTTCGTTTTGGTCAGCAGTCAGTGGTAACCAGTCCAGCTCAACGTCCAGCTCTTACAGATTTTGGGCGGTTTTATTCGAACGTTAATGTATCTACGATCACACTTTTTGCACGGTGACGATTTTTTGGTTAGGTTTACTCTTTAAATCCTGATCCAGGCAAGGAAATGCTCACAACAACTCAAGTAAAAAGGTAAGCGTTAACTTTAAGCGAATAACGCTTGATTTGATGCCTTATTGTCTTGAAAATGAGGAACGGTTTACTCAGGTTTACTTGTATTTAGAATTCACATTTTCACACCTTCGAGTCAATTTGTGAAGCAAGGATAGTCAATTTGGCTTAAATGCTATAGCCCTGTAAAAAAATTTGTAAACCTGTACTATGTAATGAAGAATAATGAAGTTTGAGAACAAATGGTGAAGCAAATGATTTGAAAAACAAGTGCTCATACCGCAAGTTATATGTATACGATTCAGCGGATGCTAAATGGTGTCACTTTAACTATTGTAATCAATACAGAAAATGCCTGACAAAGCTATTATTGACGTTTGTAAGTTAAGGGATCCACATTTATGAGTTTCCTCTTGCACAATTTAGTTGTAATAGAAATAATCAATGATTTAGAGGAATAACTACATGCATCATTGAAGTATAATAATACTGTATATGCTGTATTTTTTTAAGTTGCCATGAAAGAGCACAAAGAGACACGTCCTGAAAAAAATCTTTGATGGGACAGCAGGGAAAGGTCCTTTACAGCAGACAAAAATGCTTAGCAACCAATTCTGTCTCCTCCACCAGATATGGTTTGATGTATTTAAGGATCTCTCTTTGCAGACTTGTTAGAGTTCTGTGGTTTATCTGAAATGTTAACAGCTTTTTTCGTATTTAATTTTATAACAAGAACCCAATCCAAATATTTTGACATGAATTAAATGTTTAGGTACTGCTTTGAACTCTGTATTCTATTTTTTGCCTGTGAGCTATGGTAGTATAGCTTGACTGCAATGGATTTTTTGTAGTTTCCACCACATCTCTGATTTGCTGGAATATTATTTTACAGGAGCAGGATATATAATTATATATATATCATATATTTTTAGTTTTTGTTGCTGAAATGTAATGATCTGTACATAAAGTGATTAATACCCATTGAAGCTGAATGTGAAACTGTGCTACTTGTTTGTATGTTGATTAAAGGACCTTATTACTTCAGAAAACTGACCAGTGAATTGATTGATTGTAGTCCAACACTAGGAAGAATCACAGCTGTTCACTGAATATATGGGACAGGACGGGAATTGTGTGAAAAGTCATTTCATTCCCATACCAGATGCAGCATACAGCTGTACATGTACCTAGACAATAATGTGGAGATTGTATGCATGGAAGTTTACCATTTCATTGATTGCCATATCATATGGGCCAGCATGATATGGGAATTGTAAGGGACTTTGCCAAATCCCCATAGCATTCCCATACCATATACCAGTGTGCCTGGATAATATGGGAATTGGATGGAGTGCTGCCAAATATGTAGCATTCCCAAAGTGAGGGGTCAGAGATTGTGTGGTATTGGTATGGGGCTGAGCCATATCATTCCTATACTAGATCATATGGGGTATCTATGGAGTGCTACAATGTACCAAATACATAGCAATCCCATAGTTTAAGACAATAGAGTTATAGCGGAGCTCCGCGCGCGCCAAAGGCGCGCGCGC